>NC_080383.1:42532423-42844332 GCF_014773155.1 Arachis stenosperma | reverse complement strand
AAGAAGAAGCTTGCGAAAAAAAAAAGAAAATGGCGAAAAAAATAATAGAAAGAAAAAGAAAAAGCAAGCAGAAAAAGCCAATAGCCCTTAAAACCAAAAGACAAGGGTAGAAAGGATCCAAGGCTTTGAGCATCAATGGATAGGAGGGCCCAAGGAAATAAAATCCAGGCATAAGCGGCTAAACTAAGCTGTCCCTAACCATGTGCTTGTGTCATGAAGGTCCTAGTGAAAAGCTTGAGACTGAGTGGTTAAAGTCGTGATCCAAAGCAAAAGAGTGTGCTTAAGAGCTCTGGACACCTCTAACTGGGGACTCTAGCAAAGCTGAGTCACAATCTGAAAAGGTTCACCCAGTTATGTGTCTGTGGCATTTATGTATCCGGTGGTAATATTGGAAAACAAAGTGCTTGGGGCCACGGCCAAGACTCATAAGTAGCTGTGTTCAAGAATCAACATGCTTAACTAGGAAAGTCAATAACACTATCCAAAATTCTAAGTTCCTAAGAGACGCCAATCACTCTAAACTACAAAGGAAAAAGTGAAATGCCAAAACTGTTCAGAAGCAAAAAGCTACAAGTCCCGCTCATCTAATTATAATTAATATTCATTGATATTTTGGAATTTACAGTATATTCTCTTCTTTTTATCCTAATTGATTTTCAGTTGCTTGGGGACAAGCAACAATTTAAGTTTGGTGTTGTGATGAGCGGATAATTTATACGCTTTTTGGCATTATTTTTAGGTAGTTTTTAGTAAGTTTAAGCTACTTTTAGGGATGTTTTCATTAGTTTTTATGTTAAATTCACATTTCTGGACTTCACTATGAGTTTGTGTGTTTTTTCTGTGATTTCAGGTAATTTCTGACTGAAATTGAGGGACTTGAGCAAAACTCTGAAAAAGGCTGACAAAAGGACTGCTGATGCTGTTGGAATCTGACCTTCCTGCACTCGAAATGGATTTTCTGGAGCTACAGAACTCCAAATGGCGCGCTCTTAACGGCGTTGGAAAGTAGACATCCAGAGCTTTCCAGAAATATATAATAGTTCATACTTTATTCCGAAATTGATGACGTAACTTGGCGTTGAACGCCAAGTACATGCTGCTGTCTGGAGTTAAACGCCAGAAAAACGTCATGATCCGGAGTTGAACGCCCAAAACACATCATAACTCGGAGTTCAACTCCAAGAGAAGCCTCAGCTCGTGGATTGATCAAGCTCAGCCCAAGCATACACCAAGTGGGCCCCGGAAGTGGATTTATGCATCAATTACTTACTCATGTAAACCCTAGGAGCTAGTTTATTATAAATAGAACATTTAAATATTGTATTAGACATCTTTTGACAGTTTAATCTCTTGACTGTTTAGCCTTTGATTATTTGGTCTCTTGATCACTCAGGGGGCTGGCCATTCGGCCATGCCTGAACCTTTCACTTATGTATTTTCAACGGTGGAGTTTCTGCACACCATAGATTAAGGGTGTGGAGCTCTGCTGTACCTCAAGTATTAATGCAATTCTATTTTCTTCCATTCAATTCAACTTGTTCTTATTCCAAGATATTCATTCACACCCAAGAACATGATGAATGTGATGATTATGTGACGCTCATCATCATTCTCACCTATGAACACGCGTGATTGACAACCACCTCCGTTCTACATGCAACCGAGCTTGAATGTGTATCTCTTAGATTCCCCAACAGAATCTTCGTGGTATAAGCTAGATAGATGGCGGCATTCATGAGGATCCGAAAAGTCTAACCTTGTCTGTGGTATTCCGAGTAGGATCCTGGGAATCCGGAAAGTCTAACCTTGTCTGTGGTATTCCGAGTAGGATTCCGGTAATGAATGACTGTGACGTGCTTCAGACTCGCAAGTGTTGGGCGTTAGTGACAGACGCAAAAGAATCAAGGGATTCTATTCCAGCAGGAGCGGGAACCAACCAGTGATTAGCCGTGTTGTGACAGAGCGCGTGAGCGTAGTTTTCACTGCGAGGATGGGATGTAGCCTTCAGCCAGTGTGATGCCTCCAGACGATTAGCCATGCGAGTGACAGCGCAGAGGACCATTTTCCAGAGAGGATACAAAGTAGCCATCGTCGAACGGTGAACCCCTATACACAGCTTGCTATGGAAAGGAGTAAGAAGGATTGAGTTGAAGCAATAGGAAAGTAGGCGTTCTTGAGCCATACAGTATCTCCATTCGCTTATCTGAAATTCCCACCAATGAATCTGCATAAGTATTCTATCCCTTTTATTATTTCAATTTTATTATTCAAATCATATCTTTTCAATCGAATCTTTTTCAAAATCAATTTCTTTCCATTTTCAAAAATACTTGCTATCAATTAATGATTTGATTCAACATTTCAAGTATGTTGCCTTTTCTGTTGAGAAAGGTTTAATGTTTGAATCATATCTTTTCTTGTTAGCCAAGTCATTAATTTTTAAAATCAAATCTTTTTAAATTGTTTTTCAAATCATATATTCTCAATCACATCTTTTTAAAACCATAACTTTTCAATCATATCTTTTTGATTTCTAATTTCAAAATCTTTTGATTTCTTTTCCACTCTTAGTTTTCGAAAATCAATTAGTATTTTTCAAAATGTTTTTAAAATCTTTTACTTAATTTTCGAAAATTTCTTCCTATATTCTCACATCCTTCTATTTATGGACTAACACTATTCCTCAATGAACAATTCGAACTCCATCTCTTTTGATAAGTTTGAATTCTTCTACCTCTCTTTCTATTTTTCTTTTCCTCTGACACCTCAAGGAATCTCTATACTGTGACATAGAGGATTCCATATTTTCTTGTTCTCTTCTCTTTCATATGAGCAGGAGCAAAGACAAAAGCATTCTTGTTGAGGCTGACCCTGAACCTGAAAGGACCTTGAAGCGAAAGCTAAGAGAAGCTAAGGCACAACTCTCTGTAGAGGACCTAACGGAAATCTTCAAAGAAGAAGAACCCATGGCAGCCGAAAACAACAACAATGCCAACAATGCAAGGAAGGTGCTGGGTGACTTTACTGCACCTACTCCCGACTTCTATGGGAGAAGCATCTCTATCCCTGCCATTGGAGCAAACAACTTTGAGCTTAAGCCTCAATTAATTTCTCTAATGCAACAGAATTGCAAGTTCCATGGACTTCCATTGGAAGATCCTCATCAGTTTTTAGCTGAATTCTTGCAAATCTGTGACACTGTCAAGACTAATGGGATTGACCCTGAAGTCTACAGACTTATGCTATTCCCTTTTGCTGTAAGAGACAGAGCTAGAATATGGTTGGACTTACAACCTAAAGAAAGCCTGAACTCTTGGGAAAAGCTAGTCAATGCCTTCTTGGCAAAGTTCTTTCCACCTCAAAAATTGAGTAAGCTTAGAGTGGAAGTCCAAACCTTCAAACAGAAGGAAGGTGAATCCCTCTATGAAGCTTGGGAAAGATACAAATAATTGATCAGAAAGTGTCCCTCTGATATGCTTTCTGAATGGAGCATCATAGGTATTTTCTATGTTGGTCGGTCTGAACTTCCAAGATGTCTTTGGATAGCTCTGCTGGAGGATCTCTTTATCTGAAGAAGACGCCTATAGAAGCTCAAGAACTAATTGAAATGGTTGCAAATAACCAATTCATGTACACTTCTGAAAGGAATCCTGTGAACAATGGGACAAATCAGAAGAAAGGAGTTCTTGAGATTGATACTCTGAATGCCATATTGGCTCAGAACAAAATATTAACTCAACAAGTCAATTTGATTTCTCAAAGGCTGGCTGGAATGCAAAATGCACCAGACAGTACTAAGGATGCTTCATCTGAATAAGAAGCTTATGATCTTGAGAACCCTTCAATGGAAGAGGTGAATTACATGGGAGAACCCTTTGGAAACACCTATAATTCTTCATGGAGAAATCATCCAAATTTCTCATGGAAAGGACCAACAGAAACCTCAACAAGGTTTCAACAACAATAATGGTGGAAGAAATAGGTTTAGCAATGGCAAGCCTTTTCCATCATCTTCTCAGCAACAGATAGAGAATTCTAAGCAGAACCACTCTGACTTAGCAACCATGGTCTCTGATCTAATCAAAACCACTCAAAGTTTCATGACTGAAACAAGGTCCTCCATTAGGAATTTGGAGGCACAAGTGGGACAGCTGAGCAAGAAAATTACTGAACTCCCTCCTAGTACTCTTCCAAGCAATACAGAAGAGAATCCAAAAGGAGAGTGTAAGGCCATCAACATGGCCGAACTTGGAGAGGATGAAGAGGCAGTGAACGCCACTGAGGAAGACCTCAATGGACGTCCACTGACCTCCAATGAGTTCCCTAATGAGAAACCATGGGAATCTGAGGCTCATAATGAGACCATAGAAATTCCATTGGATTTACTTATGCCATTCATGAGCTCTGATGAGTATTCTTCCTCTGAAGAGGATGAGTATGTCACTGAAGAGCAAGTTGCTAAATACCTTGGAGCAATCATGAAGCTAAATGACAAGTTATTTGGTAATGAGACTTGGGAGGATGAACCCCCTTTGCTCACCAAAGAACTGGATGACTTGTCTAGGCAGAAATTACCTCAAAAGAGACAAGATCCTGGGAAGTTCTCAATACCTTGAGCCATAGGCACCATAACCTTCAAGAAGGCTCTGTGTGACTTAGGGTCAAGTGTAAACCTCATGCCTCTCTCTGTAATGGAGGAGCTAGGGATCTTTGAGGTACAAGCTGCAAGAATCTCACTAGAGATGGCAGAAAACTCAAGAAAATAAGCTTATGGGCTTGTAGAGGATGTTCTGGTAAAGATTGAAGACCATTACATCCCTGCTGATTTCATAGTCCTAGAGACTGGGAAGTGCATGGATGAATCCATCATCCTTGGCAGACCCTTCCTAGCCACAGCAAAGGCTGTGATTGATGTGGACAGAGGAGAATTGATAATTCAAATGAATGAAGAATCCTTTGTGTTTAAGGCTCAAGGATATCTGATGAGCGGATAATTTATACGCTTTTTGGCATTGTTTTTAGGTAGTTTTTAGTAAGTTCAAGCTACTTTTAGGGATGTTTTCATTAGTTTTTATGTTAAATTCACATTTCTGGACTTTACTATGAGTTTGTGTGTTTTTCTGTGATTTTAGGTAAATTCTGACTGAAATTGAGGGACTTGAGCAAAACTCTGAAAAAGGCTGACATAAGGACTGCTGATGCTGTTGGAATCTGACCTCCCTGCACTCGAAATGGATTTTCTGGAGCTACAGAATTCCAAATGGAGCGCTCTCAATGGCGTTGGAAAGTAGACATCCAGGGCTTTCCAGCAATATATAATAGTCCATACTTTATTCGGAAATTGACGACGTAACTTGGCGTTGAACGCCAAGTACATGCTGCTGTCTGGAGTTAAACGCCAGAAAAACGTCATGATCCGGAGTTGAACGCCCAAAACACGTCATAACTCGGAGTTCAACTCCAAGAGAAGCCTCAGCTCGTGGATTGATCAAGCTCAGCCCAAACATACACCAAGTGGGCCCCAGAAGTGGATTTATGCATCAATTACTTACTCATGTAAACCCTAGGAGCTAGTTTATTATAAATAGAACATTTAACTAATGTATTTGACATCTTTTGATCACTTTAGATCTGAGGATCACGTTTTAGGGGGCTGGCCATTCGGCCATGCCTGAACCTTTTACTTATGTATTTTCAACAGTGGAGTTTCTGCACACCATAGATTAAGGGTGTGGAGCTCTGCTGTACCTCAAGTTTCAATGCAATTACTATTATAATCCTATAAACTTCATTTATTCTTATTCCAAGATATTCATTCGTACCCAAGAACATGATGAATGTGATGAGTTAGATAACCCTCATCATCATTCTCACTCATGAACGCGCGTGATTGACAACCACTTCCGTTCTACATGCAACAGAGCTTGAATGTGTATCTCTTAGATTCCCCAACAGAATCTTCGTGGTATAAGCTAGATAGATGGCGGCATTTATGAGGATCCGGAAAGTCCAACCTTGTCTGTGGTGTTCCGAGTAGGATCCTGGGAATCCGGAAAGTCTAACCTTGTCTGTGGTATTCCGAGTAGGATTCCGGTAATGAATGACTGTGACGTGCTTCAAACTTGTAACCTGCTGGGCGTTAGTGACAGATGCAAAAGAATCAAGGGATTCTATTCCAGTAGGAGCGGGAACCAACCGTGATTGGCCGTACTGTGACAGAGTGCGTGAGCATTAGCTTTCACTGCGAGGATGGGATGTAGCCATCAGCCATGGGTGATGCCTCCAGACTGGTTAGCTGTGCGAGTGACAGCCGCATAGGATATTTCCCCGAGAGGATTGAAAGTAGCCACAGCTGATGGTGAACCCCTACAAACAGCTTGCCATGGAAAGGAGTAAGAAGGATTGGAAGAGAGAATAGTGAAGCAGAGTTTCAAAGAGGAACACAGCATCTCCATACGCTTATCTGAAATTCCCACTCTTGATTTACATAAGTATTTCTATCCCTTTTATTTTCTGTTTATTTTTATTAATCAAATTTAATCCAATAATCTCTTAAATTAGTTAATGTGCCTAACTGAGATTTACAAAGTGACCATAGCTTGCTTCATACCAACAATCTCTGTGGATTCGACCCTTACTCACGTAAGGTATTACTTGGACGACCCAGTACACTTGCTGGTTAGTTGAACGGGATTGTGAATGAACAAGAGACACAATAGTTTTTGTGTACATGATTTTACCCCATGGTTTTGTGCACCAAGTTTTTGGAGCCATTACCGGGGATTGTTTCGAATTAGAAAAGAAGGAATCACAATTTCGTCCACCAAGTTTTTGGCGCCGTTGCCGGGGATTGTTCGAGTATGGACAACTGACGGTTCATCTTGTTGCTCAGATTAGGTAATTTTTATTTTATTAAAAAAAAAATTTCGAAAATCTTTTCAAAATCTTCTCCCTATTTTCGAAAATTATTCAAAAAAATTTTTTAATATGCATTCTAGAGTTTCATAAAGCATGTTGAAGCCTGGCTGGCTGTAAAAGCCATGTCTAAATTCTTTTGGACCGAGGTTTCACTCATCCTTATAGAAGAGCTTCTTTGTCTTTCTCAGCAAATTGGCTACTGTATAGGATGTTTCAGTTAAAGCTTGGCTGGCCATTGGCCATGTCTAGTGTTTTGGACTGGAGCTTTCACAAAAGCTTGGCTGGCTATTAAGCCATGTCTAATTCCTGGACTGGAGCTTTAAACTAACATTGCGAAGATTCCTGGAATTCATATTAAAAATTTTTGAATTTCTTATTTTATTTTTCCTATATATTTTACGAAAAAAATCAAATAAAATACAAAAAAAATTAGAAAATCATAAAAATCAAAAATATTTTGTGTTTCTTGTTTGAGTCTTGTGTCAAGTCATAAGTTTGGTGTCAATTGCATGTTCATCTTTTTCTTGCATAAAATTTTCGAAAAAAATTCATGCATTCATAGTGTTCATCATGATCTTCAAGTTGTTCTTGATGAACTTTCTTGTTTGATCTTCATATTTTCTTGTTTTGTGTTGTATGGTGTTTTTCATATACATTCTTGCATTCATAGAGTCTAAACATGAAAAATTTCTAAGTTTGGTGTCTTGCATGTTTTCTTTGCATAAAATTTTTTATTTTTTTTTTCAAAATCATGTTCTTGATGTTCATCATGATCTTCAAAGTGTTCTTGGTGTTCATCTTGACATTCATAGTGTTCTTGCATGCATCATGTGTTTTGATCCAAAATTTTCATGCATTGAGTATTTTTAGTGTTTTTCTCTCTCATCAAAAAAAAAAAAATTCAAAAATCAAAAAAAAATATCTTATCTTTTTAAATCTTATCTTTTTAAAATCTTTTTCAAAAATAATATCTTTTCCATTTTTTAT
Organism: Arachis stenosperma; assembly: GCF_014773155.1. NCBI lineage: Eukaryota > Viridiplantae > Streptophyta > Magnoliopsida > Fabales > Fabaceae > Arachis > Arachis stenosperma. The sequence continues at coordinate 42,836,427 of NC_080383.1, read as the reverse complement.
CATTTTCGAAAATTTCAAAAATCTTTTTCAAAATATTTTCAAAATCTTTTTCTTATCTTTACATCATATTTTCGAAAATTGCATCAAAAATTAATGTTTTGATTCAAAAATTTCAAGTTTGTTACTTTCTTGTTAAGAAAGATTCAAATTTTAAGTTCTAGAATCATATCTTGTGATTTCTTGTGAGTCAAGTCATTAATTGTGATTTTAAAATTCAAATCTTTTTCAAAACTAATTTCAATCTTATCTTTTCAAAACCATATCTTTTTTAAATCATATCTTTTATATCATATTTTTTTTCAAAATTTTATCTTTTTCAAAAAAATTTTAAAATATCTTTTCTAACTTCTTATCCTCTTATCTTTTCAAATTTGATTTTGATATCTTTTTCAACTAACTAAATTAATTTTTTGTTTGTTTCTTATCTTTTTCAAAACCACCTAACTACTTTTCCCTCTCTAATTTTCGAAAATACCTCCCTCTTTTTCAAAAATTCTTTTTAATTAATTAATTGTTTTAAATTTTAATTTTAATTATATCTTATCTTTAATTTTCAAAAATTACTAACCCATTTTTCAAAATTATTTTCGAATTTCTCTCCCCCCTCATCTCTTTCTATTTATTTTATTTATTTACTAACACTTCTCTTCACCTCTCTTCATCTCCAATCACTGCCTCTATCCTCACCATTGTGATTGGATTCTCCACTTTTATTCCTTTCTTCTTCTACTAACAATAAGGAACCTCTTTACTGTGACATAGAGGATTTCTCTTTCTTTTCTTGTTCTCTTCTTCCCTATATGAGCAGGAGCAAGGACAAGAACATTCTTATTGAAGCAGATCATGAACATGAAAGGACTCTGAAGAGGAAGTCAAGAGAAACTAAAAATCAACAATTCAGAGAAACCTCAAAAAAAAAAAAAGGAAGAAAAAAAAAAGAGAAAAAGGGAAGACAAAAAAAGCTTCCACCTCTGAGTCATGGGAGATGGAAAGACTAATATAAGCCGTCATAGCTCAGTGGTAGAACATGTGGCTGCAAATCAAGAGATCCCTGAGATACCTCAGGGGATAAGTTGTCCTCCACACAAATATTGGAAGCAACTAAGGGGAGGAACACCAAAATTACTAGGAATCATTCAAAAGAAGCAAGGAAGAGACATAGAGGAGCTCAAAGAGCACCATTGGTTCTTCAAAAAGGCGCCACCCTCACTCAGGTGGATTCATTCCTTGTTCTTATTTCTTTCTGCTTTTCGGTTTTTAATGTTGTGTTTATCCATGTGTTGTGTCTTTACTTCGTGATCATTAGTATGTAGTAACTATGCCTTAAAGATTATGAATAATTCCATGAATCCTTCACCTCTCTTAAAAGAAAAATGTTTTAATTCAAAAGAACAAGAAGTACATGAATTTCAAATTTATCCTTGAATTTAGTTTAATTATATTGATGTGGTGACAATACTTTTTGTTTTCTGAATGAATGCTTGAACAGTGCATATGTCTTTTGATCTTGTTGTTTATGAATGTTAAAATTGTTGGCTCTTGAAAGAATGATGAACAAAGAGAAATGTTATTGAGGATCTGAAAAATCATGAAATTGATTCTTGAAGCAAGAAAAAGCAGTGAAAAAGAAGAAGCATTTGAAAAAAAAAAAGAAAAAAAAAGAGTATATAGAAAAAGAAGGAGCAGTAGAAAAAGCCAATAGCCCTTAAAACCAAAAGGCAAGGGTAAAAAGGATCCAAGGCTTTGAGCATCAATGGATAGGAGGGCCCAAGGAAATAAAATCCAGGCCTAAGCGGCTAAATCAAGCTGTCCCTAACCATGTGCTTGTGTCATGAAGGTCCAAGCAAAAAGCTTGAGACTAAGTGGTTAAAGTCGTGATCCAAGGCAAAAGAGTGTGCTTAAGAGCTCTGGACACCACTAACTGGGGACTTTAGCAAAGCTAAGTCACAATCTGAAAAGGTTCACCCAGTTATGTGTCTGTGGCATTTATGTATCCGGTGGTAATACTGGAAAACAAAGTGCTTAGGGCCACGGCCAAGACTCATAAGTAGCTGTGTTCAAGAATCAACATGCTTAACTAAGAAAGTCAATAACACTATCCGAAATTCTAAGTTCCTAGAGAAGCCAATCATTCTGAACCTCAAAGGAAAAAGTGAGATGCCAAAACTGTTCAGAAGCAAAAAGCTACAAGTCCCGCTCATTTAATTATAATTAATATTCATTGATATTCTGGAATTTATAGTATATTCTCTTCTTTTTATCCTATTTGATTTTCAGTTGCTTGGGGACAAGCAACAATTTAAGTTTGGTGTTGTGATGAGCGGATAATTTATACGCTTTTTGGCATTGTTTTTAGGTAGTTTTTAGTAAGTTCAAGCTACTTTTAGGGATGTTTTCATTAGTTTTTATGTTAAATTCACATTTCTGGACTTTACTATGAGTTTGTGTGTTTTTCTGTGATTTCAGGTAAATTCTGACTGAAATTGAGGGACTTGAGCAAAACTCTGAAAAAGGCTGACATAAGGACTGCTGATGCTGTTGGAATCTGACCTCCCTGCACTCGAAATGGATTTTCTGGAGCTACAGAACTCCAAATGGCGCGCTCCCAACGGCGTTGGAAAGTAGACATCCAGGGCTTTCCAGTAATATATAATAGTCCATACTTTATTCGGAAATTGACGACGTAACTTGGCGTTGAACGCCAAGTACACGCTGCTGTCTGGAGTTAAACGCCAGAAAAACGTCATGATCCGGAGTTGAACGCCCAAAACACGTCATAACTCAGAGTTCAACTCCAAGAGAAGCCTCAGCTCGTGGATTGATCAAGCTCAGCCCAAACATACACCAAGTGGGCCCCGGAAGTGGATTTATGCATCAATTACTTACTCATGTAAACCCTAGGAGCTAGTTTATTATAAATAGAACATTTAACTAATGTATTTGACATCTTTTGATCACTTTAGATCTGAGGATCACGTTTTAGGGGGCTGGCCATTCGTCCATGCCTGAACCTTTCACTTATGTATTTTCAACAGTGGAGTTTCTGCACACCATAGATTAAGGGTGTGGAGCTCTGCTGTACCTCAAGTTTCAATGCAATTACTATTATAATCCTATAAACTTCATTTATTCTTATTCCAAGATATTCATTCGTACCCAAGAACATGATGAATGTGATGAGTTAGATAACCCTCATCATCATTCTCACTCATGAACGCGCGTGATTGACAACCACTTCCGTTCTACATGCAACAGAGCTTGAATGTGTATCTCTTAGATTTCCCAACAGAATCTTCGTGGTATAAGCTAGATAGATGGCGGCATTTATGAGGATCCGGAAAGTCCAACCTTGTCTGTGGTGTTCCGAGTAGGATCCTGGGAATCCGGAAAGTCTAACCTTGTCTGTGGTATTCCGAGTAGAATTCCGGTAATGAATGACTGTGACGTGCTTCAAACTTGTAACCTGCTGGGCGTTAGTGACAGATGCAAAAGAATCAAGGGATTCTATTCCAGTAGGAGCGGGAACCAACCGGTGATTGGCCGTACTGTGACAGAGTGCGTGAGCATTAGCTTTCACTGCGAGGATGGGATGTAGCCATCAGCCATGGGTGATGCCTCCAGACTGGTTAGCTGTGCGAGTGACAGCCGCATAGGATATTTCCCCGAGAGGATTGAAAGTAGCCACAGCTGATGGTGAACCCCTACAAACAGCTTGCCATGGAAAGGAGTAAGAAGGATTGGAAGAGAGAATAGTGAAGCAGAGTTTCAAAGAGGAACACAGCATCTCCATACGCTTATCTGAAATTCCCACTCTTGATTTACATAAGTATTTCTATCCCTTTTATTTTCTGTTTATTTTTATTAATCAAATTTAATCCAATAATCTCTTAAATTAGTTAATGTGCCTAACTGAGATTTACAAAGTGACCATAGCTTGCTTCATACCAACAATCTCTGTGGATTCGACCCTTACTCACGTAAGGTATTACTTGGACGACCCAGTACACTTGCTGGTTAGTTGAACGGGATTGTGAATGAACAAGAGACACAATAGTTTTTGTGTACATGATTTTACCCCATGGTTTTGTGCACCAAGTTTTTGGAGCCATTACCGGGGATTGTTTCGAATTAGAAAAGAAGGAATCACAATTTCGTCCACCAATATCCCTCTGTCACCATGGAGAGGAAGCATGAAGAGCTTCTCTTAAAACAGAGTCAAATAGAGCCCCCACAGTCAAACTCTAAGTTTGGTGTTGGGAGGCCACAACCAAATTCTAAGTTTGGTGTTGAACCCCCACATTCAAACTCTAAGTTTGGTGTTGGGAGGTTCCAACATTGCTCTGAGCATTTGTGAGGCTCCATGAGAGCCCACTGTCAAGCTACTGACATTAAAGAAGCGCTTGTTGGAAGGCAACCCAATGTTATATTTTATCTATTTTCCTTTGTTATTTTATGTTTTCTGTAGGTTGATGATCATGAGAAGTCACAAAATCAATTGAAAAAGCAAAAACAGAATGAAAAATAGAAAGAAAAATAGCACACCCTGGAGGAGAACTTGCTGGCGTTTAAACGCCAGTGAAGCTAGCAAATGGGCGTTTAACGCCCAGTCTGGCACAATTCTGAGCGTTTAACGCCAGAAAGGGGTACCAGACTGGCGTTAAACACCAGGAAGGGCAAGAAGTTGGCGTTAAATGCCAGAAATGGGCACCAGCCCGGCGTTTAACACCAGAATTGGCACAGAGAGCATTTTTGCTCGCCACTTGGTGCAGGGATGACTTTTCCTTGACACCTCAGGATCTGTGGACCCCACAGGATCCCCACCTACCCCACCACCCTCTCTCTTCTTCTTCACCCATTCACCAATCACCTTAACACCTCTTCCCCAAAAACCCCTCACCTATCAAATCCCACCATTCTCTTCACCACTCACATCCATCCTTCATAAAACCCTACCTACCTCACCATTCAAATTTAAACCACTTTCTCTCCCAAACCCACCCTCCCATAGCCGAACCCTACCCCTCTCTCCACCCCTATATAAACCCATCTTCACCCCTTCATTTTCACACACCCTAAACACTACTTCTCCCCCTTTGGCCGAAACACAAAGCCATCTCCATCTCCTCTATTTCTTCTTTTTCTACTCTCTTCTTTCTTCTTTTGCTCGAGGACGAGCAAACCTTTTAAGTTTGGTGTGGTAAAAGCATTGCTTTTTGTTTTTCCATAACCATTTATGGCATCCAAGGCCGGAGAAACCTCTAGAAAGAGGAAAGGGAAAGCAAAAGCTTCCACCTCCGAGTCATGGGAGATGGAGAGATTCATCTCAAGGGTGCATCAAGACCACTTCTATGAAGTTGTGGCCTTGAAGAAGGTGATCCCCGAGGTCCCTTTCAAACTCAAAAAGAGTGAATATCCGGAGATCCAACATGAGATTCGAAGAAGAGGTTGGGAAGTTCTTACCAACCCCATTCAACAAGTCGGAATCTTAATGGTTCAAGAGTTCTATGCCAATGCATGGACCAAGAACCATGATCAAAGTGTGAACCCGGACCCAAAGAATTGGCTTACAATGGTTCGAGGGAAATGCTTAGATTTTAGTCCGGAAAATGTAAGGTTGGCATTCAACTTGCCCATGATGCAAGGAGATGAACACCCTTACACTAGAAGGGTTAACTTTGATCAAAGGTTGGACCAAGTCCTCACAGTCATTTGTGAAGAGGGCGCCCAATGGAAGAGAGATTCAAGAGGGAAGCTGGTTCAATTGAGAAGGCATGACCTCAAGCCCGTAGCTAGGGGATGGTTGGAGTTTATCCAACGCTCAATCATTCCCACTAGCAACCGGTCTGAAGTTACTCTAGACCGGGCCATCATGATTCATAGCATCATGATTGGAGAAGAAATAGAAGTTCATGAGGTTATAGCCCAAGAACTTTATAAGGTGGCGGACAAGTCCTCTACCTTGGCAAGGTTAGCCTTTCCTCATCTCATCTGTCACCTCTGTTATTCAGTTGGAGTTGACATAGAGGAAGACATCCCCATTGATGAGGACAAGCCCATCACTAAGAAAAGGATGGAGCAAACAAGAGATCCCACTCATCATGAAATCCCTGAGATACCTCAAGGGATAAACTTTCCTCCACAAAACTATTGGGAGCAAATCAATACCTCCCTAGGAGAATTGAGTTCCAACATGGGACAACTAAGGGTGGAGCACCAAGAACATTCCATTCTCCTCCATGAAATTAGAGAAGATCAAAGAATCATGAGAGAGGAGCGACAAAGGCAAGGAAGAGACATTGAGGAGCTCAAGCACTCCATAAGATCTTCAAGAGGAAGAACAAGCCGCCATCACTAAGGTGGACCCGTTCTTTATTTTCCTGTTTTTCGAAATTTTATGCTTATGTTTATCTATGTTTGTGTCTTGTGATCATTAGTGTCTTAGTGTCTATGCCTTAAAGTTATGAATGTCCTATGAATCCATCACCTCTCTTAAATGAAAAATGTTCTTAATTAAAAAAAAGAGAAGAATTGCATGAATTTTAAATTTTATAACAGATTAATTATTTTGATGTGGTGGCAATACTTTTGTTTTCTGAATGTATGCTTAAACAGTGCATATGTCTTTTGAATTTGTTGTTCATGAATGGTTGGCTCTTGAAAGAATGATGAAAAAGGAGACATGTTACTGAGGATCTGAAAAATCATAAAAATGATTCTTGAAGCAAGAAAAAGCAGTGAATACAAAAAAAAAGGAGAAAAACGAAAAAAAAAGAAAAAAAAAAGGGAGAAAGAGAAAAAGAAAGAAAAAGAAAGAAATAAAGTTGTGATCCAAAGCAAAAAGAGTGTGCTTAAGAACCCTGGACACCTATAATTGGGGACTCTAGCAAAGCTGAGTCACAATCTGAAAGGTTCACCCAATTATGTGTCTGTGGCATGTATGTATCCGGTGGTAATACTGGAAGACAAAGTGCTTTGGGCCACGGCCAAGACTCATAAAGTAGCTGTGTTCAAGAATCATCATACTTAACTAGGAGAATCAATAACACTATCTGGATTCTGAGTTCCTATAGAAGCCAATCATTCTGAATTTCAAAGGATAAAGTGAGATGCCAAAACTGTTCAGAGGCAAAAAGCTAAAAGCCCCGCTCATCTAATTAATACTGATCTTCATAGATGTTTTTGGAATTCATTGTATATTCTCTTCTTTTTATCTTATTTGATTTTCAGTTGCTTGAGGACAAGCAACAATTTAAGTTTGGTGTTGTGATGAGCGGATAATTTGTACGCTTTTTGGCATTGTTTTTAGTATGTTTTAAGTATGTTTTAGTTAGTTTTTAGTATATTCTTATTAGTTTTTAGTTAAAATTCACTTTTCTGGACTTTACTATGAGTTTGTGTGCTTTTCTATGATTTCAGGTATTTTCTTGCTGAAATTGAGGGACCTGAGCAAAAATCTGATTCAGAGACTGAAAAGGACTGCAGATGCTGTTGGATTCTGACCTCCCTGCACTCGACGTGGATTTTCTGGAGCTGCAGAAGCCCAATTGGCGCGCTCTCAACGGCGTTGAAAAGTAGACATCCTGGGCTTTCCAGAAATGTATAATAGTCCATACTTTGCCCAAGATTTGATGGCCCAAACCGGCGTTCCAAATCAGCTCAAAACTGCCCGGCGTTAAACGCCGGAACTGGCACAAGAATGGGAGTTAAACGCCCAAACTGGCACAAAAGCTGGCGTTTAACTCCAAGAGAAGTCTCTACATAAAAATGCTTCAATGCTCAGCCCAAGCACACACCAAGTGGGCCCGGAAGTAGATTTTTATGTCATTTACTCATTTCTGTAAACCCTAGGCTACTAGTTCTTTACAAATAGGACCTTTTGCTATTGTATTTTCATCGGGGGATATTAGATCATCTTTAGATCTTTGAATCTTTTGATCATGTTTTGGGGGCTTGCCTCACGGCCATGCCTGAACCTTGTTCTTATGTATTTTCAACGGTGGAGATTCTACACACCATAGATTAAGGTGTGGAGCTCTGCTGTACCTCGAGTATTAATGCAATTACTATTGTTTTTCTATTCAATTCAGCTTGTTCTTATTCCAAGATATTCATTCGCACTCAAGAACTTGATGAATGTGATGATTATGTGACGCTCATCATCATTCTCACTTATGAACGCGTGCCTGACAACCACTCCCGTTCTACAAGCAAACAAGGCTTGAATGTTTATCTCTTAGATTCCTTAATCGAAATCTTCGTGGTATAAGCTAGTATTGATGGCGGCATTCAAGAGAATTTGGAAGGTCTAAACCTTGTCTGTGGTATTCTGAGTAGGATTCAATGATTGAATGATTGTGACTAGCTTCAAACTCCTGAAGGCTGGGCGTTAGTGACAGACGCAAAAGAATCAATGGATTCTATTCCAACCTGATTGAGAACCGACAGATGATTAGCCGTGCCGTGACAGGGTGCGTTGAACATTTTCACTGAGAGGACGGGACTGTAGCCACTGACAACGGTGATGCCCAACATACAGCTTGCCATGGAAAGGAGTAAGAAGGATTGGAAGAAGACAGTATGAAAGCAGAGAGACGGAAGGGACAAAGCATCTCCATACGCTTATCTGAAATTCTCACCAATGAATTACATAAGTACCTCTATCCTTATTTTATATTCTATGTTATCCTCCATAACCATTTGAGTCTGCCTGACTGAGATTTACAAGGTGACCATAGCTTGCTTCATACCAACAATCTCCGTGGGATCGACCCTTACTCGCGTAAGGTTTATTACTTGGACGACCCAGTGCACTTGCTGGTTAGTTGTGCGAAGTTGTGTTTATACCATGGTATTGAGCACCAAGTTTTTGGATTCATTACCAGGGATTATTTGAGTTGTGAAAAGTAGTGATCACAATTTCGTGCACCAAGGTTTCTTTGGCCTTAGGTGCGATTAATGGTTATGGAAAAACAAAAAAGCAAGGCTTTTTCCACACCAAACTTAAAAAGTTTGCTCGTCCTCGAGCAAAAGAAGAAAGAAAAGAGGAGAAGAAGAAGAAATAGAGGAGATAGAAGTGTGTGAAGGGTTCAGCCAAGGGTGGTTTAGTGGGTTAAGATGTGTGAAATTGAAGGTGGTAAGGAGGGCTATATCTAGGGAAAGAGAGGGGTAGGTGGCCGAATGGAAGTGGGTGGGTTTGGGAGGGAAGTGTTTTGAATTTGAATGGTGAGGTAGGTGGGGTTTGATGGTGGAGTTTTTGGGGAAGAGTGGATGGATTTGATAGGTAAATAGTGATTTGGGAAGAGTGTTATGGAAAGGTGTGAAGGGGAGAGAGAGTGAGTTGAGGTAGGTGGGGATCCTGTGGGGTCACAGATCCTGAGGTGTCAAGGATTTTGCATCCCTGCACCTTGCTGGTGTTATACGCCACTCTGTGTGCCTTTCTGGCATTTAAACGCCAGGCTGCTGCCCTTTTCTGGCGTTTAAACACCAGTCTGCTACCCTTTTCTGGCGTTCAATTGCCCAGAAAGGTGTCAGACTGGGCGTTTAAACGCCCATTTTGGTATCCTTACTGGCATTTAAACGCCAATAAGCTCTTCCTCCAGGGTGTGCCATTTTTTATGCTGTTTTTTATTTTTCTTTAATTTTTATAGTTGTTTTTGTGACTCCACATGATCATGATCCTAAAGAAAACATAAAATAACATAGATAAATAAAATAAAATTAGGTTGCCTCCCAATAAGCGCTTCTTTAGTGTCATTAGCTTGACAATGAGCTCTTTTAGAGCTTCACAGATGCTCAAAGCATGATTGTGGCCTCCCAACACCAAGCTTAGAGTTTGAATGTGGGGGCTTTGCTTGACTTTGCATGGAGAGAATTGGATGAAGCTTTTCATGCTTCTTCTCTATGTTTACAGAGGAAGATCCTTGAGCCTTAAATACAAGGTAGTCCTCTTTCACTTGAAGGACTAACTCTCCTCTGTCTACATCAATCACAGCTTTTACTGTGGCTAGGAAGGGTCTTCCAAGGATGATGGATTCATCCTCATCCTTCCCAGTGTCTAGGATTATGAAGTCAGCAGGGATGTAAAGGCCTTCAACCTTCACTAAAACATCCTCTACAAGTCCATAAGCCTTTTTCATTGATTTGTCTGCCATCTCTAGTGAGATTCTTGCAGCTTGTACCTCAAAGATACCTAGTTTCTCTATTACAGAGAGTGACATGAGGTTGATACCTGACCCTAGGTTACACAGAGCCTTTTCAAAGGTCATGGTGCCTATGGTGCAGGGTATTAAAAACTTTCCGGGATCCGGTTTCTTTTGAGGCAATGTCTGCTGAATCCATGTATTTAGTTCATTGATGAGCAAAGGAGGTTCATCCTCCCAAGTCTTATTACCAAATAACTTGGCATTCAACTTCATCATTGCTCCTAGATATTGAGCAATTTTCTCTTCAGTAGTAACTTCATCTTCTTCAGAAGAAGAATATTCTTTAGAGCTCATGAATGGTAATAAGAAGTTCAGTGGAATCTCTATGGTCTCTGTATGAGCCTCAGATTCCTTTGGTTCCTAATGCACGAAATCACAATCACACTTTTGAAATTCCACACAACTAACCAGCAAGTGCACTGGGTCATCCAAGTAATACCTTACGTGAGTAAGGGTCGATCCCACGGAGATTGTCGGCTTGAAGCAAGCTATGGTTATCTTGTAACTCTTAGTCAGGATATCAATAATTCTCAGATTTAATTGTAAAAAGTAAAAGAACATGAAATAAATACTTGTTTTGCAGTAATGGAGAACAGGTTGAGGTTTTGGAGATGCCACATCTTCTGAATCTCTAATTTCCTACTGTCTTCTTCTTTATGCATGCAAGGCTCCTTCCATGGCAAGCTGTATGTTGGGTTTCACCGTTGTCAATGGCTACCTCCTATCCTCTCAGTGAAAATGTTCAACGCGCTCTGTCACAGCACGGCTATTCATCTGTCGGTTCTCGATCATGTCGGAATAGAATCCAGTGATTCTTTTGCGTCTGTCACTAACGCCCACAATCGTGAGTTTGAAGCTCGTCACAGTCATTCAATCCCTGAATCCTACTCAGAATACCACAGACAAGGTTTAGACCTTCCGGATTCTCAAGAATGGCAACCAATGGATTCTAGCTTATACCACGAAGATTCTGATTAAGGAATCCAAGAGATATCCACTCAATCTAAGGTAGAACGGAGGTGGTTATCAGGCACACGTTCATAAGTGAGAATGATGATGAGTGTCACGGATCATCACATTCATCAATTTGAGGAACAAGTGATATTGACGATTGGATTTTTGACGGTTTAGAATTTCTCAAATAAAATCTCGTCGAAGTATAGTTTCTAAACCAAGCAATAATCCTCTCATACAAAAAGTTGTTTGTCACTAAAACAAACCCCTAAATTTATAAACCGAAGTATTGGACCTCGGGTCGTTCTCCCTAGGATTTACAATAAAGTGTCTTGTTATTGGTTGTGAGTTATTTTGGGGTTTTTGAGATTATAGCCAAGAATTATAAAATGGCAAAGGAAATAAACTAACAACTAACAAAGCTCTTGGCAAGGTATGAGAACTAGAAGTCCTATCCTAGTTATCCTCTTCAATTGTGATAACAAATTGTCCATTGCTCCCACTTAGTTAACCTCTAACCATGGAGGAAAGTCAAGTGGATGAATCAATTTGATTCCTCAAGTCCTAATCAACTCCTAAAGGAAAGACTAGCTTTAGAGGCATTCAAATCAATTAGCAACTTCTAATTATCAATCAACAAAGGAATTAGATAACTCAAGAGTCACTAATTACTCTACCTAGGCCAAGAGGAACAAAACCTACACTAAAATCCAACCAAGCATTTCATCAAACACTTGGAAGGCCCAAAAGAAAAGCAAAGCAAATTGACAACAAGAATAGAATCTAACAACATTTATTGAAAGGAATTAACAACAACAATCAAAGGAAACACATTTATTATGAATTACCTTTTTATTGAATTGGAAGAAAGTAGAAGAAACAATACTAGATCTACAACAAAATATAAGAACAACATAAAGGAAATTGCAATAAAAGAGTAGAAGAAGATGAATCTAACAACAAAGAATTGAAAGGTAGAAGTAGAAGAAAGAAAAGATTAAAACCTAGATCTAAGAACTAATCCTAATCCTAATCCTAATTCTAGAGAGAAGTGAGAGCTTCTCTCTCTAGAAACTAACTTCTAGAACTAAAACTAAACTAATTGGTAACTAGATGCCTCATCCCTCTTCAATTCTTGGCTTAAATAGCATCAGAAATGAGTTGGATTGGGCCCACAAGGCTTCTAAAATCGCTGGCCACGTTTTACTTTAAGTGGACCATATGGCAGTAACGGCGCGTGCGCGTACTTTGCGCGTGCGCGCCACCATACGTGTAGCAACTATGGCAAATCTTATATCGTTGCGAAACCCCAGATGTTAGCTTTCCAACCCAACTGGAACCGCATCATTTGGACCTCTGTAGCTCAAGTTATGGTCGTTTAAGTGCGAAGAGGTCGGCTTGACAGCTTTCCGGTTCTTTCATTTCTTCATGAGTTCTCCAACTTTACATGCTTCTTTCTTCGTTCCCTTGATCCAATCTTTGCCTCCTAAATCTTAAATCACTTAACAAACATATCAAGGCATCTAATAGAATCAAGGAGAATTAGATTTAGCTATTTTAAGACCTAAAAAGCATGTTTTCACTCTTAAGCACAATTAAAGGAGAAGTTATAAAACCATGCTATTTCAATGGATAAATGTGGGTAAAAGGTTATAAAATCCCCTAAAATCAATACAAGATAAACCGTCAAAACGGGGTTTGTCAACCTCCCCACACTTAAACCAAGCATGTCCTCATGCTTAAGCCAAGAGAGAAATAAAGGGTATCAACATTTATTCCATGTAAATGAGCTATATGCAGCCTAAACTATATGCAACTAAAATGCAAAATGGTTTTACCTACTTGGTTAAAAATAAATCAATCCTCCAAGTCATACATGCACAAGTAGGGTCAAGATCATATAACGATTCATGAATCCTACCAATTCGAATATCAAAATGAAGTTCAAGTAGACTTGCGAGAAGAACGCTCATGAAAGCCGGGAATCAAGGAATTGAGCATCGAACCCTCACCGGAAGTGTTTGCACTCTAGTCGCTCAGTGTTTGGGGTTGATTCTCTCAATTCTCCCCTAATCATGCTTTCCAAGATTTGTTTATCTTCTAACAATCAACAATTATTCAATGCATGCATACATGTATCATGAGGTCTTTTCTTTAGGTTGTAATGGGGCTAGGGTCAAGGTAGGATCATATATGGCTAGTGGACTTAGGATTTGAATCTTTGATTAACTTAAACTTTCCCACCTAACCTATGACATCCTATACAATTGAGTTCTAACCTAACTACCCATTTCTCACTTTTTCACATACTCATGTATCCCTTTTCATTTCACAACACTTGTGCATTGATTCTTATTGAGCTTCACTTTGGGGCATTTTGTCCCCTTTATTGCTTTTCTTTTTCTTTCTTTTTCTATATACATTTTTTCTTTTCTTTTCTTTTTTTTTTCACTTTTATTTATTTTTCTTTTCATTTTTTTTTTCTTTTTTTCTTTCAAACTATATACAAGAACATCAATGCATACGGTCTATACATTTAATCAATACATGAGTATGTACCCAATTCCCCAATATAAAAATACAAAACACAAACACCCTTTTATCCCAACCAATGTCCCAAAGTTCCCACACTTGAGTGATACTCACACACACTAGCCTAAGCCAATCAAAGATCCAAATTAAGGACATTTATTGTTTTTCGCTTTAAGGCTTGTAATGTGCTAAAATAAGAATAAGTGGGTTAAGCGTAGGCTCAAAGTTGGCTAACAAAGGAAGATAAAAGGTAAGGCCATTTGGGTAAGTAAGCTAATGAAATGATGGCCTCAATCATATAAATGCATGAATACACAAAATAATGGATATAAAGAATCAAACAAATCAAAGATTACAATCATAGAAAGAGAATAATGCACACAAGAAGGGAAAATAAGTGGTTATAAGATGTAACCACATCATTAGGCTCAAATCTCACTTGCTTGTGTTCTTAGCTCAAAAACCATGTTCCAAAATACATTCTTTCAAGCAAGTTCAACAAAAATTTTTCAAATTGGTAGGTTGCCCTAAAACGGTTTCTCGGAAAAGAATTCATCACTTTAACCAAGTAGTCCTAATAAGAAAGAGAAGTGGTAAAATATATGCAAATTCTAACTAACATGCAACCTATTATGCAATGCAATAACTAATCTAACAAGGAAACTAAGAATTGGTGTTGAAAAGGAAATTGTTACCCATGGAGATCGGTCGAACGACCTCCCCACACTTGAAGATTGCACCGTCCTCGGTGCATGCAAAGAAGAGCAAGGTGGACGGGTTGCTACAATTGATGAGATCCTTCAAAAGGTTGTGCGGATGACTTGTTTGTTGCCCCATTTAGAAACTTTCCCTTTCTCCCTCCTTGGTGGCCAACCTAAAAGGATAGAAAAGGAAAGAAAGCTAAGCCTATAACAAAGATATCAAAGCAATTAGAATATAGGCGGGGGCTAATGCCAAATAAAGGTATGGTTCTCACTACATGGTAGCTACAACATGTAGAGGAGGAAACAATAAGAGAAAATGGCATATCAATGACACTTGATGCAAGAGTAAGGTCAAAGCATGAAGAGCATGATGAGCATCAAGTTCGAACAAGAGAGAGTGGGCTATGAAAGACAATAGAAGGTCATATCAATGCACAAAGAACACAAGTGCATAAAATATTGAGCATTGATTTGAAGAGAAACATCACCCAACAATATGAAACAAGTCAAGAAGCACCAAAGTAATGCAATGAATTCTCAACAATTGAGTAGGAAGATGCAACACCATTATTAAAACGACTAAAAAAATGAAAACATGATACAAAAACTAAATGAAAATGGGTAGAGTAGAAGTATGCGAATGTGATAAGCAAAAGAAAATGGAAGATGAGAAAAAAAAACTCTTTTTTTTTTTTTTTTTTTTACCGACGCGTGCGCGTCATGCGTGCTTACGCGTCGATGTGCATATTGGTTGAAGGACGCGTACGCGCCAGGTGCGCGCACGCGTGCATCGAGTTAGGCCGGGGGCATAATGTCGGCCCAAGTCTGGCACAACTCTCGGGTAAAAGTACCGAGAGTGCAGATTGTGCAATCGACGCGCGCGCGCACAGTGCGCGTGCGCGCACATTGCGAATTCAAGATCATGTGCGCGTACGCGCCAGGTGCGCGCACGCGTGCATAGACTTGTGCCTTAGGCCCAATGTTCGCACAGCGCAGGCCTAACTCTCGGGTTTTTGGCTGGAGGTGAATTATTTGCATCCACGCGTACGCGTGCAGTGCGCGTCCGCGTGGGTGGTCGAAAAATGCTCCGGTGCGCGTACGCGTCATGTGCGCGCACGCGTGGATGGTGTTCTGTTTTTCAAAAAATATTTTTCTAAGTTCTTACACCAATCCAAGCCTTTCAATCCTCCAAATGGCTACCAAAACACCCTAAAACCTTATTCAACATACTATACTACTAACTAAACTCAATAAAACAACAAAAACAAGAAATTAAGCTAATTCTACCAATATTTACAAAAATAAAAATGAAAATGAGAATCTACCTACAATGGCAACTCTATTCACTTATTAACAAACTAAAAGAGTATGGAAAGAGTTTACCATGGTGGGGTGTCTCCCAGCTAGCACTTTTATTTATTGTCCTTAAGTTGGACTTATGGGGAGCTTCTTATCAAGGTGGCTTGTGCTTGTATTCATCTTGGAACTCCCACCAATGCTTGGTTCTCCATTGTGCCCCAAGATTCTTCATGGATTGAGCCAAGTGTTGATGGAGTTCTTCACAAGCTTGGGGCTCCCAAGGTTGATCCTCTTCTTGTGATCCGGGGTCCCACACTTTGTCTTCACACCCATTTTGAAGTTGATCATCATTATTGGTCCATCCGGGTGGTGAACAAGATGAATTCTCTATGAAGTGCCTAACAATCCTTCTAGACCCATCTATTTGAGCACTACTCCATCCTTTGTATCTCATGTTTATCAACCATGATGAGCCTTGATTTGCAACGCCAACCACGAAACATCTTTCGCTTACGCTTCGTCCCGCAAAACATCCTAAGTTGACCATCCGTTTCAAGCAAACCATATTCAAGTGGGATAATAAAGCTAATAGAAATGAATTTCACCCACTTAAATGAAGGTGTAGATGACAACCTAGGCAAAGATGCTTCCAAAGATCTTGACAAAGCATAGCCAACCCTCGTTCTTCTATTTCTAGGGACTTCCACCTCTTCACAAGATCTCTTGATCTCAATCCTTTGTTCAACAATTTTATCTAAACCTTTTCCTTTACTCAAATCATAATAGGGAGGGTGAGAAAAATTTACCTCCTTAACGCTTTCATATGCACTGGGAGAAGGTTCTTCAAGTTCAAAGGATTCTTTACCACTAAGACTTGGTGCTTGATCTTCATTACCAAGGGAACTTAATTCTTGCTCTATCCCATCCAAGTCTTCATATGGAATATGCCTTGGAAGGTGTGCACTTTCCTCCCTAGCATCAATTTCAATCATCTTGGAGGGGTTTTCTTCAACTTTATGTTCCCATGGAGGCTCCGCATCTCCTAAGTCTTCCACCACTTCTTCCTTGTCTTCAACAATTAAAGCTTCCTCCAATTGTTCCAATACAAAGCAACTTCCTTCATTTTCCACCGGAGTTTCCAATCTCTCCTTCATGCTATGTTCTTCATTCGATTCTCCACATGTAGCCATGGGAGTTCCTTGAGTGTTCAAGCATTGGGAGGCTAATTGATTTGTTACCGCATCCAAGGCGACCATGAAATTTTGCACGTCCCTTTTCATCTCTTCTTGCCCTTGAACAAGAACACCAAGGGTTTCATCCATTAGAGATTGGGGTGGTTGGAAGGATTCATCATTTTGGGGGAAGGGTTCATAGTAGGAAGATGGTTCTTCTTGGTAGAGTTGTGGTGGTTCAATATTTTCCATTCTTTCCACTTGTTGCACAACACACTCCATGGTTGCTTGAAATTGATCCAATGCTTCCTTGAGATGATCCCTTGACTCTTGTTCCTCTTGGATAATGTGATTAGGATCATGTGGCTCTTGGATCAATGGATATGAGTATTCTTCCATGGGAGGTTGTGGTGGAAAGTAGTATTCATCTTGTGGTTGAAAATTTTCGTATATTGGAGGTGGTTCATCTTGGTAATAATATGGAGGGGGTGGCTCTTGAAAATATTGATGTTGGAATGGTGGTAGCTCTATATGTGGTTCATATGGCTCATATGGTTGTTGGTAGGATGGATATGGATTAGGGTCATATGAAGGTGGTTGGTGAAAATAGGCTTGTGAGTGTGGTTGAGGCTCATATTGAGGATATGAATCATAGGCATATGGTGGTGGTTCTTGAAAGTCACAAGGGGATTCACCATAGCCATTGGATTGATATGCATCAAAAAATGGCTCTTCTTCATAGTGCATTGGTGGAGGTTGTTGCCATGAAGATTGATCATATGCATATGGCTCCTCCCACCTTTGATTGTCCCATCCTTGATGCATCTCTTCATTGAAGTTCTCATCACCTACAACATAGTTGTAATCACACTCATAGCCAAAATGAGAATTCATGATAGCAAGAGAGGGCAAAAACAAAAAATAGTAACAAATAAAGAGAACAAACTAAAAACTAACAAAGAAGCAAAAAGCAAACATATTTACAATATTCACATATATACAATAACCAATAACACAACACCATTGCAATTCCCCGGCAACGGCGCCATTTTGACGATTGGATTTTTGACGGTTTAGAATTTCTCAAATAAAATCTCGTCGAAGTATAGTTTCTAAACCAAGCAATAATCCTCTCATACAAAAAGTTGTTTGTCACTAAAACAAACCCCTAAATTTATAAACCGAAGTATTGGACCTCGGGTCGTTCTCCCTAGGATTTACAATAAAGTGTCTTGTTATTGGTTGTGAGTTATTTTGGGGTTTTTGAGATTATAGCCAAGAATTATAAAATGGCAAAGGAAATAAACTAACAACTAACAAAGCTCTTGGCAAGGTATGAGAACTAGAAGTCCTATCCTAGTTATCCTCTTCAATTGTGATAACAAATTGTCCATTGCTCCCACTTAGTTAACCTCTAACCATGGAGGAAAGTCAAGTGGATGAATCAATTTGATTCCTCAAGTCCTAATCAACTCCTAAAGGAAAGACTAGCTTTAGAGGCATTCAAATCAATTAGCAACTTCTAATTATCAATCAACAAAGGAATTAGATAACTCAAGAGTCACTAATTACTCTACCTAGGCCAAGAGGAACAAAACCTACACTAAAATCCAACCAAGCATTTCATCAAACACTTGGAAGGCACAAAAGAAAAGCAAAGCAAATTGACAACAAGAATAGAATCTAACAACATTTATTGAAAGGAATTAACAACAACAATCAAAGGAAACACATTTATTATGAATTACCTTTTTATTGAATTGGAAGAAAGTAGAAGAAACAATACTAGATCTACAACAAAATATAAGAACAACATAAAGGAAATTGCAATAAAAGAGTAGAAGAAGATGAATCTAACAACAAAGAATTGAAAGGTAGAAGTAGAAGAAAGAAAAGATTAAAACCTAGATCTAAGAACTAATCCTAATCCTAATCCTAATTCTAGAGAGAAGTGAGAGCTTCTCTCTCTAGAAACTAACTTCTAGAACTAAAACTAAACTAATTGGTAACTAGATGCCTCATCCCTCTTCAATCCTTGGCTTAAATAGCATCAGAAATGAGTTGGATTGGGCCCATAAGGCTTCTAAAATCGCCGGCCACGTTTTACTTTAAGTGGACCATATGGCAGTAACGGCGTGTGCGCGTACTTTGCGCGTGCGCGCCACCATACGTGTAGCAACTATGGCAAATCTTATATCGTTGCGAAGCCCCGGATGTTAGCTTTCCAACCCAACTGGAACCGTATCATTTGGACCTCTGTAGCTCAAGTTATGGTCGTTTAAGTGCGAAGAGGTCGGCTTGACAGCTTTCCGGTTCTTTCATTTCTTCATGAGTTCTCCAACTTTACATGCTTCTTTCTTCGTTCCCTTGATCCAATCTTTGCCTCCTAAATCTTAAATCACTTAACAAACATATCAAGGCATCTAATAGAATCAAGGAGAATTAGATTTAGCTATTTTAAGACCTAAAAAGCATGTTTTCACTCTTAAGCACAATTAAAGGAGAAGTTATAAAACCATGCTATTTCAATGGATAAATGTGGGTAAAAAGTTATAAAATCCCCTAAAATCAATACAAGATAAACCGTCAAAACGGGGTTTGTCAGATATCTTAGAATGGAAGCAAGCGTGATTGAATGAAAAATAGTAGTAATTGTATTAATCCATCAAGACACAACAGAGCTCCTCACCCCCAACCATGGGGTTTAGAGACTCATGCCGTAGAAGATACAGTATGAAACGTGTAAAGTGTCATGAGATCCAAATACAATAGTAAAAAGTCCTATTTATAGTGAACTAGGGTTTACAAGAATGAGTAAATGTCGTAAAAATCCACTTCCGGGGTCCACTTGGTGTGTGCTTGGGCTGAGCATTGAAGCTTTCATGTGTAGAGACTTTTCCTGGAGTTAAACGTCAGCTTTTGTGCCAGTTTGGGCGTCTAACTCCAACTTTTGTGCCAGTTCCGACGTTAAACGCTGGAAATTCTGAAGCTGATTTGAAACGCCGGTTTGGGCCATCAATTCTTGGGAAAAATACGGACTATTATACATTGCTGAAAAGCCCAGGATGTCTACTTTCCAACGCAATTAAGAGCGCGCCAATTGGGCTTCTGTAGCTCTAGAAAATCCACTTCGAGTGCAGGGAGGTCAGAATCCAACAGCATCTGCAGTCCTTTTTTAGCCTCTGAATTAGATTTTTGCTCAGGTCCCTCAATTTCAGCCAGAAAATACCTGAAATCACAGAAAAGCACACAAACTCATAGTAAAGTCCAGAAAAGTGAATTTTAAATAAAAACTAGTAAAAACATACTAAAAACTAACTAAAATGTACTAAAAACAGTGCCAAAAAGCGTATAAATTATCCGCTCATCACAACACCAAACTTAAATTGTTGCTTGTCCCCAAGCAACTGAAAATCAAATAGGATAAAAAGAAGAGAACATACTATAGACTCCAAAATATCAATGAAACTTAGCTCCAATTAGATGAGCGGGACTAGTAGCTTTTTGCCTCTGAACAGTTTTGGCATCTCACTTTATCCTTTGAAGTTTAGAATGATTGGCATCTATAGGAACTCAGAATTCAGATAGTGTTATTGATTCTCCTAGTTAAGTATGTTGATTCTTGAACACAGCTACTTTATGAGTCTTGGCCGTGGCCCAAAGCACTCTGTTTTCCATTATTACCACCGGATACATCCATGCCACAGACACATAACTGGGTGAACCTTTTCAGATTGTGACTCAGCTTTGCTAGAGTCCCCAATTAGAGGTGTCCAGGGTTCTTAAGCACACTTTTTTTGCTTTGGATCACGACTTTAACCGCTCAGTCTCAAGTTTTCACTTGACACCTTCACGCCACAAGCACATGGTTAGGGACAGCTTGGTTTAGCCGCTTAGGCCAGGATTTTATTCCATGTGGGCCCTCCTATCCACTAATGCTCAAAGCCTTGGATCCTTTTTATTTTTACCCTTGCCTTTTGGTTTAAAGGGCTATTGGCTTTTTCTTCTTCTCTCTTTTTTTTCACTGCTTTTTCTTGCTTCAAGAATCAATTTGATGATTTTTCAGATCCTCAATAACATTTCTCCTTTTCCATCGTTCTTTCAAGAGCCAACAAATTTAACATTCTTTAAACAACAAATTCAAAAGACATATGCACTGTTCAAGCATTCATTCAGAAAACAAAAAGTATTGTCACCACATCAAACTAATTCAACTAGTTTCAAAGATGAATTCGAAATCCTGTACTTCTTGTTCTTTTGTGATTAAAGCATTTTTCATTTAAGAGAGGTGATGGATTCATAGGACATTCATAGCTTTAAGACATGAACCTTAAATTTTATTAATCATGGAATAAGAACAAGACTAAAAAATAAATATAAGATAAGACCAATAGTAATAGAAAACAGAAAATTAAAAAAAGAAATTTAAATTACTCTAAAATAGATTCCTAATGATAGAGGTTATCACAGAGTTAGGACTCAACAACCTTGATTTTGAGAAGTGGATGCTCCCTCAACTTGTGGGGTATTTGACCCTTCAAGGGAGAACTTCTGGCGCTTCAGCTCCTGTAGCTCACGCCCCTGCTTCTCTTGTTACTTCAGCAATTTGCAGAGCATGCAGTTTTGATTCTGCTGTTCTTCCTTAATTTGTTCCATAGCTTCTTGCAGCTTGGCAACAGATGCTTCTAGGCTGGCCCAGTAGTCAATTTCAGGAAGTTCAGGGAGGAATTTCTGCGCCCTCCTTTTGATAGAGTTATCTTGCATTTGTCCTTCCATTGACTTCTTGTGATTGGATGTTCAATTGGGATGAATTCATCTACTCCCATCCTCACCCCAGCATCTTTACATAGCAAAGAGATTAAGCTTGGGTAAGCCAGTTTGGCTTCAATAGAGTTCTTGTTTGCAATTGTGTAAATCTCACAAGAAATCAGATGATGAATCTCCACTTCTTTTCCCAGCATAATGCAATGAATCATCACCGCTCTCTTGACAGTGACCTCAGAACGGTTGCTAGTGGGCAATATAGAACACCCAATGAAGTCTAGCCAACCTCTTGCAACTGGTTTGAGATCTCCCCTCTTGAGTTGGTTTGGGACACCTTTTGAATTGGTTATCCACTTAGTTCCAGGGAGGCATATGTCCTCTAGAACTTAATCCAACCCCTTATCTACTCTCACCATTCTCCTATTAAAGGATTCAGGATCATCTTGTAGTTGAGGCAATTTGAAGACCTCTCTTATTTTGTCCAGATGGAAGTAAATAATTCTTCCTCTAACCATGGTTCTGTAGGTATGAAAAGCAGTTCCAGTCATTCTCTGCTTATCTGTCAGCCACAGATTTGAGTAGAATTCCTGAACCATGTTTCTTCCAACCTTTGTCTCAGGATTGGCTAGAATTTCCCATCCTCTGTTTCGAATTTGCTCTTGGATCTCCGGATATTCGTCTTCTTTCAGATCGAATTTAACTTCCGGGATCACTGACCTTAGACCCATTATTTTGTGGTAATGGTCTGCATGTTCTTTGGTTAAGAACCTCTCTTGATTCCAAAGACTCTTTGGAGTATTCTCTTTCTTGCTTCTACCCATTTAGATACATAGTCTACTGCCACCAGAATATAAGTGTTTGAGTATGATGGTGGGAAGGGACCCATGAAGTTAATACCCCATACATCAAACAATTTAATCTCTAAGATCTCTTGTTGAGGCATGGCGTAACCATGAGGTAAGTTACCAGCTCTTTGGCAACTGTCACAGTTACGCACAAACTCTCGGGCATCCCTATAGAGAGTAGGCCAGTAGAAGCCACATTGGAGGACCTTAGTGGCTGTTTGCTCACTTCCGAAATGTCCCCCATACTGTGATCCATGACAATGCCATAGGATCCTTTGTGCTTCCTCTCTAGGTACACATCTGCGGATCATTCTGTCTGCACATCTCTTAAAGAAATATGGCTCATCCCATAGCTAATACTTGGCATCTGAAATTAATTTTTTTCTTTGCACCCTGCTGTACTCCTGGGGTACGAACCTCACAGCTTTATAGTTTGCAATGTATGCAAACCATGGTGATTCTTGAATGGCAAAGAGTTGCTCATCTGGAAAGGTCTTAGAGATCTCAATAGAGGGGAGGGACGCCCCAGCTACTGGTTCTATCCGGGACAAGTGATCAGCTACCTGGTTCTCTGTCCCTTTTCTGTCTTTTATTTCTATATCAAACTCTTGCATAAGCAACACCCATCTTATGAGCCTGGGTTTTGAATCCTGCTTTGTGAGTAAGTATTTAAGAGCAGCATGGTCAGTGTACACAATCACTTTTGACCCTACTAAATAGGATCTAAACTTGTCAATGGCATAAACCACTCCAAGTAACTCTTTTTCTGTGGTTGTGTAATTCTTCTGTGCGTCATTTAGAACATGGCTAGCATAATAAATGACGTGCAGAAGCTTGTTGTGCCTCTGTCCCAACACTGCACCAATAGCATGGTCACTGGCATCACACATTAGTTCGAATGATAATTTTCAGTCTGGTGCAGAGATGACTGGTGCTGTGACCAGCTTGGCTTTCAGGGTCTCAAATGCCTGCAGACACTCTGTGTCAAACACAAATGGTGTGTGAGCAGCTAGCAGGTTGCTTAGAGGTTTTGCAATTTTTGAAAAATCCTTTATAAACCTTCTGTAGAATCCTGCATGCCCCAAAAAGCTTCTGATTGCCTTAAGATTGGCAGGTGGTGGTAATTTTCAATTACTTCTACCTTTGCTTGATCCATCTCTATTCCCTTGCTTGAAATTTTGTGCCCAAGGACAATTCCTTCAGTCACCATAAAGTGACATTTCTCCCAGTTTAAGACCAGGTTAGTCTCTTGGCACCTTTTTAGGACAAGTGCTAGATGATCAAGACAGGAGCTGAATGAATCTCCAAATACTGAGAAGTCATCCATGAAGACTTCCAGGAACTTCTCTACCATATCAGAGAAGATGGATAGCATGCACCTCTGAAAAGTTGCAGGTGCATTGCATAGACCAAAAGGCATTCTTCTGTAAACAAATACGCTAGAAGGACAGGTGAATGCTGTTTTCTCTTGATCTTGAGGGTCCACTGCAATTTGATTGTAGCCTGAATAGCCATCCAAAAAGTAGTAATAGTCATGACACGCTAGTCTTTCTAGCATCTGGTCTATGAATGGTAAAGGAAAATGATCCTTTCTGGTGGCTGTATTGAGCCTTCTGTAGTCAATACACATACGCCACCCTGTAACTGTTCTTGTAGGAACCAGTTCATTCTTTTCATTATGAACCACTGTCATGCCTCCCTTCTTGGGGACAACTTGAACAGGGCTCACCCAGGGGCTATCAGAAATAGGATAAATAATCCCAGCCTCTAGTAACTTAGTGACCTCTTTCTACACCACCTCCTTCATGGCTGGATTTAGCCGCCTTTGTGGTTAAACCACTGGCTTAGCATTATCCTCCAATAGGATCTTGTGCATGCATCTTGCTGGGCTAATGCCCTTAAGATCACTTATGGACCATCCAAGAGCTGTCTTGTGTGTCCTTAGCACTTGAATTAGTGCTTCCTCTTCCTGTGAATTTAAAGCAGAGCTTATGATCACTGGAAAAGTGTCATCTTCTCCCAGAAATGCATACTTCAGGGATGGTGGTAGTGGTTTGAGCTCAGGTTTGAGAGGCTTATCCTCTTCCTGAGGAGTTTCCAGAGGTTCTTTTATTTCCTCTGGTTCCTCCTGATCAGGCTAAACATCTTTAAAGATGTCCTCTAGCTCTGATTCGAGACTCTCAGTCATATTGATCTCTTCCACTAAATAGTCAGTAATATCAGCGCTCATGCAGTCATTTGATGTGTCTGGATGCTGCATAGCTTTGACAGCATTCAACTTGAACTCATCCTCATTGACTATCAAGGTCACTTCCCCTTTTTGTACATCAATAAGAGTGCGTCCAGTTGCTAGGAAAGGTCTTCCTAGGATGAGAGTTGCACTCTTGTGCTCCTCCATTTCCAGCACTACAAAGTCAGTGGGAAAGGCAAACGGCCCAACCTTGACAATCATGTCTTCAATTATGTCTGATGGATATTTAATGGAGCCATCAGCAAGTTGGAGACATATCCGGGTTGGTTTGACTTCTTCAGTCAACCCAAGCTTTCTGATAGTGGTTGCAGGTATCAGGTTAATACTTGCCCCAAGATCACACAGAGCTTTCTTGGTACAAGCATCCTCTAATGTGCATGGTATCATAAAGCTTCTGGGATCTTTAAGCTTCTCTGGTAAGCTTTCCAGAATGACTGCACTGCATTCTTCAGTGAGGAAAAATTTTTCAGTTTCTCTCCAATCTTTCTTATGACTTAAGATTTCTTTCATGAACTTAGCATAAGAGGGTATTTGCTCAAGTACCTCTGCAAACAGAATCTTTATTTCAAGAGTCTTGAGATAGCCTACAAAGTGGGCAAATTGTTTATGCTGTTCTGCTTGACGGAGTTTCTGAGGATAAGGCATCTTGGCTTTATATTCTTCAACCTTAGTTGCTGCAGGTTTACTTCCTATAGAAGTGGTTGGAGAAGCCTGCCTAAAGGGGTTGTTATCAGCACTTGCAGGTGCCTGATCCCTTAGTGGTGTTTGAACGCCAGAATTGGGGGCTGCATGGGCGTTTAACACCAAATTGCCATCCTTTTCTGGCGTTTGGACGCCAGAACTGGCCATCCCTTGGGCGTTTAATGCCAATTGTCCACCCTTTTCTGGCGTTTGAATGCCATAATCATTTTTCTCTGGGCTCTTACTGTCCTCAGAGGGATTTTGGGTAGTGATTATCCTCTGTCAGTTGTTCCTTTCTTGGTTTTCTATTGCCTTGAGTTGATACATTCAATGTCTTCCCACTCCTTAATTGAACAGCTTGGCATTCTTCTGTTATCTGTTTAGATAGCTGCTGTCTTGTCTGATTCAATTGTGCTTCTATATTCTTGTTAGCATTTTTAGTGTCTTAGAGCATCTCTTTAAATTCTGCTAGCTATTTTGTTATAATAAGTAATTGCTGATTGAGTTCAACAACTTGTTCTTGAGGACTAAGTTCAGTGGATACTGCTTTAGCCTCTTCTTTTAGGGAGGACTCACTACTTAAGTACAGATGCTGATTTCTAGAAACTGTATCAATGAGCTCTTGAGCCTCTTTAATTGTCTTTTTTATGTGTATAGATCCACCAGCTGAGTGGTCTAGAGATACCTAGGCCTTTTCTGTAAGCCTGTAGTAAAAAATGTCTAACTGCACCCACTCTGAAAATATTTCAGAGGGGCATTTCCTTAGCATCCCTCTGTACCTCTCCCATGAATTATAAAGAGATTCATTATCCTCTTGTTTAAAGCCTTGGATGTCCAGCCTTAGCTGTGTCATCCTCTTTGGAGAGAAATATTGATTCAGGAATTTGTCTGATAACTGTTTCCATGTTCTTATGCTTGCTGTGGGTTGGTTATTCAACCACCTCTTAGCTTGATCTTTTACAGCAAATGAAAAAAGTAATAATCTGTAGACATCCTGATCTACTTCCTTATCACGTACTGTGTCAGCAAGTTGTAAGAACTATGCCAGAAACTCAGTAGGTTCTTCCTGTGGAAGACCGGAATACTGACAATTTTGCTGCACCATGATAATGAGCTGAGGGTTTAGCTCAAAATTGCTGGCTCTTATGGGGGGTATACAGATACTACTCCCATATGCAGTAGTAGTGGGGTTAGCATATGACCCCAGAGTCCTTTTGGACTGTTCATTTCAACTTAGGTCCATGATGGAGAAAGGGAGATGATGTGGATTGCAAATAAAAAGTTTTATTCTTTTATTTATTAATTTTAAATTTTTTTTTGGAAACCGAAATTAAAATAAAATAAAATAAGTGAAAATTCAAATATAAGGTCAAAAATTAAAAGAAAATTGAAAACTAAAATAATTAATTAATTAAAAAGATTTGAAAAAGATATGATTTGAAGAGAGAGGATTTTCGAAAAATGAAGAGAGAGGAAGTGGTTAGGAAGTTTTGAAAAAGATATGTCTTAAAATTAAAGATACTTGTAAGAAAATAAATAAAAGAAAAGATTTGAAAAAGATATGATTTGAAGATTTGAGATTAGAAAAGATAAGATAAGTTAGGTAAGAGAAGATAAGTTTTTAAATTAAAAAGTTTTGAAATTTAAATTTTAAATTTGAAAATTAAATTTGAATTTTAAATTTTGAAATTTGAAATTTGAATTTTAAATTTTGAATTTTGAATTTTGGAATTTAAATATTGAAATTTGAAATTTGAATTTGAAATAAGATAAGATAAGATTTTGAAAAAGATATGATTTTTAAAAAAGATTTGAATTTTGAAATTTAAAACTAAGATAAGATAAGATAAGAATTTTAAATAAAAATCTAAAAATTTTTTGGTAAATTTCGAAAAAAATCAATTAAAATAAAGAGAAAAGATATTTTTGAATTTAATAAGGAAAGAGAAAAACAATAAAATGACACCAAACTAAACATTTTTAGATCAAAACAAAGAAAACAACCAAGAACAACTTGAAGGTCAAGATGAATACCTAGAACAACTTGAAGATCAAGATGAACACTAAGAACAAATTTTTGAAAATTTTTAAGGAATTGAAAACACAAAGGACACCAAACTTAAAATTTTTATACTTTGGACACTAATAATTCGAAAATGCACAAGAAAAACAAGGAAAAACACAAAACAAGAAAAACTAAAGATCAAACAAGGAAAATAAACAAGAACAACTTAAAGATCAAGAAAGAACAAGAAACATAAAACTCAAAAATATGAAGAAAAATACTAACATGCAATTCAAAAAAATTGAAGGAAAATAAAAACATGCAATTGACACCAAACTTAAAACATGAAACTAAACTCAAATAGAAGACTAAATTATGAGGTTATTGGTTTTTTTTTTGAATTTTCGAAAATAATCTAGAAAAAGAAAACAAGAACTTTAAAATTTTAACAAAAAAATAATAATAGAAGACTCAATTTTAGTGACTCTAAACAAAAAAGATAAATTTTTCCTAATCTAAGTAACAAGATGAACCGTCAGTTGTCCAAACTCGAAGAATCCCCGGGAACGGCGCAAAAAACTTGGTGCACGAAATTGTGATTCACACTTTTCAAAACTTCACACAACTAACCAGCAAGTGTACTGGGTCATCCAAGTAATACCTTGCGTGAGTAAAGGTCGATCCCACGGAGATTGTTGGCTTGAAGCAAGCTATGGTTACCTTGTAAATCTTAGTCGGGAGATTAATGATAAAAATGATTTTGTTTATGAAAGGTAAAGAACATGAAATAAATAATACTTGTGATTCAGTAATGAGGAACAAGTTGGGGTTCCGGAGATGCTCTGTCATCTGAATCTCTGTTTTCCTACTGTCTTCTTCTCCAAACACGCATGGCTCCTTCAATGGCAAGCTGTATGATCCTCTCGGATAAAAAATACCAGGTACGGTTTCTGCACAGCTAATCAACTGTCGGATTGCTCGTCTCGGATGAAAAATACTAGGTACAGTTACCACACGACAAATCATCTGTCGGTTCTCGCTAGTGTCAGAATAGGACCATTATCCTTTTGCACACTGTCACTGCGCCCAACATTCGCAGGTTTGAAGCTCGTCACAGTCATCCCCTTCCAGATCCTACTCAGAATACCACAGAGAAGGTTTAGACTTTTCGGATCTCAAGAATGCTGCCAATTGGTTCTAGCCTCTACCACGAAGGTTCTGATCTCACAGACTCGGTCCGTGAATCAGAAACACAAGAGATACGCACTCAAGCTGTCACCCAATGACTATGTTAAGCTCAGATAGAACGGGAGTGGTTGTCAGGCATGGGTTCATAGAATTGAGAATAATGATGAGTGTCACGGATCATCACCTTCTCCAGATTGAAGTACGAGTGAGTATCTTAGAATAGAATCAAGCGTAATTGAATAGAAAACAATAGTAATTACATTAATCCATTGAGACACAGCAAAGCTCCTCACCCCCACTTATGGAGTTTAGAGACTCATGCCGTTAGAGATACAATATGAAGTATAAAAATGTCATGAGTTGCTAAATGAATCTCTAAAAGTAATTTTTATACTAAACTAGTAACTTAGGGTTACAGAAAATGAGTAACTAGGTGTAGATGGTGCAGAATACCACTTCCAGTACCCACTTGGTGAGTGTTTGGGCTGAGCTTTCAAGCTTTCACGTGCATATGAGGCATATTGGAGTTAAACGCCACCCTGGGTGCCAAAATGGGCATTTAACGCCAAAAAGTATGCCAGTTCTGGCATTTTACGCCAGAAAATTTTTGACTGACTTTTAATGCCAGTTTGGGCCATCAAATCTCGAACAAAGTATGAACTATTATATATTTCTGGAAAGCCCAAGTTGTCTACTTTCCGACGCAATTGAGAGCGTGCCAATTGGGCTTCTGTAGCTCCAGAAAATCCATTTTGAGTGCAGGAGGGTCAGAATCCAACTGAATCTGCAGTCCTTTCTCAGCCTTTGAATCAGATTTTTGCTCAGGTCCCTCAATTTCAGCCAGAAAATACCTGAAATTACAGAAAAATACAAAAACTCATAGTAAAGACCAGAAATGTGATTTTTGAATAAAAACTAATAAAAATATAATGAAAAGTAACTAAAATATACTAAAAACTACTTAAAAACAATGCCAAAACGGGTATAAATTATCCGCTCATCATATTGCAAGGTGTCTAGGAAAAGAATTTTACTCCCAAAAGTTGCAGATCCTCCCCCACACCTAATCAATGTACGGTCCTCCGTGCTTGCTCATAATCCGGGAGGTGGAAAACTATGGGGTTCCACCTTCAGCTGGCGGACACTAGGACTTGGGTTGTTCATCATCACTATCGTCCTCCCAAACCAGCTCAGGGGAATTGGGCCAGGATCTCTTCCCTCTAGCCTTGCCACTACCCAGTCGAAACGCTTATGCTCAAGGCACTCCATATGGAGGATATCATTCAACATGTCTTGGACAATGTCTTAAGAGGTCGGAGAAAAGGTGTTGGTGTTGATGAAGTTGGTGGTCTTGATGATGCTGGCTCAGGTGCTTTCCTCTTGGATGGTGTTTTCTTTGCGGACTCATCCAAATATCCACAAGGGATGAATTGGTTACCACTTGGGATCTTGAACATGATGTTTGTATGTCACCTCGCTACCCCCACTAGTATAGCAAATCTCATCACAAGCGATGGAAAGGGAATGTTGATTTTTCTTCTTTGGATCACCTTCCACATCGATGCACGAATCAAGGGCAAGATAGTTATTTTCTTGCCTTCCAAAATAGCCCAAAGCAATATAGCAGTTTTAAGTCGAACATGGGTAGCATGGGTGCTGGGAAGTATGTAATTGGCCACTATTTGTTGCCAAATACGTGCCTCGGCGGTCAAGTCAGAATAAGCAATGCTAATGGGAACAACTTTTTCTCCCTTGCTATATTCCCAAGATACACTGGGATAGTCAATTTTCTTCAGAATTGGGGACAAGGACATCCTCCCTTTAAGCACATCCATTTTGATTCTTGAGTATGCATCCTTAGTAAGCGGAATGTGAGGAATCTTCAAAAGAGCTTCGAAAGCTTCGTTGGAAGTATCTAACGTCTTCCCTCGGAGGAATACGATCTCCTCTTCCTAACCTTAATAATTAGCATAAAACTCCTACACTATAAATTCATTTTCTTCAATGGGGTCTTGTTCAAGGAATCCCCAATAAAGTGAGGTGACTCTTTTATGGATGAGAGACGCATATATGTTTGGAACCTTGAGCCTCCGCTCCCAATGGATTGACCTCTTTTCAAGCTTGTCATGTTCGAGGTCGGCTCTTTGATTTGCAAAGGTGTCCGGTTCATCACTCCGATGAT
This sequence comes from Arachis stenosperma, assembly GCF_014773155.1. Classification (NCBI taxonomy): domain Eukaryota; kingdom Viridiplantae; phylum Streptophyta; class Magnoliopsida; order Fabales; family Fabaceae; genus Arachis; species Arachis stenosperma. Next base: position 42,805,648 of record NC_080383.1, on the reverse strand, counting down.
CAGAAGGACATGGAAGAGCATACTTGGGTTTCACCGGTTCTTTTCCTTTTTGACACATGCTAAAAAGTAAAAATGGATTTCAAGATCACATAGTAACATCAAAAGTAGAATAATGAAGAAGCACAAACAATGTAAAGAAAAATGAAAAATGCTTAATTGAGAAGCTTTTCAAAATAGTGTGATTTAAGAGAGAAACCATGTGTGTTACAAGTGGGCGCGCGATTAGAACACACACAATGGCCGGTTAAAATGGCAATCACACTACTAAATAATCAAAGCTCAATGTTCCTTAATCAAGTGCCTAAGTTGCAAGTCTAAAGGATTGAGATACAAGCGAACTTAAACAACACAAGATGACTTAATTGAATCCTTTGTCAAATGGGTATTGGGGTTATGATCATGAAAGCTTGTTATTATGAAAATGCACAACAACAATAACTATTTAAGCAAAGCGAAGATCATTTGTTCATCTATAACATGTGAGAATCACATAAACAATGCGCTTGAGTTAAATCAAAATATGTTTGATCAATACATCAAAGAATGAACACATGCAATGTGATTACTTCAATTCAATTGCTAGGATAAACAATGAAAAATTGAATCCAATTAAGATCAATGTATTCCTAAACAAGTCATTCGTTAACAATAAGGGAAAATTATATAACTCATGGGTGTTTGAAACTTCAAGTTCAAGAAACAAGGAAATGCATTGATAATTTCAAGTTTAACATCATCAAGCATCATATTTGATGTTGCACAAATCATAGAATATGCCAATCAAGAAGAAGTTGAAAGCATATGATGGCCATTTCATATGAATCAAGCAAAAAGTTGACTTAGGCATTTTATCGAACACTTAATGTGCATTGTGCAAACATATCACATTCAAGCTCAAATTCAATAAAAAACAACCCAATAATTCAGAGATCAAACACTTGCAATACAATGATAATTAAACAAAACAATAAACTTAATTTAATTTATTCAACTAAAGTTAAAACAAGCTCAAAAATCAACATGAAAAGAAATAAAAACCTAAAAATCAAAGGATGAAGAATGCAAGATAAGGAGATGAAACAGTGGCACTTGTGATAGCCATTGCGAGTTCACGGCGGTTAGCTTCGCCGAGACGCACCGGAGTTCCACGGAGGGAGGATAACTCACCGGTGAAAGGAAAAAGAAGAAAGAAAGGAAGAAGAAAAGAAGAAAGAGAGAGAGGGTGGTGGCGTGGCTGACAGCGGCAGGACACCGGTGGTAGGGTCGCCGGAAGGAGACTGGGCGGCGAAGGTGCAGCAGCAAGGAAGGAGAAGAGAGAAGAAGCTGCTGGCTAGACAGGGTTTTCTACCTAATTAACGCCCAAATCAACACTTGTGCGTACGTACACAGGTTCGTGCGTATGCACAGGAAGCAAAACAGAGGGGGATGCAGACGCACAAGGCGTGCGAGTGCTCCGAACAGAAGGGGTGTAAGATTGCGTGCGAACACACAAGGATGTGCGCTCGCACAGGTGACTGAAAAAAAAAATTTTTAGAAGCTTGGGAAAGGGTGATGTGTGTGTTCACACATAGGTCCGTGCGGGTGCACAGAAGCAAAAATTAGCAGGGGTTCATACGCCCAGAGCGTGCCAGCGCTCCCATCAGAAAGAGTATAAGCTGGTGTGCAGACGTACAAGATTGTGCGCTCGCACAAAGTGCACGAAAAACGGTTTGTGTGTGTACGTACAAACGGTTGCACACGCACAGAGCGCAAAAATACAGGGGTGCGCCGACACACAAGTCGTGTGGGCGCCCTTAACAAAAGGCGCACCAACTAGTGTGCGTACGCACAGAGGGGTGCGCATGCACAGGGCGCGAAATTTACGGATTGCGTGCGTACGCACAAGAGGGTGCGCACGCGTAAGGCGCAAAACATATGGGGATGCGCACGCACAGAGGGGTGCGAGTGCTCCCAACAGGGGCTGACAGGCTAGTGTGCGTATGCACAAGGGTGTGCATACGCACAAGATGTAGAATTTTGGGATTGTGTGCGTACGTGCAAGGGTGTGCGCACGCACAATGCCCTCTTTTTCAAAATTTTTTTCTTTCAAAATCTAAGGTATTAAACTTTAGCTCAGTCAAAATTCAACCCCAAACATTCAAACATTCATGACCCATATGCAAATTAACCTATCTAACTCAAAGATTAAACTAATCCTAAGTAAACTAGCATAACAAAAATGCCATTAAGTCAAAGTGTAAATAATAAGTGAAGGGTTAGAACAATGTTACCATGGTGGAGTGTCTCCCACCTAGCACTTTGGTTTAACGTTCTCAAGTTGGACGTGGATGATGAGTTCATTAATCAACAATTTGAGCCTCTTCTAGGAGAAAGATCTCCAACTCCTTGGCATTCTTGGATTATGTGTGGTCCAATGACTTAGGCTCTGATGAGCGGATAATTTGTACGCTTTTTGGCATTATTTTTAGTATGTTTTTAGTATATTTTTAGTATATTTTTATTAGTTTTTAGTTAAAATTCACTTTTCTGGACTTTACTATGAGTTTGTGTATTTTTCTGTGATTTCAGGTATTTTCTAGCTGAAATTGAGGGACCTGAGCAAAAATCTGATTCAGAGACTGAAATGGACTGCAGATGCTGTTGGATTCTGACCTCCCTGCACTCGAAGTAGATTTTCTGGAGCTACAGAAGCCCAATTGGCGCGCTCTCAACGGCGTTGGAAAGTAGACATCCTGGGCTTTCCAGAAATGTATAATAGTCCATACTTTGCCCAAGATTTGATGGCCCAAACCGGCGTTCCAAATCAGCTCAAAACTGCCCGGCGTTAAACGCCGGAACTGGCACAAGAATGGGAGTTAAACGCCCAAACTGGCACAAAAGCTGGCGTTTAACTCCAAGAAGAGTCTCTACACCAAAATGCTACAATGCTCAGCCCAAGCACACACCAAGTGGGCCCGGAAGTGGATTTTTATGTCATTTACTCACCTTTGTAATTCTTAAGCTACTAGTTCTCTATATATAGGACCTTTTGCTATTGTATTTTCATCTTTAGATCTTTGAATCTTTTGATCATTTTGTATCTTTAGATCATTGGGAGGCTGGCCATTCGGCCATGCCTGAACCTTGTTCTTATGTATTTTCAACGGTGGAGTTTCTACACACCATAGATTAAGGTGTGGAGCTCTGCTGTACCTTGAGTATTAATGCAATTACTATTGTTCTTCTATTCAATTCAGCTTGTTCTTATTCCAAGACATTCATTCGCACTCAAGAACTTGATGAATGTGATGATTATGTGACGCTCATCATCATTCTCACTTATGAACGCGTGCCTGACAACCACTCCCGTTCTACAAGCAAACAAGGCTTGAATGTTTATCTCTTGGATTCTTTAATCGGAATCTTCGTGGTATAAGCTAGAATTGATGGCGGCATTCAAGAGAATCCGGAAGGTCTAAACCTTGTCTGTGGTACTCTGAGTAGGATTCAATGATTGAATGACTGTGACGAGCTTCAAACTCGCGATTGTGGGGCGTTAGTGACAGACGCAAAAGAATCACTGGATTCTATTCCGACATGATCGAGAACCGACAGCTGGATAGCCGTGCCGTGACAGGGTGCGTTGAACATTTCCACTGAGAGGACGGGATTGTAGCCACTGACAACAGTGATGCCCAACATACAGCTTGCCATGGAAAGGAGTAAGAAGGATTGGATGAAGACAGCAGGAAAGCAGAGAGACGGAAGGGACAAAGCATCTCCATTCGCTTATCTGAAATTCTCACCAATGAAATACATAAGTATCTCTATCTTTATCTTTATGTTTTATTCATATATCATCCATAACCATTTGAGTCTGCCTGACTAAGATTTACAAGGTGACCATAGCTTGCTTCATACCAACAATCTCCGTGGGATCGACCCTTACTCGCGTAAGGTTTATTACTTGGACGACCCAGTGCACTTGCTGGTTAGTTGTGCGAAGTTGTGTTTATGCCATGGTATTGAGCACCAAGTCTTTGGGGCCATTACTAGGGATTATTTGAGTTGTGAAAAGTAGTGATCACAATTTCGTGCACCAAGTTTTTGGCGCCGTTGTTGGGGATTGTTGAGTTTGGACAACTGACGGTTCATCTTGTTGCTTAGATTAGGTATTTTCCTTCAGAGTTCTTAAGAATGAATTCTAGTGTTTCAAGGTGATGTTCTTATCATCACCAAAGCTGATTGATTCTCATCAATTTAGCTCTTGAATGTAATGTCCTGCTGAAGCTTGGTTAGCCTTGTCTAATTTCTTTAGACTGAAGCTTTAGACTAACATTGCATGATTCATGGAATTCTCATTAAGAATTTTGATACCTTTATTTTCTTTTTCCACTTAATTTTCGAAAAAGCACACACACAAAAAATTTACAAAATCATAAAAACCAAAAATATTGCATGTTTCTTGTTTGAGTCTAGTGTCTCATGTTAAGTTTGGTGTCAATTGCATGTTTCTGTTCTTCTTGCATTCATTCATGTGTCTTAAGTGATCTTCAAGATGTTCTTAATGATTTCATTGCTCTGATCTTTAAATTCTTTTGACTTGAGTGTTTTGTGTTTCTCATGTGCATTCTCATTTTGTTAGTGTCAGTAGTATACAAACTGCTAAGTTTGGTGTCTTGCATGCATTGTTATTTAATTTTAGTTGCATTTTGATTATTCCTCATTATTAAAATCCAAAAATATTTTTAATTTGTGTCTTTTCAAGTCAATAAAACAGAGAATTGAAGATTCAGAATATTCAGCAGAGGAATTACACAAAAAAAAGCTGGGCGTTCAAAACGCCCAGTGAAGAAGGAAGACTGGCGTTTAAACGCCAGCCAGGGTGCCTGGTTGGGCGTTTAACGCCCAAAAGGGTAGCATTTTGGGCGTTAAACGCCAGAATGTGCACCATTCTAGGCGTTTAACGCCAGGATGGCACAAGAGGGAAGATTCTGTTTTCAATTCAAATTTTTTTCAAGTTTTTAAAATTTTTCAAAATCAAATCTTTTTCAAATCATATCTTTTCAATCAAATCTTTTTCAAAATCAATTTCTTTCCATTCTCAAAAATACTTGCTATCAATTAATGATTTGATTCAACATTTCAAGTATGTTGCCTTTTCTGTTGAGAAAGGTTTAATGTTTGAATCATATCTTTTCTTGTTAGGCAAGTCATTAATTTTTAAAATCAAATCTTTTTAAATTGTTTTTCAAATCATATCTTTTAAATCACATCTTTTTCAAAAAAGTTTTCAATCATATCTTCTTCAAAATCTTTTTCAAAATGTTTTTAAAATCTTTTACTTAATTTTCGAAAAATCTCTTCCCCTCTTCTCACATCCTTCTATTTATGGAGTACCGTTCCTCCTCAATGCACAATTCGAACTCTATCTCACTAAGTTCGAATTCTTCTACCTCTTCCTTCTATTTTTCTGTTCCTCTGACACCTCAAGGAATCTCTATACTGTGACATAGAGGATTCCACATTTTCTTGTTCTCTTCTCTTTCATATGAGCAGGAGCAAAGACAAAGGCATTCTTGTTGAGGCTGACCCTGAACCTGAAAGGACCTTGAAGAGAAAGCTAAGAGAAGCTAAGGCACAGCTCTCTGTAGAGGACCTAACAGAAATCTTCAAAGAAGAAGAACCCATGGCAGCCGAAAACAACAACAATGCCAACAATGCAAGGAAGGTGCTGGGTGACTTTACTGCACCTACTCCCGACTTCTATGGGAGAAGCATCTCTATCCCTGCCATTGGAGCAAACAACTTTGAGCTTAAGCTTCAATTAGTTTCTCTAATGCAACAGAATTGCAAGTTCCATGGACTTCCATTGGAAGATCCTCATCAGTTTTTAGCTGAATTCTTGCAAATCTGTGACACTGTCAAGACTAATGGGGTTGACCCTGAGGTCTACAGACTTATGCTATTCCCTTTTGCTGTAAGAGACAGAGCTAGGATATGGTTGGACTCACAACCTAAAGAAAGCCTGAACTCTTGGGAAAAGCTAGTCAATGCCTTCTTGGCAAAGTTCTTTCCACCTCAAAAATTGAGTAAGCTTAGAGTGGAAGTCCAAACCTTCAGACAGAAGGAAGGTGAATCCCTCTATGAAGCTTGGGAAAGATACAAACAATTAATCAGAAAGTGTCCCTCTGACATGCTTTCTGAATGGAGCATCATAGGTATCTTCTATGATGGTCTGTCTGAACTGTCCAAGATGTCTTTGGATAGCTCTGCTGGAGGATCTCTTCATCCGAAGAAGACGCCTACAGAAGCTCAAGAGCTCATTGAAATGGTTGCAAATAACCAATTCATGTACACTTCTGAAAGGAATCCTGTGAACAATGGGACAAATCAGAAGAAAGGAGTTCTTGAGATTGATACTCTGAATGCCATATTGGCTCAGAACAAAATATTGACTCAGCAAGTCAATTTGATTTCTCAAAGTCTGTCTGGAATGCAAGCTGCACCAGGCAGTACTAAGGATGCTTCATCTGAAGAAGAAGCTTATGATCCTGAGAACCCTTCAATGGAAGAGGTGAATTACATGGGAGAATCCTATGGAAACACCTATAATTATTCATGGAGAAATCATCCAAATTTCTCATGGAAGGATCAACAGAGACCTCAACAAGGTTTCAACAACAATAACGGTGGAAGAAACAGGTTTAGCAATGGCAAGCCTTTTCCATCATCTTCTCAGCAACAGATAGAGAGTTCTAAGCAGAACCACTCTGACTTAGCAACCATGGTCTCTGATCTAATCAAAACCACTCAAAGTTTCATGACTGAAACAAGGTCCTCCATTAAGAATTTGGAGGCACAAGTGGGACAGCTGAGCAAGAAAATTACTGAACTCCCTCCTAGTACTCTTTCAAGCAACACAGAAGAGAATCCAAAAGGAGAGTGCAAGGCCATTATCACCATCAACATGGCCGAATTTGGAGAGGAGGAAGAGGCAGTGAACGCCACTGAGGAAGACCTCAATGGACGTCCACTGGCCTCCAATGAGTTCCCTAATGAGGAACCATGGGAATCTGAGGCTCACACTGAGACCATAGAGATTCCATTTGATTTACTTCTGCCATTCATGAGCTCTGATGAGTATTCTTCCTCTGAAGAGGATGAGTATGTCACTGAAGAGCAAGTTACTAATTACCTTGGAGCAATCATGAAGCTAAATGACAAGTTATTTGGTAATAAGACCTGGGAGAATGAACCTCCTTTGCTCACCAAAGAACTGGATGACTTGTCTAGGCAGAAATTACCTCAAAAGAAACAAGATCCTGGGAAGTTTTCAATACCTTGCACCATAGGCACCATGACCTTCAAGAAGGCTCTGTGTGACTTAGGGTCAAGTGTAAACCTCATGCCTCTCTCTGTAATGGAGAAGCTAGCGATCTTTGAGGTACAAGCTGCAAGAATCTCACTAGAGATGGCAGACAATTCAAGAAAACAAGCTTATGGACTTGTAGAGGATGTTTTGGTGAAAGTTGAAAACCATTACATCCCTGCTGATTTCATAGTCCTAGAGACTGGGAAGTGCATGGATGAATCCATCATCCTTGGCAGACCCTTCCTAGCCACAACAAAGGCTGTGATTGATGTGGACAGAGGAGAATTGATCATTCAAGTGAATGAAGAATCCTTTGTGTTTAAGGCTGAAGGATATCCCTCTGTCACCATGGAGAGGAAGCATGAAGAGCTTCTCTCAAAACAGAGTCAAATAGAGCCCCCACAGTCAAACTCTAAGTTTGGTGTTGGGAGGCCACAACCAAACTCTAAGTTTGGTGTTGAACCCCCACATTCAAACTCTAAGTTTGGTGTTGGGAGGTTCCAACATTGCTCTGAGTATCTGTGAGGCTCCATGAGAGCCCTCTGTCAAGCTGCTAACATTAAAGAAGCGCTTGTTGGGAGGCAACCCAATGTTATATTTATTTATTTTCCTTTGTTATTTTATGTTTTCTGTAGGTTGATGATCATGAGAAGTCACAAAATCAATTGAAAAAGCAGAAACAAAATGAAAAATAGAAAGAAAAACAGCACACCCTGGAGGAGAACTTGCTGGCGTTTAAACGCCAGTGAAGTTAGCAAATGGGCGTTTAACGCCCAGTCTGGCACCATTCTGGGCGTTTAACGCCAGAAAGGGGCACCAGACTGGCGTTAAACGCCAGAAAAGGGCAAGCACCTGGCGTTAAACGCCAGAAATGGGCACCAGCCCGGCGTTTAACGCCAGAATTGGCAAAGGGTGCATTTTTGCACGCCACTTGGTGCAGGGTTGAATTTTCCTTGACACCTCAGGATCTGTGGACCCCACAGGATCCCCACCTACCCCACCACCCTCTCTCTTCTTCACCCATTCACCAATCACCTCAACCACTCTTCCCCAAAAACCCCTCACCTATATAAACCCATCTTCACTCCTTCATTTTCACAGACCCTAAACACTACTTCTCCCCCTTTGACCGAACCTCAAAGCCATCTCCCTCTCCTCTATTTCTTCTTCTTCTACTCTCTTCTTTCTTCTTTTCCTCGAGGACGAGCAAACCTTTTAAGTTTGGTGTGGTAAAAGCATTGCTTTTTGTTTTTCCATAACCATTTATGGCATCCAAGGCCGGAGAAACCTCTAGAAAGAGGAAAGGGAAGGCAAAAGCTTCCACCTCCGAGTCATGGAAGATGGAGAGATTCATCTCAAGGGTGCATCAAGACCACTTCTATGAAGTTGTGGCCTTGAAGAAGGTGATCCCCGAGGTCCCTTTCAAACTCAAAATGAGTGAATATCCGGAGATCCGACATGAGATTCGAAGAAGAGGTTGGGAAGTTCCTACCAACCCTATTCAACAAGTCGGAATCTTAATGGTTCAAGAGTTCTATGCCAATGCATGGATCACCAAGAACCATGATCAAAGTGTGAACCCGGACCCAAAGAATTGGCTTACAATGGTTCGGGGGAAATACTTAGATTTTAGTCCGGAAAATGTAAGGTTGGCATTCAACTTGCCCATGATGCAAGGAGATGAACACCCTTACACTAGAAGGGTCAACTTTGATCAAAGGTTGGACCAAGTCCTCATAGACATTTGTGAAGAGGGCGCCCAATGGAAGAGAGATTCAAGAGGGAAGCCGGTTCAATTGAGAAGGCACGACTTCAAGCCCGTGGCTAGAGGATGGTTAGAGTTTATCCAACGTTCAATCATTCCCACTAGCAACCGGTCCGAAGTTACTCTAGACCGGGCCATCATGATTCATAGCATCATGATTGGAGAAGAAGTAGAAGTTCATGAGGTTATAGCCCAAGAACTTTATAAGGTGGCGGACAAGTCCTCTACCTTGGCAAGGTTAGCCTTTCCTCATCTCATTTGTCACCTCTGTTATTCAGTTGGAGTTGACATAGAGGGAGACATCCCCATTGATGAGGACAAGCCCATCACTAAGAAAAGGATGGAGCAAACAAGAGATCCCACTCATCATGAAATCCCTGAGATACCTCAAGGGATGCATTTTCCTCCACAAAACTATTGGGAGCAAATCAACACCTCCCTAGGAGAATTGAGTTCCAACATGGGACAACTAAAGGTGGAGCACCAAGAACATTCCATCCTCCTCCATGAAATTAGAGAAGATCAAAGAATCATGAGAGAGGAGCAACAAAGGCAAGGAAGAGACATTGAGGAGCTCAAGCAATCCATAAGATCTTCAAGAGGAAGAACAAGCCGCCATCACTAAGGTGGACCCGTTCTTTAATTTCCTTGTTCCTTATTTTTCTATTTTTTTTCGAATTTTAATGCTTATGTTTATCTATGTTTGTGTCTTATGATCATTAGTGTCTTAGTGTCTATGCCTTAAAGTTATGAATGTCCTATGAATCCATCACCTTTCTTAAATGAAAAATGTTCTTTATTGAAAAAGAGAAGAATTGCATGAATTTTGAATTTTATAACAGATTAATTATTTTGATGTGGTGGCAATACTTTTGTTTTCTGAATGTATGCTTAAACAGTGCATATGTCTTTTGAATTTGTTGTTCATGAATGGTTGGCTCTTGAAAGAATGATGAAAAAGGAGACATGTTACTGAGGATCTGAAAAATCATAAAAATGATTCTTGAAGCAAGAAAAAGCAGTGAATACAAAAAAAAAGAGAAGCGAAAAAAAAACGAAAAAAAAGGGAGAAAGAGAAAAAGAAAGAAAAAGAAAGAAATAAAGTTGTGATCCAAGGCAAAAAGAGTGTGCTTAAGAACCCTGGACACCTCTAATTGGGGACTCTAGCAAAGCTGAGTCACAATCTGAAAAGGTTCACCCAATTATGTGTCTGTGGCATGTATGTATCCGGTGGTAATACTGGAAGATAGAGTGCTTTGGGCCACGGCCAAGACTCATAAAGTAGCTGTGTTCAAGAATCATCATACTTAACTAGGAGAATCAATAACACTATCTGGATTCTGAGTTCCTAAAGAAGCCAATCATTCTGAATTTCAAAGGATAGAGTGAGATGCCAAAACTGTTCAGAGGCAAAAAGCTAAAAGCCCCGCTCATCTAATTAATACTGATCTTCGTAGATGTTTTTGGAATTCATTGCATATTCTCTTCTCTTTATCTTATTTGATTTTCAGTTGCTTGGGGACAAGCAACAATTTAAGTTTGGTGTTGTGATGAGCGGATAATTTGTACGCTTTTTGGCATTATTTTTAGTATGTTTTTAGTATGTTTTTAGTATATTTTTATTAGTTTTTAGTTAAAATTCACTTTTCTGGACTTTACTATGAGTTTGTGTGTTTTTCTGTGATTTCAGGTATTTTCTAGCTGAAATTGAGGGACCTGAGCAAAAATTTGCGCTCTCAACGGCGTTGGAAAGTAGACATCCTGGGCTTTCCAGCAATGTATAATAGTCCATACTTTGCCCGAGATTTGATGGCCTAAACCGGCGTTCCAAATCAGCTCAAAACTGCCCGGCGTTAAACGCCGGAACTGGCACAAGAATGGGAGTTAAACGCCCAAACTGGCACAAAAGCTGGCGTTTAACTCCAAGAAGAGTCTCTACACGAAAATGCTTCAATGCTCAGCCCAAGCACACACCAAGTGGGCCCAGAAGTGGATTTTTATATCATTTACTCACCTTTGTAATTCTTAAGCTACTAGTTCTCTATATATAGGACCTTTTGCTATTGTATTTTCATCTTTAGATCTTTGAATCTTTTGATCATTTTGTATCTTTAGATCATTGGGAGGCTGGCCATTCGGCCATGCCTGAACCTTGTTCTTATGTATTTTCAACGGTGGAGTTTCTACACACCATAGATTAAGGTGTGGAGCTCTGCTGTACCTCGAGTATTAATGCAATTACTATTGTTCTTCTATTCAATTCAGCTTGTTCTTATTCCAAGACATTCATTCGCACTCAAGAACTTGATGAATGTGATGATTATGTGACGCTCATCATCATTCTCACTTATGAACGCGTGCCTGACAACCACTCCCGTTCTACAAGCAAACAAGGCTTGAATGTTTATCTCTTGGATTCTTTAATTGGAATCTTCGTGGTATAAGCTAGAATTGATGGCGGCATTCAAGAGAATCCGGAAGGTCTAAACCTTGTATGTGGTATTCTGAGTAGGATTCAATGATTGAATGACTGTGACGAGCTTCAAACTCGCGATTGTGGGGCGTTAGTGACAGACGCAAAAGAATCACTGGATTTTATTCCGACATGATTGAGAACCGACAGCTGGATAGCCGTGCCGTGACAGGGTGCGTTGAACATTTCCACTGAGAGGACGGGATTGTAGCCACTGACAACAGTGATGCCCAACATACAGCTTGCCATGGAAAGGAGTAAGAAGGATTGGATGAAGACAGTAGGAAAGCAGAGAGACGGAAGGGACAAAGCATCTCCATTCGCTTATCTGAAATTCTCACCAATGAAATACATAAGTATCTCTATCTTTATCTTTATGTTTTATTCATATATCATCCATAACCATTTGAGTCTGTCTGACTAAGATTTACAAGGTGACCATAGCTTGCTTCATACCAACAATCTCCGTGGGATCGACCCTTACTCGCGTAAGGTTTATTACTTGGACGACCCAGTGCACTTGCTGGTTAGTTGTGCGAAGTTGTGTTTATGCCATGGTATTGAGCACCAAGTCTTTGGGGCCATTACTAGGGATTATTTGAGTTGTGAAAAGTAGTGATCACAATTTCGTGCACCAGGCTCCTTGACAACCTTTGCTTCTTCATGATGTCCCTCATTAGCTTCATGTACTTGCTCTTCAATTAGGTCACAACCAAAGATAGAGTATACTTCAAGTGTTGGTTTCTTAGATCCATCCAAAGTGAATTTCACTACTTTCCCACCAGCTTCAAACGAGTAAGCCCCCGAAAATGCATCAACTTAAATCGAGACGTCTTCAAAAATGGTCTCCCAAAGAGAATAGAGGATGGCTTGTCCGAATCAATTGGAGGGGTCTCCAAAATTTGAAAATCTACCGGAAAAAGCAACTCTTGAATATTGACCAATACATTCTCCGCAATTCCTACAACCGACACAATACTCTTGTCCGTCAACACAAATCTCGCTCTGGACCTCTTTAATGGTGACAAGTTCAACTTTTCATAGATAGGAAGGGGCATAATGCTTACACGAGCTCCCAAATCACACATGCAATCCATGAACTCTATCCCACCAACCAAATAAGGACCGGGATCATTATACTTTTCTGGAATGAGAGAAGAAATAGTGTCATTCACCAGATATTTGTTTAGCTCACCAATCTTGTCCTTATGAGTGCAAACATCCTTTAGGAATTTGGCGTACTTTAGAACTTGTTGGATGGCTTGAAAAAAAGACACGGTAACTTCCACATTCTTGAAGATCTCCACCACATTTGGTCAAAGTCTTCATGTTTTTTAGCCTTTTTAGCCACCGTTGGGAAAGGGATTGGTGTAGGCTCTTCAAGAGGGTTCTTCCTTTTGGGCTCCTTGACCTTCAATAGATCCTCCTCTTCTCTTGCAATATTCTCCATCTCATCTCCAACCACGCCCACTTCTTCTTCCATTCCTTTATTATGGGATTCCTTGCTCAAACTTGTAGGCTCAAGAACAACTTCATCTAATTTGTGACCGTTGAGGGTGATAGCATTGATGCTTCCCTTGGGATTTGGTTGAGGTTGAGAGAGTAGAAAACTAGATGTGGAAGCTTGGTAGGTATTGTGAGTGTTTGAAGGAGAAAGAGTCAAATGGGATAGAGCTTCGGCAATGGTTGCCATGTACGTTTCTTGCTTCTTATGAAACTCTCTTTGCTCTTGCATGAAACTCTGAATTGCATCATTCATATGAGATTGGTTTGAAGAGAAGGGTTGACTATTTTGAGGGAGGGTAAGCCTAGTGTGTGGTGGTTGATACCTTGCTTGAGATTGGGAATGTGATTGTTGATTAGGTTGGGAAGGAGGTGGGCTTTGTGGTTGATATGGTGGCTAGTGAGGTTGTGGTGGTTGATGGTATGGTAGTTGGACTTGAGAAGGTTAATGATAATAGACTTGTTGGTTGGAATAAGGTTGAGCTTGAGATGGTTGAGTCCACCTTTGATTGGAACTGTCTCTCCACCCTTGACCTTGGTTTCCTCCATATTGATAAGATCCTTGATTGCCTTGGTTGAAATTGGACCTTTGTGGATAAGGATTTGCCACCGCCAATATGTTGTCCTCTTGGATTTGAGGGCACTCATCGGTGTAGTAACCATTGCAAGCACAAATGCCACAATATCTAGAAGGCCCTTCAATTCTAGGAGGTTGGGGTGGAGGTAGCAACATTTGTGGAATTTGTTGACCTTGAGTAATTTGCCTTAGCAAGACCGTTGGTGGGCGAAATTGTGATCTCTAACAATGGCATTCAACTTGGTATGCGCATTTATTAACTCAGCACTTTCTTTCCAACTTCGCTCAACTAATCAGCAAGTGTACTAGGTCGTCCAAGTAATAAACCTTACGTGAGTAAGGGTCAATCCCACAGAGATTGTTGGTATGAAGCAAGCTATGGTCATCTTGTAAATCCCAGTCAGGCAGATTTAACTAATTTAAGAGATTATTGGGTTTTTGAATAATAATAAAATAAACAGAAAATAAAGATAAAGTTACTCATGTAATTCAATGGTGGGAATTTCAGATAAGCGTATGGAGGTGCTGTGTTCCTTCTGAATCTCTGCTTTTCTACTGCTTTCTTCCAATTTTTATTACTCCTTTCTATGGCAAGCTGTATGTAGGGCATCACCGTTGTCAATGGCTATATCCCATCCTCTCAGTGAAAAAGGTCCAAATGCTCTGTCACGGCACGACTAATCATCTGTCGGTTCTCGATCATGTTGGAATAGAATCCCTTGATTCTTTTGCGTTTGTCATCACGCCCATCAATCGTGAGTTTGAAGCTCGTCACAGTCATTCAATCTCAGAATCCTACTTGGAATACCACAGACAAGGTTTAGACTTTCTGGATTCTCATGAATGCCGCCATCAATTCTAGCTTATACCACGAAGACTCTAATCTCACGGAATGGAAGGCTCGGTTGTCAGGCGAGGGGCAACCATGCGTCATGCATCAAGAATCCAAGAGATACGCACTTTAGCTTTTGCTTGTAGAACAGAAGTGGTTGTCAGGCACGCGTTCATAAGGATGGATGATGATGAGTGTCACAGATCATCACATCCATCAGGTTAAAGTACGAATGGTATCTTAGAACAGGAATAAATTGAATTGAATAGAAAATAGTAGTAATTGCATTAAAACTTGAGGTACAGCAGAGCTCCACATCCTTAATCTATGGTGTGTAGAAACTCCACCGTTGAAAATACATAAGTGATGAAGGTCCAGGCATGGCCGAATGGCCAGCCCCCAAAACATGATCAATAGCCTCCTAAGATGGATAATTAATTAAAACTGAGACCAAATATGTCTAATACACTCGTAAAGAGTTCTATTTATACTAAACTAGCTACTAGGGTTTACAGAAGTAAGTAATTGATGCATAAATCCACTTCCGGGGCCCACTTGGTATGTGCTTGGGCTGAGCTTGATCTATCCACGAGTTGAGGCTTATCTTGGAGTTGAACGCCAAGTTGTAACATGTTTTGGGCGTTCAACTCTGGTTCGTGACGTGTTTCTGGCGTTTGACTCCAGAATGCAGCATGGATCTGGCGTTGAGCGCCAGTTTACATCATCAAATCTCGAATAAAGTATAAATTATTATATATTGCTGGAAAGCTCTGGATGTCTACTTTCCAACGCCATTGAGAGCGAGCCATTTGGAGTTTTGTAGCTCCAGAAAATTCATTTTCGAGTGCAGGGAGGTCAGAATCCAACAGCATCAGCAGTCCTTTGTCAGCCTTCATATCAGAGTTTTGCTCAGGTCCCTCAATTTAAGCCAGAAATTACCTGAAATCACCGAAAAACACACAAACTCATAGTAAAGTCCAGAAATGTGAATTTAGCATAAAACTAATGAAAACATCCTTAAAGTAACTAGATCATACTAAAAACTACCTAAAAACAATGCCAAAAAGTGTATAAATTATCTGCTCATCACAACACCAAACTTAAATTGTTGTTTGTCCCCAAGCAACTGAAAATTAATTAGGATAAAAAGAAGAGAATATACTATAAATCTCAAAATATCAATGAATATTAATCTTAATTAGATGAGCGGGACTTGTAGCTTTTTGCTTCTGAACATTTTTGGCATCTCACTTCATACCTTGAAGTTCAGAATGATTGGCTTCTTTAGGAACTCAGAGTTTAGATAGTGTTAATTGATTCTCCTAGTTAAGTATGTTGATTCTTGAACACAGCTACTTTTATGAGTCTTGGTCGTGGCCCTAAGCACTTTGTTTTCCAGTATTACCACCGGATACATAAATGCCATAGACACATGACTGGGTGAACCTTTTCAGATTGTGACTCAGCTTTGCTAGAGTCCCCAGTTAGAGGTGTCCAGAGCTCTTAAGCACACTCTTTTTGCTTTGGATCACGACTTTAACCACTCAGTCTCAAGCTTTTCACTTGGACCTTCTTGCCACAAGCACATGGTTAGGGACAGCTTGATTTAGCCACTTAGGCCTGGATTTTATTTCCTTGGGCCCTCCTATCCATTGATGCTCAAAGCCTTGGATCCTTTTTACCCTTGCCTTTTGGTTTTAAGGGTTATTGGCTTTTTCTGCTTGCTTTTTCTTTTTCTTTCTATTTTTTTCGCCACTTTTTTTTTCACTACTTTTTCTTGCTTCAAGAATCAATTTTATGATTTTTCAGATCATCAATAACATTTCTCTTGTTCATCATTCTTTCAAGAGCCAACAATTTTAACATTCATAAACAACAAGATAAAAAATATGCACTGTTCAAGCATTCATTCAGAAAACAAAAATTATTGTCACCACATCAATATAATTAAACTAAATTCAAGGATGAATTCAAAATTCTTGTACTTCTTGTTCTTTTGAATTAAAAACATTTTTCATTTAAGAGAGGTGAGGGATTCACGGAATTATTCATAGCTTTAAGACATAGTTACTAACTACTAATGATCATGAAGTAGAGACACAAAACATAGATGAACATATAACATAAAAACCAAACAGCAGAAAAAATAAGAACAAGGAATGAGTCCACCTTAGTGGCGTCTTCTTCTTGAAGGACCAATAATGTCCTTAAGCTCTTCTATGTCCCTTCCTTGCCTTTGTTGCTCATCCCTCATTGCTCTTTGATCTTCTCTAATTTCATGGAGAATGATGGAGTGCTCTTGATGTTCCACCCTTAATTGATCCACATTGTAACTCAAATCTTCTAGGGAAGTGTTGAGCTGTTCTCAATAATTATTTGGAGGAAAGTGCATCCCTTGAGGCATCTCAGAGATTTCTTGATGATGAGCTTCCTCATGCATCTCTTGAGATCCGTGGATGGTCTCTCTTGTTTTCTCCATCCTCTTCTTGGTGATGGGCTTATCCTCGTTAATGAGTATATCTCCTTCTATGATAACTCCAGCTGAGTAACATAGATGGCAAATAAGATGAGGAAAAGCTAACCTTGCCATGGTAGAGGACTTTTCGGCTATTTTGTAGAATTCAAAGAGATAACTTCATGAACTTCTACTTCCTCTCCAATCATGATGCTATGAACCATGATGGCCCGATCCACATTAACTTCCGATCGGTTGTTAGTGGGGATGATGGAGCGTTGGATGAAGTCCAACCATCCTCTAGCTACAAGCTTGAGGTCCAGTCTTCTCAGCTGAACTGGCTTGCCTTTGGAGTCTCTTTTCCATTGAGCTCCTTCCACACATATGTCCATGAGGACTTGGTCCAACCTTTGATCAAATTTGACCCTTCTAATGTAGGGGCGTTCATCTCCTTGCATCATGGGCATGTTGAATGCCAACCTCACATTTTCCGGACTAAAATCTAAGTATTTCCCCCGAACCATTGTAAGATAGTTCTTTGGATTTGGGTTCTTACTTTGATCATGGTTCCTAGTGATCCATGCATTGGAATAGAACTCTTGAACCATTAAAATTCTGACTTGTTGCATGGGGTTGGTTAGAACTTCCCAACCTCTTCTTTGGATCTCATGTCGGATCTCCGGACACTCATTTTTCTTGAGCTTGAAAGGGACCTCGGGGATCACCTTCTTTTTGGCCACAACATCATAGAAGTGGTCTTGATGGACTTTGGAGATGAATCTTTCCATCTCCCATGACTCAGAGGTGGAAGCTTTTGTCTTCCCTTTCCCTTTTCTAGAGGATTCTCCGGCCTTAGGTGCCATCAATGGTAATGGAAAAACAAAAAGCTTATGCCTTTACCACACCAAACTTAAAATATTGCTCGCCCTCGAGCAAGAGAAGAAAGAAAAGAAGAAGAAGAAGAAGAAGAAGAGAAAATATGGAGGAGAGTAAGGGAGGTGTATTCGGCCAAGGCGTATAAGAGGGGGTTGTGTTGTGTGAAAATGAAGGAGAATGGAGGGGTTTATATAGTGAGGGAAGAGGGAGTAGGTTCGGCTATTTAGGGTGAGTTTGGGTGGGAAAGAATTTTGAATTTTGAAGGTAGGTGGGGTTTATGGGAAAGAGTGGAAGGATGTGAGTGGTGAAGGGGGAATTTGGGAAGAGAGATTTGAGGTGATTGGTGAAGGGTTTTTTGGGAAAGTGTGTTATAGGATTATTAGGAGGTAAGGTGAGAATATGGTAGGTGGGGATCCTGTGGGGTCCACAGATCCTTAGGTGTCAAGGATTTACATCCCTGCACCAATTAGGCATGTAGAATGCCTTTGCATATAATTCTGGCATTTAAACGCCGAAGTGATGCACGTTCTGGGCGTTAAACGCCCATGTGTAGCATGTTTCTGGCGTTGAACGCCAGTTCTATGCTTGTTACTGGCGTTCAGTGCCAGCTTTCCTCAGGGCATATTCCTGGCATTTAAACGCCAGGATGTTGCTTGTTTCTGGCGTTCAGCGCCAGATCCATGCTCTGTTCTAGCATTGAACGCCAGCTAGATGCTCCTTAATGGCGTTTAAACGCCAGTAAGTCCTTCCTCCAGGGTGTGATTTTTCTTCTGCTGTTTTTTATTCTGTTTTTAATTTTTGTATTTTTTTCGTGACTCCACATGATCATGAACCTAATAAAACACAAAATAACAATAAAATAAAAATAAAATTAGATAAATAAAAATTGAGTTGCCTCCCAATAAGCGCTCTTTTAATGTCACTAGCTTGACAGTGGGCTCTCATGGAGCCTTAGAAAAGTTCAAACCACGATGAAGTCCTCCCAACACCAAACTTAGAGTTTGAATGTGGGGTCTTCTCAACACCAAACTAAGAGTTTGAATGTGGGGTCTTCTCAACACCAAACTTAGAGTTTAACTGTGGGGCTCTTTTTGACTCTGTACTGAGAGAAGCTTTTCATGCTTTCTCTCCAGTATTACAAAGGGATGGCCGTGTGCCTTAAACACGAGGTAGTCCCCATTCAATTGAAGGACTAATTCTCCTCTGTTAACATCAATCACAGCTTTTGCTGTGGCTAGGAAGGGTCTTCCCAGGATGATGCATTCATCTTCTTCCTTCCTAGTGTCTAAGATTATGAAATCAGCAGGGATTTAAAGGCCTTCAACCTTTACTAACACGTCCTCTACTAATCCATAAGCTTGTCTTATTGACTTATCTGCCAATTATAATGAGAATACGGCGGGTTGTACCTCAATGATCCCTAATTTCTCCATTACAGAGAGTGGCATAAGATTTATGCCTGACCTTAGGTCACACAGAGCCTTGTCAAAGGTCATGGTGCCTATGGTATAGGGTATTAGGAATTTACCCGGATCTTGTCTCTTTTGAGGTAAAGTTTGCTGAACCCATGTATCTAGTTCACTAATGAGTAAGGGAGGTTCACTTTCCCAAGTCTCATTACCAAACAACTGGGCATTCAGCTTCATGATAGCTCCTAGATATTGAGCAACTTGTTCTCCAGTTACATCTTCATCCTCTTCAGAGGAAGAATAATCTTCAGAGCTCATGAATAGCAGAAGGAGATTTAATGGAATCTCTACGGTCTCTATATGAGCCTCAGATTTCTTTAGGTCCTCAATAGGGAACTCCTTCTTGCTTGACAGACGTCCCATGAGGTCTTCCTCATTGGGATTCACGTCCTCCTTCTCCTCCTTGCATTCGGCCATATTGACTATGTCAATGGCCTTGCACTCTCTCTTTGGGTTCTCTTCAGTATTGCTTGGGAGAGTACTAGGAGGAGTTTCAATTACTTTCTTACTCAGCTGGCCCACTTGTGCCTCCAAATTTCTTATGGAGGACCTTGTCTCACTCATGAAACTTAAAGTGGCCTTAGACAGATCAAAGACTAAGTTTTCTAAATTAGAAGTGCTCTGGTCAGAATTATCTGTCTGTTGCTGAGAAGATGATGGATAAGGCTTGATATTACTGAGCCTATTTCTTCCACCATTATTAAAGCCTTGTTGAGGCTTTTGTTGATCCTTCCATGAGAAATTTGGATGATTTCTCCATGATGAATTATAGGTGTTTCCATAAGGTTCACCCATGTAATTTACCTCTATTATTGCAGGGTTTTCAGGATCATAAGCTTCTTCAGATGCTGCCTCTTTAGTACTGTTGGATGCATTTTGCCATCCATTCAGACTTTGAGAAATCATGTTAACTTGCTGAGTCAACACTTTGTTCTGAGCCAATATGGCATTCAGAGCATCAATTTCAAGAACTCCTTTCCTCTGAGGCGTCCCACTATTCACGGAATTCCTCTCAGAAGTGTACATGAATTGGTTATTTGCAACCATGTCAATAAGTTCTTGAGCTTCTGCAGGCGTTTTCTTTAGGTGAATGGATCCACCTGCAGAATAGTCCAGTGACATTTTGGAAAACTCAGATAGACCATAATAGAATATATCTAACATAGTCCATTCTGAAAACATGTCAGAAGGACACTTTTTGGTCATCTGCTTGTATCTTTCCCAAGCTTCATAGAGGGATTCACCATCTTTTTGCTTGAAGGTCTAAACATTCACTCTAAGCTTGCTCAGTTTTCAAGGAGGAAAGAATTTATCCAAGAAGGCCATGATCAGCTTATCCCAGGAGTCCAGGCTATCTTTAGGTTGTGAGTCCAACCATGTTCTAGCTCTGTCTCTTACAGCAAAAGGGAAAAGCATGAGCCTGTAGACTTCAGGATCTACTCCATTCGTCTTAATAGTCTCACAAATCTGCAAGAACTCAGTTAAAAACTGGTAAGGATCTTCAGATGGAAGTCCATGAAACTTGCAGTTCTATTGCATTAAAGCAACTAATTGAGGTTTCAGCTCAAAATTGTTTGCTCCAATGGCAGGAATTGAGATGCTTCTTCAATCAAACTTGGACGTGGGTTTAGTAAAATCACCAAGCATCCTCCTTGCATTATTGTTGTTGGGTTCGACTGCCATCTCCTTCTCTTGTTCGAAAATTTCAGAAAGGTTGCCTCTGGATTGTTGTAATTTAGCTTCTCTTAGTTTCCTCTTCAGAGTCCTTTCAGGTTCAGGATCAGCTTCAACAAGAGTGCCTTTTTCCTTGTTTCTGCTCAGATGAAAGAGAAGAGAAAAAGAAAAGAAAGAGGAATCCTCTATGTCACAGTAAAGAGGATCCTTATTATTAGTAGAAGAAGAAAGGGGATAAGGATTAAGAAGAAGGAATAATCCAAACATAAGGGTAAGGATAGGGGTAGTGATTTGAGATGAAAAGAGGTGAAGAGAAGTGTTAGTAAATAAATAAATAATTAGAAGAAGATGAGAGAGAGAATTCGAAAATTAATTTTAAAAAGGAGTTATTGATTTTCGAAAATTAGAGATGAGATAGAATTAAAATTAAAATTTAAAACAATTAGTTAATTTAAAAATAATTTTGAAAAAGGGATGAGATATTTTCGAAAATTAGAGAGGGAAAAGTAGTTAGGTGGTTTTGAAAAAGATAAGAAACAAACAAAAAGTCAAATAGTTAGTTGAAAAAGATATAAAAATCAAATTTGAAAAGATAAGAAGTTAGATAAGATATTTTGAAATCAAATTTTTGAAAAAGATAAAATTTTGAAAAAGATATGATAAAAAGATATGATAAAAAGATAAGATTTTTAAGAAAAAGATATTTTGAAAAAGATTTAATTTTTTTAAATTTAAAATTGATTACTTGACTAACAAGAAACTAAAAGATATGATTCTAGAATTTAAAGATTGAACCTTTCTTAACAAGAAAGTAACAAACTTCAAATTTTTGAATCAATCATATTAATTGTTGGCATAATTTTCGAAAATTTGAAATAATATTAAGAAAAATATTTTTGAAAAATATTTTTAAAATTTTCGAAAATAAATAAAAAATGAAAAAGATTTGAACTTTTTGAAAAAGTTTTGAAAAGATAAGATTTTTAAAATTGAAAATTTGACTTGACTTTGTAAGAAACAACTAATTTTAAAAATTTTTAACCAAGTCAACCCAAAATTTCGAAAATTAGGAGACAAATAAGGAAAATATATTTTTTTTATTTTTGAATTTTTGATGATGAGAGAGAAAAACATAAAAATGACCCAAAACATAAAAATTTTGGATCAAAACACATGATGCATGCAAGAACACTATGAATGTCAAGATAAACACCAAGAACACTTTGAAGATCATGATGAACATCAAGAACATATTTTTGAAAAATTTTTGATACAAAGAAAACATGCAAGACACCAAACTTAAAAATCTTTAATGCTTGGGCAATATGAATGCAAGAATGCACATAAAAAACAATAAAAGACACAAAACAAGAAAGCATCAAGATCAAACAAGAAGACTTACCAAGAACAACTTGAAGATCATGAAGAACACTATGAATGCATGAATTTTCGAAAAATGCAAGAAAAATTTTTAAAGCATGCAATTGACACCAAACTTAAAAATTGACACAAGACTCAAACAAGAAACACAAAATATTTTTTGTTTTTATGATTTTATGATTTTTTTGTATTTTTATTATTAATTTTTTTTTCGAAAATAATTTTTGAAAAAAAAAAACGAAAACAAGGAAAAAATTTTTTAAATAAATTTTTTGAAAACTTTTTGAAAAGAAAATTACATAATCTGAGCAACAAGACGAACCATCAGTTGTCCATACTCAAACAATCCCCGACAACGGCGCCAAAAACTTGGTGGGCAAAATTGTGATCTCTAACAATGGCATTCAACTTGGTATGCGCATTTATTAACTCAGCACTTTCTTTCCAACTTCGCTCAACTAACCAGCCAGTGTACTGGGTCGTCCAAGTAATAAACCTTACGTGAGTAAGGGTCAATCCCACAGAGATTGTTGGTATGAAGCAAGCTATGGTCATCTTGTAAATCCCAGTCAGGCGGATTTAACTAATTTAAGAGATTATTGGGTTTTTGAATAATAATAAAATAAACAAAAAATAAAGATAAAGTTTCTCATGTAATTCAATGGTGGGAATTTCAGATAAACGTATGGAGGTGCTGTGTTCCTTCTGAATCTCTGCTTTTCTACTACTTTCTTCCAATTTTTATTACTCCTTTCTATGGCAAGCTGTATGTAGGGCATCACCGTTGTCAATGGCTACATCCCATCCTCTCAGTGAAAAAGGTCCAAATGCTCTGTCACGGCACGACTAATCATCTGTCGGTTCTCGATCATGTTGGAATAGAATCCCTTGATTCTTTTACGTTTGTCATCACGCCCAGCAATCGCGAGTTTGAAGCTCGTCACAGTCATTCAATCCCAGAATCCTACTCGGAATACCACAGACAAGGTTTAGACTTTCCGGATTCTCATGAATACCGCCATCAATTCTAGCTTATACCACGAAGACTCTGATCTCACGGAATGGGAGGCTCGGTTGTCAGGTGAGGGGCAACCATGCATCATGCATCAGGAATCCAAGAGATACGCACTCTAGCTTTCGCTTGTAGAACGGAAGTGGTTGTCAGGCACGCGTTCATAAGGATGGATGATGATGAGTGTCACGGATCATCACATCCATCAGGTTGAAGTACGAATGGTATCTTAGAACAGGAATAAATCGAATTGAATAGAAAATAGTAGTAATTGTATTAAAACTTGAGGTACAGCAGAGCTCCACACCCTTAATCTATGGTGTGTAGAAACTTCACCGTTGAAAATACATAAGTGATGAAGGTCCAGGCATGGCCGAATGGCCAGTCCCAAAAACGTGATCAATAGCCTCCTAAGATGGATAATTAATTAAAACTGAGACCAAAGATGTCTAATACACTAGTAAAGAGTTCTATTTATACTAAACTAGCTACTAGGGTTTACAGAAGTAAGTAATTGATGCATAAATCCACTTCCGGGGCCCACTTGGTGTGTGCTTGGGCTGAGCTTGATCTATTCACGAGTTGAGGCTTATCTTGGAGTTGAACGCCAAGTTGTAACCTGTTTTGGGCGTTCAACTCTAGTTCGTGACGTGTTTCTGGCGTTTGACTCCAGAATGCAGCATGGAACTGGCGTTGAGCGCCAGTTTACTTCGTCAAATCTCAAATAAAGTATGAACTATTATATATTGCTGGAAAGCTCTAGATGTCTACTTTCCAACGCCGTTGAGAGCGCGCCTTTTGGAGTTCTGTAGCTCCAGAAAATCCATTTCGAATGCAGGGAGGTCAGAATCCAACAGCATCAGCAGTTCTTTGTCATCCTTCTTATCAGAGTTTTGCTCAGGTCCCTCAATTTCAGCCAGAAATTACCTGAAATCACAAAAAAATACACAAACTCATAGTAAAGTCCAGAAATATGAATTTAGCATAAAAAGTAATGAAAACATCCCTAAAAGTAACTAGATCATACTAAAAACTACCTAAAAACAATGCCAAAAAGCGTATAAATTATCCGCTCATCAACCGTCATTTCACCAAGCGTCCTAGTCAAGATAGGATCACCGAAAGGTGAGACTTCACTTATGACCTTCGGTTGGGGATTTCTTGTCCTTAAATGTTGAGTTGAATTTGGCGAATCCGCATTGACTTCCCAAGCTTCTTCTGCAGTTTTGTTCTTAGTAAGTGTTCCGTGGGTTACCTGAAACTGTAGGTCGATCTCGTTAGAGATCTTCTGTGTGGGTCGAAGCTGTTGTGTCTAACTTGTTGGACTTGGTGATGGTGCTGATTCTTCGTCCCCAGAGGGTGGGGGTACCTGCAAGGGAATCCCATGCTTAAGTTAGCAAGGGTATTAAGCAGGTATTGAGTAGAATCAGAGTATGAGTTATACCTGGGTACTCCAGTGGATTTATAATGGCATAGGGTGACCTTCTTAAATAAGATAAGTTAGTTATCTTATCTTATCTTTATCTTATCTTCAAGTGAGGTCATCTTATCTTCAAGGGAACCGCCCTTCTCTCTGTAGGCTTGGGCTGCCTTAGGATTTGGGGCGTGTTCCTCTATTTGGGCCCTTCTTTGGGCTTTCCGGGTGACTTGGCTGAGCTCTTTGGAACGAGGTCGGGTTGCCCTGACCTAAAGAGGTCAGTCGCTTTGTCTGTCGAATATCCCGGGTCGGACAGCTCGACCCAGGGTATGAATAGTAAGAGATCTTCCACTTGAGGCATCAATATGGAGCTTGTCTTGAGGGACCAACCCTTGGCAAAAATAGCTTATGAGCACCAATTCATCAATGCGGTGGTGAGGACAAGATTCCAACAACTTCTTAAACCTTTCCTAATATTCATAATGGGTTTCTCCATCCCTTTGCATAATACATGAAATTTCCTTCCTTAGGCGATCCATCTTTTGAGGTGGGAACATCTTTTCGAGAAACTCCTTGCGCAACAAATCCCAATTAGAAATCAATTCCTCATATTGAGTGTAAAACCATTCTTTTGCATTCCCTTCTAAAGAGAAAGGGAAAGCAAAGACGATGACCGCTATCTCATCCGAGCCATGCCTTCTTGTAGTAGAGCAGACAATTTGAAAATCTTTCAAGTGCTTGAGGGGATCTTCACCGGACAACCCATGATATTTTGGAAGCAAGTTGATCATACCCATTTTGAGCTCGAAGTTGTCATCTAAATTTAGGTACCGAACTTGTAGCGGTTGCAAAGTGATATCCGGGGATCCGGCCTCCTTTAGAGTAATTCTCTGGGTGGTGCCGCCACATTGTTGTCACCTAATTCCCTCACAGAAATTTCAGTACTTCCAACGGAAGAATACAAGGTTCCTTCGTTTAGTGAAGAATGAGAATCACAGTTAGAAGGTGATGGTGAATCGGGTTGCTCTTCAAGAGAGTCCAATTCACTATGCACAAATGTTAACCGGCATCGAGCTTGCCTAAGATGTATTAAAGTCCTTTCTATTTCAAGGTCAAAAGGGGCCAAGCTCGGGTCTGGAAGCGACCGTGTCATTCAACTGAGGAATCAATGAAATCATGCACATCAAGAGCAAAACAAGAATAAGAAAATAAATGAAAACAACCTAATAGTCAATAACTACTAAAACTATTTAGATAGAGACGCCAACTACCAATTAGCATCAAATAACAAACCAAAATTCTAGTATTCACAGTATTCACATATTCACAACAACCAAAATTATAGCACTCATTACACTAATCTCCCTAGCAAGGCGCCAAAAATTTGGTGTGCGCCGGGTCATCGATTAGGAAATCTCTTTCTCCGAAGAGGGAAGAAAGATGGAATTCAACGTTGCATGTATAGTTCCATCCGACAAGGCGACTCACAACCAAAGTTTAGATTAGATATGTCACAATGTAAAACCAATTAAATCTAGGAGTACAATCCCGGGTCGTCTTCCCAAGAAGAATGTGACAACAAGTGCACAATTTCAGTTGTGACAACCAAGGAATTTTCAATAAAGAGATGAACAATTAAAGGAATAAAACAACACATAAAATTACAATTAATAAACTAATAAAGGAATTAAAGAACTAGCTATGTAATATGAACAAGTAAGATGTAAAAGTGATTGATGTGTGTGTGTGTGTGGTTCAAAGCATAACTGGCTTCTTGGCTTGGAATGAACTAGGGGATTCTTTCCTTGTTGTAACCACAACTATGATAATTATGATGGATTAATCTCACTTAGTTAACCCTTAACATCGAAGGATAGGTCAAGTGAGCATAATTATTCTTAATCCACAAATCCTAACTCACTTGCTAATTATCTTAGCAACAAGTTAGTGTTAGTGGAAACAAGAACAATTAATAAACTAATAAAGGAATTAAAGAACTAGCTATGTAATATGAACAAGTAAGATGTAAAAGTGATTGATGTGTGTGTGTGTGTGGTTCAAAGCATAAATGGCTTCTTGGCTTGGAATGAACTAGGGGATCCTTTCCTTGTTGTAACCACAACTATGATAATTATGATGGATTAATCTCACTTAGTTAACCCTTAATATCGAAGGATAGGTCAAGTGAGCATAATTATTCTTAATCCACAAATCCTAACTCACTTGCTAATTATCTTAGCAACAAGTTAGTGTTGGTGGAAACAAGAACAATTAACAATCCAAGAATTATCACTAAATGTTGGACATTCCAACTCTAGGAACCCACATGCTCATTTTTCCCGAGCAAAGAGGTGGAATTACCTAATAATCAAAATTGACATTTCCACAAACACTTGGTGGTCATAAACACAAATCATGACAAAATTGAGAAAATGCTTGAAACTATAAGCAAGAAATGATCAAAAGCAACAATACTAACTCAACCAAGCATATAATAATCATCAATCATCAAATTCATCAACAAAAAATAAAAATTGCAAAAGGTATATATATTAACAATATGTCTTTAACTACAAGAAAGAGTATAAAAAATGTAGCAATAAAAGAGAGCAATTAAAAAATAATTACAATGGAGGCAAGCAAAAATCCAAGATCGGAAATGGAAATAGCACTTGGAATATAAACCCTAATGAAAATCCTAAGAAAGTTGAGAGAAAACTTAGAGAAAAACTAAACCAAAAGCCTCCTAAAACTATCTAACACTACTCCTAATCATATGTATGTTTCCTCAAGTGTTGCCCTTCTAATATGAGCTCTAGGCCATCAGATTTGAGCCTCCAAACCCTTCCAAACGCGAGCCATGTGAATTTTAAATGAAGGCACATGCTGCTACCTGTGCGTATGCATAGGTGTGTGCGTACGCATACTTGGCCGAATCTCAGGTTGTTCGTACGCACAAGATGGTGTGCGCACGCACACTTCGCAAAGCTTTTCTCCTTTGTTTTCTTCATATTTCCACCTTCTTGCATGCTTCTCTTCCATTCTTACCAAGCCATTCCTACCTATTACATCTGAAATCACTCACCAAAAACATCAAGGCATCGAATGGAATGCAAATGGAATAAAATTGACTAAATTAAGCACAAAAGAGCATGTTTCCATAATCAAGCACAATTTAGGAGGAAAACTCAAAAACATGCTATTTAAGGAAATAAATGTAGGTTTGCATTATAAAATCCACTCAATTCCAACCAAAAATTACCATCAAATATAGATTCATCACGTTTATTGCCGGATTGATGGACGGAAAACACATTCGCCTTAACTACCAGCAAGTATACTGAGTCGCATCAAGTAGTAAAACTCACAAGAGTGAGGTCGATCCCACAGGGATTGATGAATCAAGCAACTTTAGTTGGGTGCTAAGTCTAGTCAAGCGAATATTGAAAGAAGTTTGGTAAAATTTAATGGACAGAATGTAAATCGCAAGAAAGTAAAATAATAAAATATAATACTAGAAATTTAAATGCTAGAAAATAAAGGACACAAACTAAAATGGTACAGAATGTAAAGTACTAGAAAATTAAATGTTGAAAAGTAAATGATAGAAACTTAAATGGCAAGAAATGTAAATGGGCTGAATCTTAAATTGCAAGAAAGTAAAGGCAAGAATGTAAATGAAAATGAAAATTAAATTACATGAATTGTAAAGGGTCTTGGGTGCTGGGAATAAAGAGAGCAATAAATCAAAGCAATCTAAATAAAGAATATCAAAGAGAAAGATTTATTAGGGATTGAAGATATTATAATCCATCATGAATCAATGGATCTCAACTTCATTCTCAATCATATGAAGTAGATCTATGGCATATTGTAATTGATTGAGTCCCAATTCCTCGGCAACCCAATCTCTCTAAACACAATTAATTTGCCAATTCCTTCATCTAATTATCATGAGAAGAGGTTAAGCACATTCTCTTATCCATAAGCCACACAAATTCTCAAGACCTCAATTCCTCCCGAATAGTGTTGATCAAGAGAATTGTGAAGGATAGAGCTTCAATTCTAATGTCTATGATTCCCCTTCCGAGGCTCACATAGGCATTTAATAGATTCAAACCCCCTTCCGGAGTGAGTGAATCACAATCAACATAGAAGATATTCTTTATCTACAATAAGCGGATTGAGAAGAAGAAGAATTTCATTCGATCATGTGAATTACAATAAAGCTCCTCCCCCTAATGAAATGGAGGTTTAGTTCATCATTGCTCGGCAAAACAAAAAGGAAAAGAAAAGTACATGAAACTAAAAGAAAGTACAAAGAAAATGATTTCAGGGTTTCCCAATTAGGGTCCCTGCTTCCCAGCCTTTTTTCTACTTCAAATTCTATCCTATTTATACACTTTCCAAATCAATCTTCAAGTCTTTGGATGTGGGGTTTGCCCTTAGTTGAAGCAAGTTAGGAGCGCCTCTTTGTGACGTTGACAAGGACGTTAGTTCACTAACGTTCACAAGCTTGCATGGGTGCCATTTGGAATGAAAGTTGGTGTTGGCGTTAGTGACCAACGTTTGTGCATAAACGGTGGCTAACGCTCCCTTTAAAATCTTTTAAGAATGTTGTCACCGGCGTTTGTTCACCAACGTTGGTGCACCAACGTTCCTCCTTGTGCGTACGCACACTAGCACTTTTTCTAGGTCCAACTTGAAGATTTATTGAAGAGGTTGGTGTGCCAACTTTAGGTAACGTTGGCACACCAACGTTGGTGAGCCAACTTTGGGTAACGTTGGCACACCAATGTTGGTGAGCCAGCTTTGGCCACCAACATTGCATGTCAAGCTTGGAATGATGGTGAGCAACGTTGGTGAGACAACGTTGGTGAGACAATTTTGAGCCACCAACGTTGCTTATGATGCTTGGGACGCTGGTGGGCAACGTTGGTGAGCCAACTTTGTCCACCAACGTTGCTCTCTAATAAACCACTATTTTATAGTTTATCTTGTGCTCAATTGAGTGGATTTTATCAACTCTTTACCCACTTATTCATACTAATCGCATGTTTTACATTTTCCTTCCTGATTTTGTGCTATGATTGAAAACATGCTTCTTTGATCTTATATTTGCTTATTATTAATCCTCTCTTATCACCATTAGATGCCTTGATATGTGTGTTAAGTGTTTTCAGAGATTACAGGGCAGGAATGGCTCAGAGGATAGAAAGGAAGCATGCAAAAGTGGAAGGAATACAAGAAGTTGGAGAAATTGCTAAGCTGTCCAGCCTGACCTCTTCGCACTCAAACGGCTATAACTTTAGCTACAGAGGTCCAAACGACGCGGTTTTAGTTGCGTTGGAAAGCTAACGTTCGGGGCTTCGATTTGATATATAATATACCATAGTTGCCCTGACGCTAGGTGACATGAACGCGTGATCCACGCGGACGCGTCACATCTGTGAACTTCAATCCGCGCGGCCGCGTGGGCGACGCCTCCGCGTCACTTGCCCGCGACCTGAACGTACCAGAATACATAGGGGGCAATTTCTGGGCTATTTTGACCCAGTTTTTGGCCCGGAAAACACAGATTAGAGGCTATAAAGTTGGAAAATGCATCCATTCATCATCATGCTCCCATAATTCATAATTTTAGTTTTAGATGTAGTTTTTAGAGAGAGAGGTTCTCTCCTCTCTCTTAGGATTAGGATTAGGATTAGGATTTCATCTTCTTCAATTACAGGTTCAATATTCCTTTTATATATTTTCCCAATTTAGTTTATGAACTCTTTATGTTTGGATTGATTTTCTTAATTAATGTTATTTGAGGTATTTCAGTTTATGATTGTTTTATTTATATGGATGCTTTTAATTTAATTTAGATATTTTCCCTTTTGGCTTTGGTTGATTAGTTGGTGACTCTTGAGTTATTAAACTCATTGTTGATTGAAAATTGGAATTAATTCATCTGCTTAACTTACCTTCATAGTTAGAGGTTAACAAAGTGGGAGAACACTCCAATTCTCATCACAATTGATAAGGATAACTAGGATAGGACTTCCGAATTTTCATACTTTGCCAAGAGTTTATTTTACAGTTATTATTATTTTATTTTAAGTGTCATTCAACATACCTTTTACCTTAATCCAAAACCCCAAACACACTTTTGCATAACCAATAATAAGAACATACCTCCCTGCAATTCCTTGAGAAGACGACTCGAGGTTTAAATACTCGGTTATCAATTTTAAAGGGGTTTGTTACTTGTGACAACCAAAACGTTTGTATGAAAGGACTTTTGTTGGTTTAGGAGCTATACTTGCAACGGGAATTTATTCTGAATTCTAGACTACGCAAAAGTTCTCTCATCACTCTCCTCTCCTTGTCGACGTTTGCTAGCAACGTTGGTGAGCCAACTTTGGCCACCAACGTTGCTTGCTTTCTTCTTAACAACATTCATAGCAACGTTGGTGAGCCAACTTTGGCCACCAATGTTGCTTGCTCCTTCCTTGGCAACGTTTATGGCAACGTTGGTGAGCCAACTTTGGCCACCAGTTGGCCACCAACGTTGCTTCCTCTACTTCTTCTCTGCCCTTCTCCTCACCTATCATCAACCAAAAAAATGCATCAAAGCCTTGCCATAATCACAAGATATTGTATCATTCATAGCATCAAGTAGTTCTTGCATAAATCTCATGAAAATGCATATAATTTACAATGTTTGATTGAATCAAGGCATGCATGCAATTCTCATTCAAATGCTTACTTATTGCCTAAGAAAGTTCATGAAACCAAGTCAAAATAAATGAAAAAGGCTTATGAAACTAGCCTAAGATGCCTATGCATCACAACACCAAACCTAAATCTTGCTTGTCCCCAAGCAAGCAGTAAAACATAAGAAGAATCAATGAAAATAGAGAGGGATATAGGTCCTTATTGGAAGACATTTAATCCTTGGTTCATGAGGTTTCATGCAAGATATCTTTGAAGCTTAACAGTTATTGATTTCCAGGCCACAACATCCCCTTAAGGACTAACTCAGATGCTTCTATGAACCCTTTTTATTCTTTGATCCTTGGTGCTTACTTTTTTATTTTTCTTGCTAGAAACTTATTCTTTATTTGAAGCTTAGTGTTCTGTGTTGAGGCAGCTCTTTATGGTAAGTTTTCAGGCAACATCCCAACTAATTTGGCTCAAGGTATTGGGTGGTGAAGCACCCCTCAGACTTACTAACTCAAGCCTCTCCTCAACACATACACACCACAGAAACTTGGCTTGAATTTCAACCTAAAGACATTGATGCTGGTGCACGAAATTGTGTATGCCAATATTAATGGACTATTTAACGCTGCTTCGTACCACTAACCAGCAAGTGCACTGGGTCATCCAAGTAATACCTTACGTGAGTAAGGGTCGATCCCACGGAGATTATTGGTTTGAAGCAAGCTATGTTTATTTTATTATTCTTAGTCAGGATATTAATTAAAATTATCAGTTGAAATTATTAGAAAAATAAAAGAGTGTGAAATAGTTACTTGTTGTGCAGTAATAGAGAATATGTTGGGGTTTTTGGAGATGCTTTGTCCTCTGAATCCCTGCAACATAATGCTTACTCACTTTCATAAATGCAAGGCTCCTTCCATGGCAAGCTGTATGTAGGGAATCACCATTGTCAGTGGCTACCTCCCATCCTCTCAGTGAAAATGGTCCAGATGCTCTGTCACAGCACGGCTAATCAGCTGTTGGTTCTCGATCATGTTGGAATAGGATCCATTGATCCTTTTGCGTTTGTCATCACGCCCAGCAATTGCGAGTTTGAAGCTCGTCACAGCCATTCAATCCTTGAATCCTACTCGGAATACCACAGACAAGGTTTAGACTTTCCGGATCCTCAAGAATGGCCGCCATCAGTTCTAGCTTATACCACGAAGATTCTGATTAAGGAAGCTAAGAGATACTCATTCAATCTGATGTAGAACGGAGGTGTTTGTCAGGCACACGTTCATGGATTGAGGAAGGTGATGAGTGTCACGGATCATCACCTTCTCCATAATTAAGCGCAAATGAATACCTTAGATAGGAACACGCATGTTTTAAAGGAGAAACAGAAACAATTGCATTAATTCATTGAGACGCTGCAGAGCTCCTCACCCCCAACAATGGAGTTTAGAGACTCATGCCGTCAAAGTGTATAAAATTCAGATCTAAAAATGTCATGAGGTACAAAATAAGTCTCTAAAAGTTGTTTAAATAGTGAACTAATAACCTAGGTTTACAGAAAATGAGTAAACTATGATAGATAGTGCAGAAATCCACTTCTGGGGCCCACTTGGTGTGTGCTGGGGCTGAGACTTAAGCTTCTCACGTGCCTGGGCTGTTTTGGGCGTTCAATGCCAGGTTGTAACCTGTTTCTGGCGTTGAACTCCAACTTGTAACTTGTTTCTGGCGCTGGATGCCAGACTGCAACATGAAACTGGCGTTGAATGCCAGTTTACGTCATCTATCTTCGCGCAAAGTATGGACTATTATATATTTCTGGAAATCCCAGGATGTCTACTTTCCAAACCAATTGAAAGCGCGTCAATTGGACTCCTGTAGCTCCAAAAAATCCATTTCGAGTGCAGGGAGGTCAGGATCCAACAGCATCAGCAGTCCTTTTTCAGCCTAACTCAGATTTTTGCTCAGCTCCCTCAATTTCAGCTAGAAAATACCTGAAATCACAGAAAAACATACAAACTCATAGTAAAGTCCAGAAATATGATTTTTGCCTAAAAACTAATGATATTCTACTAAAAACTAATTAAAACATACTAAAATCTACATGAAATTACCCCCAAAAAGCGTATAAAATATCCACTCATCACAACACCAAACTTAAACTATTGCTTGTCCTCAAGCAACTAGATAAATAAAATAGGATGAAAAGAAAGTAAGAAGTAATAATATCTCAGAGTTTTTAAATGGAGCTCAGATTCTTATTAGATGAGCGGGGCTTGTAGCTTTTTGTTTCTGAACAGTTTTGGCATCTCCCTTTATCCTTTGAAATTCAGAATGATTGGCATCCATAGGAACTCAGAATTCAGATAGTATTATTGATTCTCCTAATGTAGTATGTTGATTCTTGAACACAATTACTTTATGAGTCTTGGCCGTGGCCCTAAGCACTTTGTTTTCCAGTATTACCATCGGATACATAAATGCCACAGACACATGACTAGGTGAACCTTTTCAGATTGTGACTCAGCTTTGCTAAAGTCCCCAGTTAGAGGTGTCCATAGCTCTTAAGGACACTCTTTTTACTTTGGATCACGACTTTAACCACTCAGTCTCAAGTTTTTCACTTGGACCTGCATGCCACAAGCACATGGTTAGGGACAGCTTGATTTAGCCGCTTAGGCCTGGAACTACTTCCTTGGGCCCTCCTATCCACTGATGCTCAAAGCCTTGGATCCTTTTCACCCTTGCCTTTTGGTTTTAAGGGCCATTGGCTTTTGTTCCTTTTCTTGGCCCAATGATTCCTTGTAATTTTTTTTTCACTGCTTTTTCTTGCTTCAAGAATCAAATTCATGATTTTTCAGATCATCAATAATATTTTTCGTGTTCCTCATTCTTTCAGGAGCCAACATTCGTAAAATTCAGGATAAAATATGCACTGTTCAAGCATTCATTCAGAGAACAAAAAGTATTACCACCACATATAATTAATTATAATTTTTATTATTAAGAACTCGAAAAATATAAATTACTTCTTTATTCTAAAAATCTACTATTTTATTCATGTTTGATGATGATGAGAAAAATAAATTATAACTTAATTGGAAATAAAACCAGAATAGATATGCTAATTACTACTACTACTACTGTATAACTTCTAAGGTAAATTTCTATAATAACACTATCACAGAGTTAAAGCTAAAATTAGAACTCAACAACCTGTGTTTTGGGAAGTGGATGTTCCTTTGATCTGTGGGGTGCTTGGTCCTTCAAGGATTAATTTCTGGCGCTTCAGCTCCCTTAAATCACGCCCTTGCTCTTCTTGTTCCTTAAGCAGTTTGCAAAGCATGCTACTTTGATTGTTCTGTTCTTCCTTTATTTGGTTCACAGCATCTTGCAACTTGGAAATAGATGCCTCAAGATGTTCCCAATATTCGAATTGAGGAAGTTCTGGGAGGAATTCTTGTGCCCTCCTCTTGATTGGATCATCCTGCAGCTGTTGTCTTTCCATTAATATTTTAGTGATTGGCCTCTCAACTGAGATATACTCAGTTATTCCCATCTTCACTCCGGCATCTCTACAGAGCATAGAAATTAAGCTTGGATAGGCCAATCTGGCGTCCTTGGAGTTCTTGTTTGCTATTTTGTATAGTTCACACGAGATCAGTTGATGGACTTCTACTTCTTTTCCCAACATGATGCAATGAATCATCACTGCTCTTTTAACAGTAACTTCAGAACGGTTGCTGGTGGGCAATATAGAATGCCCAATGAAGTCCAGCCAGCCTCTGGCAACTGGTTTGAAATCTTCTCTTTTGAGTGATTTGGGATGCCAGTGGTGCTGGTGGTCCACCTGGCTTCAGGAATGCATATATCCTCTAGAATCTTGTCTAGGCCTTTGTTTACCCTTATCATTCTCCTATTAAAGGAGTCTGGGTCATCTTTCAGTTGAGGAAGCTTAAAGATCTCCCTGATTTTGTCAGGATGGGTATGAACAATCTTTCCTCTGACTAAGGTCCGATGGTCATAGAGGGCAGCTCCAATTATTCTTTGCCTGTCTGTCTGCCATAGATTAGCATAGAACTCCTGAACCATGTTTCTTCCCATTTTCGTTTCAGGATTAGCTAGGATTTCCCAGTTCCTGTTTCGAATTTGTTCTTGGATCTCCGGATATTCATCTTCTTTCAGATCGAACTTGACTTCCGGGATCACTGATCTTAGACTCATTATTTTGTAGTAATGGTCTGAATGTTCTTTAGTTAAGAACTTCCCTTGATTCCAAAGTGGCTTTGGAGTATTCTCTTTCTTGCCTCTTGGGTTGGGTTGTTTTCCTTTAGGGGCCATGATCAAAGTGGGTATATTTTTGTGATCACGGATAAGCACACCAAACTTAGAGGTTTGCTTGTCCTCAAGCAAAAGAAAAGAGAGGCGAGGGATAGGAGGAGAGCAAGTGTGGAATGGTGGATGATGAGAGGGGATCCGAAAGTGGATATAAAGGGAGGGGGTGGGTTTTCGAAAATAAGAAAAAGATATAAGATAAGAGATAAATATGATAAGAAAAGGATATAATTTAAAAAGATATGAATGATATTTAAAAATAAATTTGAAATTTATAATTTGAAAAAGATTTTAAAAGATAATTAAGTTTTAAAAAAAATTGGAAAAAGAGTTGGATTGGATTGGAAAAGGTTTATGTTTATGAATTAAGATACATTTGATATTTTTGAAAAAGGGATTTTAGAAATTAGGATTAAAATTTTTGGAATTAAAGGATGATATTTTGAAACATGTTTTTTGCAAGAAATCATGAATTGAAACATAAAAATTAGAAAATTTGTGAAGAAAAATGAATTTTACCTCCTCCCCACCATCCTGGCGTTAAACGCCCAACTGCTGCATGTTTTGGGCGTTTAACGCCCAATTGTTGCTTCTCCTGGGCGTTCAATGCCCAGCTGTTGCTTCTTTCTGGCATTGAACGCTAGGTAGTCCTTTGTCACTGCGCGTTTTTCTGGACGCCCAGGACGCTGTCAATCTGGCGTTAAACGCCCAGAAGGTGCTTCTTTCTGGCGTTCAACGCCCAGAAGATGCTCCTTTCTGGCGTTTAAGGCCCAAATGGCTACCCTTACTGGCGTTGAACGCCCAGTGGGTGCTTCTTTTGGGCGTTCAACGCCCAAAATGTTTCTTACTGGCTTTTTTTTCACCGGTGAACTTCCAAATTCTCTTATAACTTTGTGAGTTCAAGCAATTGCTATTTTACCTTGAAGATACTTTGACATATACCTGTAAAAATCAATTAATTAACAAAAACAAATAAAATTAAATTTTGTGAATGGCTGGGTTGCCTCCCAGCAAGCGCTTCTTTAATGTCGTTAGCTGGACTATTACTGAGCTTTAATCAAGTCTCAGTGTTGAGCATTCTTGCTCAAAATTGCTTTCAAGATAATGTTTAACTCTCTGTCCATTAACAATGAACTTTTTGTTAGAGTCATTATCCTGAAGCTCTACGTATCCATATGGTGATACACTTGTAATTACATATGGACCTCTCCACCGGGATTTTAATTTTCCGGGGAATAATTTGAGCCTGGAATTAAATAGCAGAACTTTCTGCCCCGGCTCAAAGACTCTGGATGACAATTTCTTATCATGCCATCTTTTTGCTTTCTCTTTGTAAATTTTTGCATTCTCGAAAGCATTGAGTCTAAATTCCTCTAGCTCATTTAACTGAAGCAGTCGTTTTTCTCCAGCTAACTTGGCATCAAGGTTCAGGAATCTGGTTGCCCAGTAGGCCTTATGTTCCAGTTCCACTGGCAAGTGACATGCCTTTCCATACACAAGCTGGTATGAAGAGGTCCCTATAGGGGTCTTGAATGCTGTTCTATATGCCCACAGAGCATCATCCAAGCTTCTTGCCCAATCCCTTCTACGGTTAATTACAGTCCGTTCCAGGATTCTTTTGAGTTCTCTATTTGAGACTTCAGCTTGCCCATTAGTTTGTGGGTGATATGGAGTGGCCACCCTGTGGCTAACTCCATAACGAACCAAAGCAGAATAGAGCTGTTTATTGCAGAAATGAGTGCCTCCATCACTGATTAGTACTCTAGGGGTACCAAATCTGCTGAAGATGTGTTTCTGGAGGAATTTTAACACTGTTTTAGTGTCATTAGTGGGTGTTGCAATAGCTTCCACCCATTTGGATACATAATCCACTGCCACCAGAATATAAGTGTTTGAGTATGATGGTGGGAAAGGTCCCATGAAGTCAATTCCCCATACATCAAACAACTCAATCTCCAAGATCCCTTGTTGAGGCATGGCATAACTGTGAGGCAGATTACCAGATCTTTGGCAACTGTCACAATTTAGTACAAACACTCGGTAATCTTTATAGAGAGTAGGCCAGTAGAAGCCACATTGGAGGACTCTTGTGGCTGTTCGCTCACTTCCAAAATGTCCTCCATACTGTGATCCATGGCAGTGCCATAGGATCCTCTGTGCTTCTTCTTTAGGCACACATCTACGGATTACTCCGTCTGCACATCTCTTGAAGAGATATGGTTCATCCCAAAGATAGTACTTTGCATCCGTGATCAACTTCTTTGATTGCTGCCTACTGTACTCTTTGGGTATGAATCTCACTGCCTTGTAGTTTGCAATGTCTGCAAACCATAGCACTTCCTGGATGGCAAAGAGTTGCTCATCCGGAAAGGTCTCAGAGATCTTAGTAAGAGGGAGGGACGCCCCTTCTACTGGTTCTATTCGGGACAGGTGATCTGCTACTTGGTTCTCTATCCCTTTTCTGTCTCTTATTTCTATATCAAACTCTTGCAGAAGCAACACCCATCTTATAAGTCTGGGTTTTGAATCCTTCTTTGTGAGTAGATATTTAAGAGCAGCATGATCAGTGTACACAATCACTTTAGATCCTACTAAATAGGATCTGAATTTGTCAATGGCATAAACCACTGCAAGTAGCTCTTTTTCTGTGGTTGTGTAATTCTTCTGTGCGTCATTTAGAACACGACTGACATAGTAAATGACGTGCAGGAGCTTGTCATGCCTTTGTCCCAACACTGCACCAATGGCATGGTCACTGGCATCACACATTAGTTTAAATGGCAATGTCCAGTTTGGTGCAGAAATTATTGGTGCTGTGACCAATTTAGCTTTTAGAGTTTCAAATGCCTGCAAACACTCCTTATCAAAGACAAATGGCGTGTCAGCAGCTAGCAGGTTGCTCAGAGGTTTGGCGATTTTTGAAAAATCCTTTATAAACCTCCTATAGAATCCTGCATGCCCCAGAAAGCTTCTGATTGCCTTAACATTGGCAGGTGGTGGTAATTTTTCAATTACCTCTACCTTAGCTTGATCCACCTCTATTCCCTTGTTCGAAATTTTGTGCCCAAGGACAATTCCTTCAGTCACCATAAAGTGACACTTCTCCCAGTTTAAAACCAGGTTAGTCTCTTGGCATCTCTTTAGAACAAGTGCTAGATGGTTAAGACAGGAGCTGAATGAGTCTCCAAATACTGAAAAGTCATCCATGAAGACTTCCAGAAATTTTTCCACCATATCAGAGAAAATTGAGAGCATGCACCTCTGAAAGGTTGCAGGTGCATTGCACAGGCCAAATGGCATCCTTCTGTATGCAAATACTCCAGATGGACATGTGAATGCCGTTTTCTCTTGATCTTGGGGATCTACTGTAATTTGATTATAACCTGAATATCCATCCAGGAAGTAGTAGTATTCATGACCTGCTAGTCTTTCTAGCATCTGGTCTATGAATGGTAAAGGAAAATGATCCTTTCTGGTGGCTGTATTGAGCCTTCTATAATCAATACACATACGCCACCCTGTAACTGTTCTTGTAGGAACCAGTTCATTTTTTTCATTATGAACCACTGTCATGCCTCCCTTCTTAGGGACGACTTGGACAGGGCTTACCCAGGGGCTGTCAGAAATAGGATAAATAATCCCAGCCTCTAGTAATTTAGTGACCTCTTTCTGCACCACTTCCTTCATGGCTGGATTCAGCCGCCTTTGTGGTTGGACCACTGGCTTGGCATCACCCTCCAATAGGATCTTGTGCATGCATCTGGCTGGGCTAATGCCCTTAAGATCACTGATGGACCACCCAAGAGCTGTCTTGTGTCTCCTTAGCACTTGAATTAGTGCTTCCTCTTCCTGTGGCTCTAAGGTAGATCTTATGATTACAGGAAAGGTATCACCTTCTCCCAGAAATGCATATTTCAGGGATGGTGGTAATGGTTTGAGCTCGGGTTTGGGAGGTTTCTCCTCTTCCTGAGGGATTTTCAAAGGTTCTATTATTCTCTCTGATTCCTCCAAATCAGGCTGAACATCTTTAAAGATGTCCTCTAGCTCTGATTCGAGACTCTCAGCCATATTGACCTCTCTTACCAGAGAGTCAGTGATATCAACACTCATGCAGTCATTTGGAGTGTTTGGATGTTGCATAGCTTTGACAACATTCAACTTGAACTCCTCCTCATTGACTCTCAGGGTTACTTCCCCTTTTTGGACGTCAATGAGGGTTCGGCCAGTTGCTAGGAAAGGTCTTCCTAGAATGAGAGTTGCACTCTTGTGCTCCTCTATTTCCTGCACCACAAAGTCAGTGGGAAAGACAAATGGCCCAACCTTGACAATCATATCTTCAATCACGCCTGATGGGTATTTAATGGAGCCATCAGCAAGTTGAAGACATACCCGGGTTGGTTTGACTTCTTCAGTCAAACCAAGCTTTGTGATAATAGATGCAGGTATTAGGTTGATACTTGCCCCAAGATCACATAGAGCTTGCTTGGTACAATTACCCTCTAATGTGCATGGTATCATAAAGCACCCAGAATCTTTAAGCTTCTCAGGTAAGCTTTTCAGAATGACTGCACTGCATTCTTAAGTGAGGTAAACTTTTTCAGTTTCCCTCCAATCCTTCTTATGACTTAAGATCTCTTTCATGAACTTGGCATAAGAGGGTATTTGCTCAAGTGCTTCTGCAAATGGAATCTTTATTTCAAGAGTCCTGAGATAGTCTGCAAAGCGGGCAAATTGCTTATCCTGTTCCGCTTGGCGGAGTTTTTGAGGATAAGGCATTTTGGCTTTGTATTCCTCAACCTTAGTTGCTGCAGGTTTATTACCTGTAGAAGTGAGTTGGGAAGCCTTTTTAGAAGGGTAGTTATCAGCACTTGTATGTGTCTGATCCCCCACTGGTATTTGAATGCCAGGGGTGGAAGCTGGAGTGGCGTTAGGCGCCAGCTCCTTGCCTGTTTCTGGCATCTGAACGCCAGAACTGTGCTCCTTTTGGGCGTTCAACGCCAAATCCTTGATTGTTTCTGGCGTTGAACGCCAGGAATGAGCATGGTTTGGACATTCAGCGCCAGCATTATTCCTCTCTGGGCTTTGATTATCCTCAGAGGGATTTTGAGTAGCCATTTGTTCATTTCTTGGCTTCCTGCTGCTTTGAGGTGAGGTATTTAATGTTTTCCCACTTCTTAATTGAACTGCTTGGCATTCTTCTGTTATTTGTTTTGACAGTTGCTTTTCTGTTTGCTTTAACTGTACTTCTATATTCCTGTTAGCCATTCTTGTTTCTTGTAGTATTTTCTTGAATTCGGCTAGCTGCTGAGTTAGAAAATCCAGCTGCTGATTGAATTCATTAGCCTGATCTACAGGACTGAGTTTAGCAGTTACTGTTTTAGCTTCTTCTTTCATGGAAGATTCACTGCTTAGGTACAGATGCTGATTTCTGGCAACTGTATCAATAAGCTCTTGAGCTTCTTCAATTGTTTTTCTCATATGTATAGATCCACCAGCTGAGTGATCTAGAGAAATCTGAGCTTTTTCTGTAAGCCCATAGTAGAAGATGTCTAATTGCACCCACTCTGAAAATATTTCAGAGGGGCATTTTCTCAGCATCTCTCTGTGTCTCTCCCAAGCATCGTAAAGAGATTCATTATCTCCTTGTTTGAAGCCTTGGATGCTCAGCCTTAGCTGTGTCATCCGTTTTGGAGGAAAATAGTGATTCAGGAATTTTTCTGACAGCTGTTTCCATGTCCTTATGCTGTTCTTGGGTTGGTTATTTAACCACCTCTTAGCTTGATCTTTTACAGCAAATGGAAACAGTAATAATCTGTAGACATCCTGATTTACTTCCTTATCATGTATTGTGTCAGCAATTTGTAAAAATTGTGCCAGAAACTCTGTAGATTCTTCATGTGGAAGACCGGAATACTGGCAGCTTTGCTGCACCATGCTAGTGGGGTTAGCATATGACCCCAGAGTCCTCCTGGACGGTTCATTTCCACTTAATTCCATGATAGAACAAGGGAAATGATATGTATGTTGATATTATTTATTTTATAAAAATTTATTTTATAAAATAAAAAAATAAAATAAATAAAAACGAAATAAAATAAAAAATAAAAAAAGAAATTGAAAATATTTTGTGAAGATTTTCGAAAAATTTGAGGAAAAGGAGAAAGTGGTTTGGATAAAATTTTTGAAAAAGATAATAAAATATATATTAAAAAGATAAGAATTGAAAAATTTTGAAATTGAAATCTGAATTTTTATATAAAAATTTTGAAAATGTAGTTTAAAATTAGTTAGAAAAGAGATTTTTTTTTTTGAATTTTGAATTTTATGATGAAAGAGAAAAACACACAAAAGACACAAGACTTAAAATTTTTAGATCTAATGCTCCTTATTTTCGAAAATTTTGGAGGGAAAACACCAAGGAACACCAAACTTAAAAATTTTAAGATCAAAACACAAGAAAGACTCAAGAACACCTTGAAGATTCACAAGAACACCAAGAACAAAAAAAAAAGAACACCAAACTTAAAATTTTTAGAAAACCAAGATAAATTTTCGAAAATTAAAGAAAGATCAACAAGAAAACACCAAACTTAAAGTTTGGCACAAGATTAAATCAAGAAAAATTATTTTTGAAGAAAAGGTTTTAAAAAGAAGATACCCAATTGCCAAGAACATAAGCCAACGCTCTAACCAACTGAGTTAAAAATGTAACGTATTTTAAAGATGTATTATTTTTATAGATAAGAATAAATTTTTTTGAAAACTAATGTTTTGAAAAAGCACAAGAAAAACAAGAAAAGACACAGAACAAGACAAACCAAAGATCAAACAAGAAAAATTGACAAGAACAATTTGAAGATCAAGGAAGAACAAGAATATGCAATTCGAAAAATTAAGGGACAAGGAAAAACATGCAATTGACACCAAACTTAGAACAAGACACTAAACTCACGAAAATTAGAAATTGATAAAGAAAAATAATATTTTTGAAAAATTTTTTTTTGAAAAGGGAATAAAGGACTCAGAATTTAATGACTCTATAACAACAAAAATAAATTATTCCTAATCTAAGCAACAAAATAAACCTTTAGTTGTTCAAACTCGAATAATCCCCGGCAACGGCGCCAAAAACTTGGTGCACGAAATTGTGTATGCCAATATTAATGGACTATTTAACGCAGCTTTGTACCACTAACCAGCAAGTGCACTGGGTCGTCCAAGTAATACCTTACGTGAGTAAGGGTCGATCCCACGGAGATTATTGGTTTGAAGCAAGCTATGTTTATTTTATTATTCTTAGTCAGGATATTAATTAAAATTATCAGTTGAAATTATTAGAAAAATAAAAGAGTGTGAAATAGTTACTTGTTGTGCAGTAATGGAGAATACTTTGGGGTTTTTGGAGATGCTTTGTCCTCTGAATCCCTGCAACATAATGCTTACTCACTTTCATAAATGCAAGGCTCCTTCCATGGCAAGTTGTATGTAGGGAATCACCATTGTCAGTGGCTACCTCCCATCCTCTCAGTGAAAACGGTCCAGATGCTCTGTCACAGCACGGCTAATCAGCTGTTGGTTCTCGATCATGTTGGAATAGG
This sequence comes from Arachis stenosperma, assembly GCF_014773155.1. Lineage (NCBI taxonomy): Eukaryota > Viridiplantae > Streptophyta > Magnoliopsida > Fabales > Fabaceae > Arachis > Arachis stenosperma. The sequence continues at coordinate 42,762,223 of NC_080383.1, read as the reverse complement.
ATCCATTGATCCTTTTGCGTTTGTCATCACGCCCAGCAATCGCGAGTTTGAAGCTCGTCACAGCCATTCAATCCTTGAATCCTACTCGGAATACCACAGACAAGGTTTAGACTTTCCGGATCCTCAAGAGTGGCCGCCATCAGTTCTAGCTTATACCACGAAGATTCTGATTAAGGAAGCTAAGAGATACTCATTCAATCTGATGTAGAACGGAGGTGTTTGTCAGGCACACGTTCATAGATTGAGGAAGGTGATGAGTGTCACGGATCATCACCTTCTCCATAATTAAGCGCAAATGAATACCTTAGATAGGAACATGCATGTTTGAAAGGAGAAACAGAAACAATTGCATTAATTCATTGAGACGCTGCAGAGCTCCTCACCCCCAACAATGGAGTTTAGAGACTCATGCCGTCAAAGTGTATAAAATTCAGATCTGAAAATGTCATGAGGTACAAAATAAGTCTCTAAAAGTTGTTTAAATAGTAAACTAATAACCTAGGTTTACAGAAAATGAGTAAACTATGATAGATAGTGCAGAAATCCACTTCTGAGGCCCACTTGGTGTGTGCTGGGGCTGAGACTTAAGCTTCTCCCGTGCCTGGGCTGTTTTGGGCGTTCAACGCCAGGTTGTAACCTGTTTCTGGCGTTGAACTCCAACTTGTAACTTGTTTCTGGCGCTGGACGCCAGACTGCAACATGGAACTGGCGTTGAACGCCAGTTTACGTCATCTATCTTCGCGCAAAGTATGAACTGTTATATATTGCTAGAAAGCCCTGGATGTCTACTTTCCAACCCAATTAAAAGCGCGCCAATTGGAGTCTTGTAGCTCCAAAAAATCCATTCCGAGTGCAGGGAGGTCAGGATCCGATAGCATCAACAGTCCTTTTTCAGCCTAACTCAGATTTTTGCTCAGCTCCCTCAATTTCAGCCAGAAAATACCTGAAATCACAGAAAAACACACAAACTCATAGTAAAGTCCAGAAATATGATTTTTTCCTAAAAACTAATGATATTCTACTAAAAACTAATTAAAACATACTAAAATCTACATGAAATTACCCCCAAAAAGCGTATAAAATATCCGCTCATTAGATGCCCAGCACCTCTTTGGGTCACTAAATGCTTTGTAGTTAGGTTGCTCTTGATAGTGGACTTTTGGTTGATAATCCCGGGTTAGTTAACCCAAGTTACCATGTGTTAAAACACTCCTTAGAACCTAATCATCCAAGCAGATCCTATTACAAAAACACCACAGGCATGTATCTTAAGGGTTAAGCCATTAGTGCCTAGCTTATTCCATATTTCTTTCTTTTTTGCTGCCAACGTTGGTGATGCCCATTAGTGGCCTAACTTTGCTACCAACGTTGGCTTTTCTTTGGTTCTTCTTTTTTTTTTCTTTCTTTTTTCCAAGGAGATTTTTTCACAAAGGTCTCATATAAAGCAACTAAGTTCATACTTAAAGGACATTCTACCCTTCCACTTTATTAGTGAACTTGCTAAGTATTCAAACATGCACCACCACTTAACCTTATGCTATCTTCTTACCAAGATGGATTATTACTCTTTCTCTGTTTCAAAACATTTTCTTTTATTTAAGCAAAGGGGAACAAAGCATACATTCAAGCAAGATGACATGGCATAAGCACTTAGCCTAGCAAGCTAAAATGACAAGTAAAGAAAGTAAACAAACAGAATGTAAATGACTTAAACTAAAGATAAACTCATAAACTAAATATGGAAGCATGTTCTTCCTTATTTAAGTTGATGAACGAGGAGCAGCACCACCTTTTATTCTTTAGCTTGCTTTCCCTTCTTCTTCTTCTCTCCTTCTTGGTCTCCTTCTTGTGGATTGGTTGTGTCTCCCTTGTCTTTTTGTTTCCCCTTTTGCTTCTTCCAAAATCCAGCTTTCTTCATTTTCTTCTCCACTGCCTCTTCATGGCGCAATGCTCTTCCTACTTCCATTTCCTTTAGCCTCTCAAAGTCCTCATCATACCTTCGGGTTGCTGGATTTAAGTCAGGTATATATTCAATTATGTAATTGAGCTTAGATTGGGCATTCATGTCATAATCACGTTGATTTGCATGTCTTTCATCATAAAGAGTAGTGAATTCCTTGAATGCTCTCATGCCATCAATCTGGCACTGGGTAAGCTCTTGTATTTGCTTCTCTAGACGGTCTTGCCTTTCTGTCACTTGGTGGATGGATTGAGAGAGGTGGGAGTAATGCTCCTTGTGTTGTTCTATTAATTGCATACGTAATTCCTTTTGTTGATTTATGAGCTAGAAATTGGAAGGGCCTTTGTTGTTCTTGGCTTTGCAAAAACTGCCTTGACAGACCATCAATGGCTTCTTGTATTTTCCTCATGTCCATAGTGGCTGGTGTTGGAGCTTGTTCCTCCTCATGTTGCTCTTCTTCTTGAGGTTTCACTTCTTGTTGTTCCTCCCTTCCTCTCCTTCTTTGTGTCCTTCTTTACTGTTGGACAGCCATGACATATGACATTCGTTGAGGGGCGATTGGCTTGCCCGGGTTTAACCAAACAGGGTCTTCATCTTCAAACACCACCTTAGCTTTCTTGCATAGGCGCAAGATGGTGCTAGGGTAGTGGAGCCAAGAGTCAGGATCACTCTTTTCAGATATCTCTTGAATATTCTTTGCTATGAGTTCATGGACTCTTATCTCACCTCATGTCATAATGCAATGTACCATGGTGACTCTCTTGATATTGACTTCTGAAGTATTTACACTAGGTAGAATGGATCTCCTCACAATTTCATACCATCCTTTGGCTTTCGGGATGACGTCTCCTCTTCTTAGAAACTTTGGCATTCTATTGGAATCCCTCACCCAGTCAGCCCCAATTACACAGATGTCATTGACAATTTGCTCACAATCAAGGTTGCCACTTACTCTTTCATGATAACTAGCCTTTTCAAAAGGTGTCGTTCTAAGGCCAAGAACCTTCATGATGGCCTTTGGACTGAAATCAACTTCTACACCTCTCACATAGCTCTTGTAAGAGGTGTAAATGCTTGTGTCTTGCCTCACCATCATAGAATTCCCTCACAAAAATTACATTTATTCTTGTGATCGGATTGGTGAGGAGTTTCCATCTTCTTCTTTCAATCTTCTCTTTGATTTCTTGGCATTCATCCTCAGGAAGTTGGAATGGTATCTCTGGCAGTATTCCTTTGGCTCTCATCCACTCAAGTTGTATCTCATGGAATACTGACTTGAACCTCAAATCATCAAAGGGAATTTCTTCAACGGGCTCCTTTCTCTTTCTCCTTTTAGAACTTGATGAGGTTGCCATTGGTTGCTTTGTATTTGGCCGAATAAAAGATGAAGAAAGGATAGGGAAGAGTGGCTAGTGTAGCTTGTGCAAGGTAGAATGAGAGTGTAGCTTGAGGGTGAAGTAAAGTGTTTGATTAAGTGAGAACAAGAGTGGTTTGAACAAAGAAGAGTGACAAAGAGAATTAGTGTTAGTATAGCATTTCACCAAAATATAGATTCCCTTCGTTGCAAGTATAGCCTAGACCACCAAACAATCCTCAAGATCAAATGCTATCACAATTCAAACCAAATATAAACTGAAAGTCTTTCAACCTCAGGTCGTTCTCCTTAGAAATGCAATTGAAGTGTTACTTCCTTGCTTGTTAGGGCAAAAAGGGGGTTTTCAAGCAAGAAAGGAAAGATTAAAAGAACTTAAGAATAAAAGAACTAAAAGATAATCAAAATTGGAAATTAATGCAATAAAAAGGAAACAAGATCTAAACTAATGAAAATGTGGGACTAGAAAGCTTGTTGAAGAAGTCTTCACCCACTCAATTCTATCTTGCACAAATGCTTTCACCTCTTGGCAACTAAAATCTTCCTCACCCTCTTATGAATCTTCTTCTTCATCACTCAAGTCAAAAATTGGAGGTTGTGTGAAGTCTACATCAACATCTCCTTCCAAATCTAATAATGGAGGTTCATGAAGGTCATAGAATGAATTACCTAAGTTGGACAAAAAATCTCGAATGATGGAATCCACTTTATCAATTCTTACCAACTCTTCATTTATCTCCTTTTGCACTTCATGTTGTGACTCAACATCTTCTTCTTGATTTTGCGATTCTACTTTCACTCTACACTTTTCACTTGGTCCCACACATTCATCCACTAGAATTTCTTGCTTGTGGCATGAATGCAATGAAGCTAAATGATCCACAAACTTTTGCTAAGGTAGACATGACTTGCTCTTGCTTCTTCCAAAACTCTTATTGTTCTTGAATGAGTGATAAACCACTATTTTATGATTCATATTGTGTTTAATTGAGTGTTTTTTATCAAGTTTTTACCCACTTATTCATATGATTAGTATGTATTTACAATTCCTTCCCAAATTATTCTATGATTGAAAATTCGCTTCCTAAAGATCTTTTTATTGTGTATTTTTATTCTCCTTTATACCATTCGATGCCGTGATCTGTGTGTTAAGTGTTTCAGGCTTCATAGGGCAGGAATGGCTTAGAGAATGGAGAGGAAGCTTGCAAAAAGGGAAGGAGCACAAGAAATAAAGGAGACAACCAGCGGACAGTGACGCGCACGCATGGTTGACGCGTGCGCGCAAATTGGACAAAATCACAGCGACGCGTACGTGTGCTTGCCGCGTACGAGTGGATTGGAGTTCACACAAACGACGCGAGCGCGTGCCTGACACGTACGCGTGGAAAGGAAAACGCTGAATGACGCGTACACGTGACCTGCGCGATTTGCAAAAATTTCAGAATACACTAGAGACAGTTTCGGGCGGCGTTTTGACCCAGATTTCGGCCCAGAAACACAGATTAAAGTCAGGGAACATGCAGAGGCTCAAGAGATCAAATAATAATTCACTTTTCATAGTTTAGATGTAGTTTTTAGAGAGAGAGGAGAGGAATTAGGATTAGGATTTAGGATTTCTTCATCACAGGTTCAATGTTCCTTTTTTATGTATTTTCTCTTTCATTTGTTTATGAACTTTTCCATGTTGGATCTGATTTCTTTTATTAATATTTGAGGTATTTCAGACATATGGCTTTTATTTAGTTTCTTATATTCTTGGTTTTAGTTGATTAATTGGTGACTCTTGAGTTATTAAACTCATCGTATTTGATGATTGTATCTTTGCTGATTGATTTAGATTCCTATAACTTTAGTCTTTCCTCAGGAGTTGACAAGGACTTTAGGTGTTAAATTGATTTGTCCACTTGACTTACCTTCATAGTTAGAGGTTGACTGAGTGGGAGCAAAAATATAATTCTCATCACCATTGATAAGGATAACTAGGATAGGACTTCTAGTTTTCATACCTTGCCAAGAGTTTTATTAGTTATTGATTTATTAATTCCTGCAATTTATTTCTCTTGTTCAAACCTTTTTAAAACCCAAAAATACTGTTTTCCATAACCAATAATACATTATACTTCCCTACAATTCTTTGAGAAGACGACCCGAGGTTTGAATACATCGGTTTATAAATTTTATTGGGTTTGTTACTTGTGACAACCAAACATTTGTACGAAAGGATTTTCTGTTGGTTTAGAAGCTATACTTACAACGCGATTATATATTTTTATATTTCTTTACCAATAGAAAATCCGATCGACAATGAGCATGAAAAGTACTTCTTGTGTGGCTTGATCCATATATGAAGGTGAAGATTAAGGTGATGAAGGTTGACAATCAAACTCATGAGGGTGAGGGTTTTGGCTTTGCATGAAGTAAGATGATGGTGTGTAAGATTAGTGACTAGAAAGGTAAGTGTTTGGGTTCCTTTGTGGTGCATTATGGTGATGGTGTGAAAAAGTCATAAAAAAAATATAAACAAAAACCTACTAGGAAAACGCAAACAAACAACCAAAAAGTGCTATCTACACTATTAACATATTTACATCAACCAAAAGATATAACACCAATTGTGTTCCCCGGCAACGGCGCCAAATTTGACAAAGAGAATTAGTGTTAGTCTAGCATTTCACCAAAATATAGATTCCCTTCGTTGCAAGTATAGCCTAGACCAATGATCAATCCTCAAGATCAAATGTTATCACAATTCAAACCAAATATAAACCGAAATCTTTCAACCTTGGGTCGTTCTCCCTAGGAATGCAATTGAAGTGTTACTTCCTTGGTTGTTAGGACAAAAAGGGGGTTTTCAAGCAAGAAAGGAAAGATTAAAAGAACTTAAGAATAAAAGAACTAAGAGATGATCAAAATTAGAAATTAATGCAATAAAAATAAAACAAGATCAAAACTAATGAAAATGCTATAAATGCGATAAAGAGCCTTGACTTGGGAATAAGAGGATCCAAGGAATTCTATCATCGTCATAACCACAACTATGATAATTATGATGAGTCAATCTCGCCTAGTTAACCCCTAACATCGAGAAGTAAGTCAAGGAAGCATAATTGACCTTAATCCATAAGTCCTAGCTAACTTACCAAACTAGTTGATAAAAAGCTAGCGTCAATGAAAACAAGAGTCAACTAACTATCCAAGAATTACCACTAAATGTCGGACATTATGACTCTAGTATCCTAGGAACTCAAACCACAAGCCAAGGTGTGAAAATCTACTCAAAATCTAAAGTTGGCATTTTCACAATCACCTTGTGTACATAAAAGTAAAACATGGGAAATTGCAAGGAAAATTTGACAACTATAACCAACTATCAACAAAACCAAATATAAACAAGCAATCAAACATAAAGGAAGCATGAAACATAAAATTCATTGATCAAAACTTCAGGAAACACAAAATTGCAAATATAAACAAAGTAACTTAAACCAAAGGAAATGAAAGTGCTTTAATTGAAAGGAAATTGAGAGTACTTACAATTGAAGAAGCAAAATCAAAGATCAAATCTTGCTATAAAATGCTACAATGAAGATGAAAATAAAAACCCTAATAGAGCAATCTACTCTATACTACTCCTACTCCTATGGAAGCTTCCTATACTACTACTACCTAATTAAAAGTGAGCTCTCTTGATAAGTGTTGATCTCCCCTTTATATAGCACTCCCTTTCAGCATTTCAACCTTCCAAAAATGTGCTAAAGGACTCCAAATTCGCACGGGATGCGTTTCATTAATGTAATCACGTGCAGGGACCTGTGCGGACGCACAAACGTGTGTGTCCGCACACTCGGCTGAAAATTGACCTGTGCGTACGTACGGGTGCTTGTGCGCACGCACACTTGGAAATCCTTGCTTGTGCGCATGCACGCGAGGTTGTGCGCACGCACACTTCGCTGTGTGTGCTTTTCCTTGTTTTCTTCATGTTTACTCCCTTGTACAGTCTTTCTTCCACTTTTGGCCATCCACTCTTGCCTCTAAGGTCTAAAATCACTCACAAACCATATCACGGCATCGAATGACATAAAAGTGGAATTAAAAATCACTAATCTATGCATTAAAACGCATGTTTTCACATTTAGGATCAAATCAGGGATCAAACACAAAAGTATGCTATTTGGGTGCTTAAGTGTGAGTTCATATGCTAGAATCCATCCAAATTGAGTTAGAATATATCAGAAAATATAGACTCATCAATTCCCCCACACTTAAACAATAGCACGTCCTCATGCTAAACTAACAAGGAGAATGATCAAAAGGGGTTACCACTTATTGAATGCAACTATCTATATGCATGTAAGTATGTATATGCTATATATCTATCTATCTATAATGTCCTGTTGATTTGGTGAAAACAAACAATCCAACCCCCCAGCAAATATAGACAAAATAGGGCTAAGCCGAGAATTAATTCAATGCAAACAAGATCTAGAGAATTGATTCAACTCATCAACATTAAGCAACTTGCAAGAATACATGATAAGAGAGGTGGAAACATAGAATTGAGTAATTGAACCCTCACTAGGTGTGTATACACTCTAATCACTCGGTGTCTAGGGTCAATTTACTCAAATCTCCTTCCAATCATGCTTTCAAGGATTTGCTTTTCAGCTAACAATCAACAAACGAATGATGCATGAATGCAATTATCATGAGGACTTTATAGGGTTGTAATGAGGTTAGGGTAAAGGTGGAATAGATATGGCCAAGTGGGCTAATGCAATTGAATCCTTGATTAGTTTAAGTCTCCACATCAACCTATATCAACCAATTCCAACAAAATGCACTCCTAACCTTCAATCATTTCTTATTCACTAGCACTCATGTATGCTTTTCACAAACACATCACATATGCAATTCTTTATTCATTTGTTTGCTCTTTGGGGTGCCTTTGCGCCCTTCTTTTTTTTTTCAAATTAGAATTGCATATGGTTAAGTAGTTCATACATGAATGTTCCTATTTTCCAAAATTTTCAATGAATACCCAAATCAAACATTTTCCTTCACTACCAGAGTCTCCCAACAGATTCTCCCACACTTATATGTAACACACTCCTTCAACCTAAGCTAATCAATGATACAATCCAAGGTAATTCATGGTTTTCGCTTAGGGTTGTGATGTGCTAATATCAAGAACAATGGGGTAAATAAAGCTCAAAGGGGTTTAACAATGGTAAATGCAAAGGGTAGGCTATCTGAGAAAAGTAGCTTTTAAACAAAGATCCCCTCAATCATACTCAATGCAATTCAAAACATCAGTCATTGGAAATAAAGAATCAAGCAAAACCAAGATTACAATCATAGAAGAGATATAACACACAATGAACAAAATTAGTGGTAACCACTCAATATAGCTCAAAAACTCACAAGGTATTTGTTCTTTACTCTTCTATGTTCCAAAGAAATCCATTCAAGCAAGTTTGAAAAATAATTTTCCAATCAATTCAATAGAAAGCCCAAAAATCTTAAAAAGTTCTTGTTGTTTTTCACCAAAATTATTTCCTATATATGTATGTATGTATGTATGTTGTGATGGATGCAAAATTTTCAAAATTTCCTAGTTCTTTTCCTAATTTTCAACAAGCAAAAAGTAACATGAACAATTAGAATCAAAATGAGCTAGGCATAAGCTATTCACATCATCCAATCACAATCCATATCTATAATATGTACCATGCAATATAAAATGTAATATGTATGTATATACCAAAATGAAAATGCAATACTAGATATAACTAGAAGCAACTAACATATATATATACCAAAGTAAAATGTGCGTAAGTCAAAGTACTAAAAGTGTCCATAAAATGCATAATAAAGACTGAAAGTAACTAAATGACAAGTGTTCAGAAGAGAATGTTTACACCCAAAATATAGTAGATCCTCCCCCACACTTAAATGGTGCACGGTCCTCCATGCTCAGAAATTATACCGGGGTGATCAACTCTACGAAGCTCCACTGTCAGACGGTGGTGGGTGGTAGTGGCAGTTATACACGATAATGGCGCTAGACGGTTGTGGGGTGGGCTCAGCTGCGGGCTCCTGAACTATGGTCTCTACTACTGTCTAGACGGTAGAGTCCCCAACTGTGGGCTCTGCTACTCTCTGCTCAGGGGGCTCGACTGGCTGGCTAGCTTCAACTGTTGGCTCCTCTGGTTCTGGCTTCTCAGTCTCGAGCTCAGGCTCTGGTGTGTCCAGAGGGGGTGGCCCAGGGTCACGACCCTCGAACTTCACCACAATCCACTGGAAGCGGTGAGCGTTGTGGCGCTCTAGGCGGTGTAGAGTCTCCAAGATCTCCCGACCCAGCTCATAAGGTGTCTGAAGTCGGGATGTGGGCACAGGAGGTGCTAGAGGTGCGGAGGGCTCTGCTGATGATGATGGTGGCTCAGTGGTCTTCCTCTTTTTTTGTGGCGGTCCATCATAATCGCCGTATAGCAGAAATGGCTGCTTGCTAATGAGGAAGGACATCCGGTCTGTCGGCCGTCTCTCCTCCACTCCAGACATAGTAGCCAATCTGGTGATCAACGATGGGAAGGGAATGTTGTACTTCTGCTGTTGTGTCACCTTCTACATCGAATCTCTAATAAGGGGAAGAACAGAGATCCTCTTCCCCTCCAGAATAGCCCAAAGCAAAACTGCCACACGGACTCTAATGTGCTTGGCATGCGTGCTCGGAAGAATGTACTCAGCAATGATCTGCTGCCAAATCCTTATCTCCGGATTGAGATCAGTGCACGCAATGCTCTGTGGAACTACATTTTCTCTCCTGTTGTACTCCCATCTGGCATTAGGTGTGCCAATCTTCCTCAGAACGGTATCCAATGACAGCTTGCCCAATAACAAATCCTTCACTATCTGAGGGTAAGCATCACGAGCCGGAGGAATATGCAGAATTCCCAAGAGGGCCTCTAAAACAGTATCAGAGGTGTCTAGAGTGACACCTCTGAGAAAAACAGTTGGGGCATCCCACTTTAGGAGATTTGCGTAAAATTCCTTGACCTGGTGTTCATTAACTTCCATCGGATCGAATTTTACGAATTTCCAATGTTAAAAATTCAGTCTGTTTATAATTTGGTCCGCATATTTCTCAAGTAAGTTTAGCTTCCGCTCATAGTGAAAGGCTTTATTTTCTATTTTTTGTATTGTTCTTGGGCTTCTGTATTGATAAATGTATCTGCTAAGGTACTTGGACGCGCGGGAAGAGAGCGAGCTAAAGGACTGGCTTTCTCTTTTCCCTTGCGAGTCATCCTGAAAAGGACAAAAACAGAATACAACTCAAGAGAAGCAGATAAAATTCACAGAAATCCAGAGGAAATAATCAAACTACTCAAGTAAGCATGTATAAAGCAGTGAAATGGTCAAAGAAATGTGTTTTCCCAAGATCAAGTAACCTAAGTAACAAATGAATGAGGAAACGAACAATGAAAGCATATATATGTCTTAGGTGCATTATATAAGTGAATTGAATTTGGAAGAAATTGTTTGTTGCAATTGTGCCTTGGAAATTGAAAGAGTTTGCAAAAATTGGCACAAAAGGAAAAAATTAAAGCCATAGTGAAAGTATGCACGTATTCATGTTGAGAAGTAGGAAATGATCTCATATACATAATCTCTTGTCCAAAGCAATATCCTATTGAGAAACATATTGCATTACTCAAAAACATACAGGAACAAGTGGCTATGTATATGGTCATTGATGTTAAAGATACATGAATAAGCATTTGATCAATTCACATAGAAAGCAATGTATGTACTGTTGCCAATGACACTAAACAGACGGCAAAATTGCAAGTTTAATGCTAGTTTGGTGTTTGAGCAAAAAGAACTGAGGAGTCAGTACACAATACAGCAACTAGCATACAATGCACTTGCAGAATTCGAGTTCAGTTTCATGTTCAAGCATGAATAATGCAAGATGTATAAACTTAGTAACTCAGGAAGGATTCATCATCAGGAAATTTGCACAATTAGGAATTAACAATGCAGAATTAGAACAAAATTCAAAACCTGTGTTGATCATACACAGAAATTGATTCAAAAATCCCATTCAGGCATTTCAACAAGCATAACATGTGTAAAGTATGGAGACAGTATTTACAATTCAGCAAACATGGTAGCATTCAGAGTATAATAAAAAATAGTATTCAGTCTCAACTATTGCCTCAATCAGTCCAGAAAATCATCTAAAATACTCAGCCCGCATCAACAACATTCAATCCAAAACAGAAATCATCTAACCTACAGCCACCTAGTTACTAAAACAAAAAATTAAGATCAATTTAAGACAGTAAAGAAAACGTAACAGGGGCAGGAAACACGGGGTAGAACCTGCATTGCAGAAGAAGAATTGAGGAAGAAAGAAATGAGGGTGGAGACCAGTGAGGCGCGAACGTGGCAGCACAGAAGTTCGCCGCCGCTTATGGCTAGTCGTCGGACTGGAGACACGGCTAAGGCTGGTGTGGAGACTGGGAATAGAGAAGAAGAAAATGGGGAAATGGAGGATAAAGGGAAGAAGGAAGGGAGAGGAAGAGGAGGTCGGCACCGGAAATGTGGTCACCGGCGGTGGTCGCGTGGTGGACAGAGGTGGTGGTCTGGGAGAAAAGGGGTTGGGTATTGTTGTTGCTCTCAAAGAAGAAGAGAAAAGAAAAGGTTGGAGGAGGGTTAGGAAATTGAAGCGCGACACTACCCCTTTTTGAATTAACGTTCAAAAAGGGACATGTGCGGACGCACTAGGTCGTGTGCGGACGCACACAGGGAAAAAGAAAGGGGTAGCACGCGCACAAAGTCGTGCGGGCGCTGCGAGCAGAAGGTGCATCGCATCCTGTGCAGGCGCACAAGGGGGTGTGCGTTCGCACAGAAGGGAAAAAGAGGGTTGTGTTCACACGCACAGACTCTGCGTGCGCTGTGACCAAGGGGTTTGTCTAAGGCTGTGCGTGCGCTTAGTGCTATGCGCACGCACAAAGGGGGTTCTTTTTTTTGCACAGGGGATATGTGCAGTCGCACTCATGGTGTGCACACGCACAAAGTGAAAGGGGCGGTGTTCCCACGCACAAGCTGTCCGCGTGCTGGGAACAGAAGGGATGTTCAAGGGTGTGCGTGCGCACGTTGCTGTGCGTATGCACGGGAACTGGAAAATAGGGGATCTGTGCGGATGCACAAGGCCGTGCACACGCATAGGTCTCTGTTCCTGCAACAAAAATTATGCCTCTAAGGCATTGAACATGACATCCGAAACAGGTTTTCAAGTCCCAAAACATCATAGAACTCCCAAAAACACATTATTTCACTAAAATTACTTAACAAACATCAAAGTAAATCTAACCAGCCAAGCAACGTAGCCAATTATTCATGAAACAAGAGGTAAAAGAGAGAAAGTTAGAAGGATATTACCATGGTGGGGTATTTCCCACTTAGCACTTTGGTTTAAAGTCTTTAAGTTGGACTTGGTGAGGAGATCCTTGTTAGGGCGGTTTATGCTTCCACACCTCCTTGAATCTCCAACCAAGCTTGCTATTTATTTGACCTCTGAGGTTCCAATTAGATTGCATCAAACTCATGAGATATTTCAAGCTAGCAATTAGGATCCAACCTTGTTGATTCTTGAAATTTATGCCCGGATCCCATACTCTAGTCTTTTGTTCATCCTCTTCTTGACCTTCACTCTTTCACATGGATGAACAATGTCTTCAATCACCATTAGAACACTTGTGCATTCCCCAGAATCTACTACATTGACTTTTGCACCTTAATTGAGCTCTAAAGGTTGGACTGGCTCCTTGGATGAACTTTCCATTTCTTGGCCAATCAACATTCTTCTCTTCACTATCCACTAGTCCAAGACAAGATCGAAGTTGACCATCCGTTTCTAAGATGGCATACTGATGTGGGGCTAGAAATCTTGTTGAAGAAGTCTTCACCCACTCAATTCTATCTTGCACAAATGCTTTCACCTCTTGGCAACTAAAATCTTCCTCACCCTCTTTTGAATCTTCTTCTTCATCACTCAAGTCAAAAATTGGAGGTTGTGTGAAGTCCACATCAACATCTCCTTCCAAATCTAATAATGGAGGTTCACGAAGGTCATAGAATGAATTACCCAAGTTGGACAAAAAATCTCGAATGATGGAATCCTCTTGATCAATTCCTACTAACTCTTCATCTATCTCCTTTTGCACTTCAAGTTGTGACTCGACATCTTCTTCTTGATTTTGTGATTCTTCTTTCACTCTACATTTTTCACTTGGTCCCACACATTCATCCACTAGAATTTCTTGCTTGTGGCATGAACGCAATGAACCTAAATGATCCAAAACTTTTACTAAGGTAGACATGACTTGCTCTTGCTTCTTCCAGAACTCTTGTTGTTCTTGAATGAGCATGAAAAGTACTTCTTGTATGGCTTGATCCATATATGAAGATGAAGATTGAGGTGATGAAGGTTGACAATCAAACTCATGAGAGTGAGAGTTTTGGCTTTGCATGAAGTAAGATGATGGTGTGTAAGATTAGTGACTAGAAAGGTAAGTGTTTGGGTTCCTTTGTGGTGCATTGATGGTGTGAAAAAGTCATCAAAAAAATATAAACAAAAGCCTACTAGGAAAAATCAAACAAACAACCAAAAAGTGCTATCTACACTATTAACATATTTACATCAACCAAAAGATATAACACCAATTGCGTTCCCCAGCAACGGCGCCAAATTTGACAAAGAGAATTAGTGTTAGTCTAGCATTTCACCAAAATATAGATTCCCTTCGTTGCAAGTATAGCCTAGACCAACGATCAATCCTCAAGATCAAATGTTATCACAATTCAAACCAAATATAAACCGAAAGTCTTTCAACCTCGGGTCGTTCTCCCTAGGAATGCAATTGAAGTGTTACTTCCTTGGTTGTTAGGACAAAAAGGGGGTTTTCAAGCAAGAAAGGAAATATTAAAAGAACTTAAGAATAAAAGAACTAAGAGATGATCAAAATTGGAAATTAATGCAATAAAAATAAAACAAGATCAAAACTAATGAAAATGCTATAAATGCGATAAAGAGCCTTGACTTGAGAATAAGAGGATCCAAGGAATTCTATCATCGCCATAACCACAACTATGATAATTATGATGAGTCAATCTCGCCTAGTTAACCCCTAACATCGAGAAGTAAGTCAAGCAAGCATAATTGACCTTAATCCATAAGTCCTAGCTAACTTACCAAACTAGTTGATAAAAAGCTAGCGTCAATGGAAACAAGAGTCAACTAACTACCCAAGAATTACCACTAAATGTCAGACATTATGACTCTAGTATCCTAGGAACTCAAACCACAAGACAAGGTGTGAAAATCTACTCAAAATCTAAAGTTGGCATTTTTGCAAACACCTTGTGTGCATAAAAGTAAAACATGGGAACTTACAACGAAAATTTGACAACTATAACCAACTATCAACAAAACCAAATATAAACAAGCAATCAAACATAAAGGAAGCATGAAACATAAAATTCATTGATCAAAACTTCAGGAAACACAAAATTGCAAATATAAACAAAGTAACTTGAACCAAAGAAAATGAAAGTGCTTTAATTGAAAGGAAATTGAGAGTACTTACAATTGAAGAAGCAAAATCAAAGATCAAATCTTGCTATAAAATGCTACAATGAAGATGAAAATAAAAACCCTAATAAAGCAATCTACTCTATATTACTCCTACTCCTATGGAAGCTTCCTATACTACTACTACCTAATTAGAAGTGAGCTCTCTTGATAAGTGTTGATCTCCCCTTTATATAGCACTCCCATTCTGCATTTCTGATGAGCGGATAATTTATACGCTTTTTGGCATTGTTTTAAGTATGTTTTAGTTAGTTTTTATTATATTTTTATTAGTTTTTAGTTAAAATTCACTTTTCTGGACTTTACTATGAGTTTGTGTGTTTTTCTGTGATTTCAGGTATTTTCTGGCTGAAATTGAGGGACCTGAGCAAAAATCTGATTCAGAGACTGAAAAAGGACTGCAGATGCTGTTGGATTCTGACCTCCCTGCACTCGAAGTGGATTTTCTGGAGCTACTGAAGCCCAATTGGCGCGCTCTCAACGGCGTTGGAAAGTAGACATCCTGGGCTTTCCAGCAATGTATAATAGTTTATACTTTGCCCGCGATTTGATGGCCCAAACCGGCGATCCAAATCAGCTCAAAACTGCCCGGCGTTAAACGCCGGAACTGGCACAAGAATGGGAGTTAAACGCCCAAACTGGCACAAAAGCTGGCGTTTAACTCCAAGAAAAGTCTCTACACGAAAATGCTTCAATGCTCAGCCCAAGCACACACCACTGGGCCCGAAAGTGGATTTTTATGTCATTTACTCATTTCTGTAAACCCTAGGCTACTAGTTCTCTACAAATAGGACCTTTTACTATTGTATTTTCATCTTTTGATCATTTTCGATCTTAGGATCATCTTTGGACGTCTAGTTCTTAGTTAATTTGGGGGCTGGCCTCACGGCCATGCCTAGACCTTGTTCTTATGTATTTTCAACGGTGGAGTTTCTACACACCATAGATTAAGGTGTGGAGCTCTGCTGTACCTCGAGTATTAATGCAATTACTATTGTTCTTCTATTCAATTCAACTTGTTCTTATTCCAAGATATTCATTCGCACTCAAGAACTTGATGAATGTGATGATTATGTGACGCTCATCATCATTCTCACTTATGAACGCGTGTCTGACAACCACTCCCGTTCTACAAGCAAACAAGGCTTGAATGTTTATCTCTTGGATTCCTTAATCAGAATCTTCGTGGTATAAGCTAGAATTGATGGCGGCATTCAAGAGAATCCGGAAGGTCTAAACCTTGTCTGTGGTATTCTGAGTAGGATTCAATGATTGAATGACTGTGACGAGCTTCAAACTCCTGAAGGCTGGGCGTTAGTGACAGACGCAAAAGAATCAATGGATTCTATTCCAACCTGATTGAGAACCGACAAATGATTAGCCATGCCGTGACAGGGTGCGTTGAACATTTTCACTGAGAGGACGGGATTGTAGCCACTGACAACGGTGATGCCCAACATACAGCTTGCCATGGAAAGGAGTAAGAAGGATTGGATGAAGACAGTAGGAAAGCAGAGAGACGGAAGGGACAAAGCATCTCCATACGCTTATCTGAAATTCTCACCAATGAATTGCATAAGTATCTCTATCCTTGTTTTATGCTTTATTCATAAATCATCTATACCATTTGAATCTGCCTGACTAAGATTTACAAGATGACCATAGCTTGCTTCATACCACAATCTCCGTGGGATCGACCCTTACTCGCGTAAGGTTTATTACTTGGACGACCCAGTGCACTTGCTGGTTAGTTGTGCGAAGTTGTGTTTATACCATGGTATTGAGCACCAAATTTTTGGATTCATTACCGGGGATTATTTGAGTTGTGAAAAGTAGTGATCACAATTTCGTGCACCAAGTTTTTGGCGCCGTTGCCGGGGATTATTGAGTTTGGACAACTGACGGTTCATCTTGTTGCTTAGATTAGGTATTTCTTCAGAGTTCTTAAGAATGAATTCTAGTGTTTCAAGGTGATGTTCTTATCATCACTAAAGCTGATTGATTCTCATCAATTTAGCTCTTGAATGCAATGTCCTGCTGAAGCTTGGCTAGCCATGTCTAATTTCTTTAGACTGAAGCTTTAGACTAACATTGCATGATTCCTGGAATTCTCATTAAGAATTTTGATACCTTTATGTTCTTTTCCACTTAATTTTCGAAAAAACCAAAAAAATTACAAAATCATAAAAACCAAAAATATTGTATGTTTCTTGTTAAGTCTAGTGTCTCATGTTAAGTATGGTGTCAATTGCATGTTTCTGTTCTTCTTGCATTTATTCATGTGTCTTAAGTGATCTTCAAGATGTTCTTGATGATTTCCTTGCTCTGATCTTTGAATTCTCTTGACTTGAGTGTTTTTTTTTTATATGCATTCTCATTTTGTTAGTGTCAGTAGTATACAAACTGCTAAGTTTGCTGTCTTGCATGCATTGTTATTTGATTTTAGTTGCATTTTGATTATTCCTCGTTATCGAAAATCCAAAAAATATTTTTAATTTGTGTCTTTTCAAGTCAATAATACAGAGAATTGAAGATTTAGAACATACAGCAGAGGAATTACACAGAAAAAGCTGGGTGTTCAAAATGCCCAGTGAAGAAGGCAAACTGGCGTTTAAACGCCAGCCAGGGTGCCTGGCTGGGCGTTTAACGCCCAAAAGGGTAGTGCTTTGGGCGTTAAACGCCAGAATGTGCACCATTCTGGGCGTTTAACGCCAGGATGGCACAAGAGGGAAGATTCTGTTTTTAATTCAAATTTTTTTTTAAGTTTTCAAAATTTTTCAAAACCAAATCTTTTTCAAATCATATCTTTTCAATCAAATCTTTTTCAAAATCAATTTCTTTCCATTTTCAAAAATACTTGCTATCAATTAATGATTTGATTCAACATTTCAAGTATGTTACCTTTTCTGTTGAGAAAGGTTTAATGTTTGAATCATATCTTTTCTTGGTTAGCCAAGACATTAATTTTTAAAATCAAATCTTTTTAAATTGTTTTTCAATCATATCTTCTCAATCACATCTTTTACAAAATAGTTTTCAATCATATCTTTTTGATTTCTAATTTCAAAATCTTTTTCAAAAATCACTTGATTTTTTCCAATCTTAGTTTTCGAAAATCAATTACTATTTTTCAAAATGTTTTTAAAATCTTTTACTTTGTTTTCGAAAATTTCTTCCCTTCTTCTCATATCCTTCTATTTATGGACTAACACTATTCCTTAATGCACAATTCGAACTCCATCTCTCTTGATAAGTTCGAATTCTTCTACTTCTTCCTTCTATTTTTCTTTTCCTCTGACACCTCAAGAATCTCTATACTGTGACATAGAGGATTCCATATTTTCTTGTTCTCTTCTCTTTCATATGAGCAGGAGCAAAGACAAAAGCATTCTTGTTGAGGCTGATCCTGAACCTGAAAGGACCTTGAAGCAAAAGCTAAGAGAAGCTAAGGCACAACTCTCTATAGAGGATCTAACAGAAATCTTCAAAGAAGAACCCATGGCAGCCGAAAACAACAACAATGCCAACAATGCAAGGAAGGTGTTGGGTGACTTTACTGCACCTACTCCCGACTTCTATGGGAGAAGCATCTCTATCCCTGCCATTGGAGCAAACAACTTTGAGCTTAAGCCTCAATTAGTTTCTCTAATGCAACAAAATTGCAAGTTCCATGGACTTCCATTGGAAGATCCTCATCAGTTTTTAGCTGAATTCTTGCAAATCTGTGACACTGTCAAGACTAATGGGGTTGACCCTGAGGTCTACAGACTTATGCTATTCCCTTTTGCTGTAAGAGACAGAGCTAGGATATGGTTGGACTCACAACCTAAAGAAAGCCTGAACTCTTGGGAAAAGCTAGTCAATGCCTTCTTGGCAAAGTTCTTTCCACCTCAAAAATTGAGTAAGCTTAGAGTGGAAGTCCAAACCTTCAGATAGAAGGAAGGAGAATCCCTCTATGAAGCTTGGGAAAGATACAAACAATTAATCAGAAAGTGTCCTTCTGGCATGCTTTCTGAATGGAGCATCATATGTATTTTCTATGATGGTCTGTCTGAACTGTCCAAGATGTCTTTGGATAGCTTTGCTGGAAGATCTCTTCATTTGAAGAAGACGCCTACAGAAGCTCAAGAACTAATTGAAATGGTTGCAAATAACCAATTCATGTACACTTCTGAAAGGAATCCTGTGAACAATGGGACGAATCAGAAGAAAGGAGTTCTTGGGATTGATACTCTGAATGCCATATTGGCTCAGAACAAGATATTGACTCAGCAAGTCAATTTGATTTCTCAAAGTCTGTTTGGAATGCAAGCTGCACCAGGCAGTACTAAGGATGCTTCATCTGAAGAAGAAGCTTATGATCCTGAGAACCCTTCAATGGAAGAGGTGAATTACATGGGAGAACCCTATGGAAACACCTATAATTCTTCATGGAGAAATCATCCAAATCTCTCATGGAAGGATCAACAGAGACCTCAACAAGGTTTCAACAACAATAATGGTGGAAGAAACAGGTTTAGCAATGGCAAGCCTTTTCCATCATCTTCTCAGCAACAGACAGAGAATTCTAAGCAGAACAACTCTAACTTAGCAACCATGGTCTCTGATCTAATCAAAACCACTCAAAGTTTCATGACTAAAACAAGGTCCTCCATTAGGAATTTGGAGGCACAAGTGGGACAGCTGAGCAAGAAAATTACTGAACTCCCTCCTAGTACTCTTCCGAGCAATATAGAAGAAAATCCAAAAGGAGAATGTAAGGCCATCAACATGGCCAAACTTGGAGAGGAGGGAGAGGCAGTGAACGCCACCGAGGAAGACCTCAATGGACGTCCACTGGCCTCCAATGAGTTTCCTAATGAGGAACCATAGGAATCTGAGGCTCACACTGAGACCATAGAGATTCCGTTGGATTTACTTCTGCCATTCATGAGCTTTGATGAGTATTCTTCCTCTGAAGAGGATGAGTATGTCACTGAAGAGCAAGTTGCTAAATACCTTGAAGCAATCATGAAGCTAAATGACAAGTTATTTGGTAATGAGACTTGGGAGGATGAACCCCCTTTGCTCACCAAAGAACTGGATGACTTGTCTAGGCAGAGATTACCTCAAAAGAGACAAGACCCTGGGAAGTTCTTAATACCTTGTACCATAGGCACCATGACCTTTAAGAAGGCTCTGTGTGACCTAGGGTCAAGTGTAAACCTCATGCCTCTCTCTGTAATGGAGAAGCTAGGGATCTTTGAGGTACAAGCTGCAAGAATCTCACTAGAGATGGCAGACAATTCAAGAAAACAAGCTTATGGACTTGTAGAGGATGTTTTGGTAAAGATTGAAGACTATTACATCCCTGCTGATTTCATAGTTCTAGAGACTGGGAAGTGCATGGATGAATCCATCATCCTTGGCAGACCCTTCCTAGCCACAGTAAAGGCTGTGATTGATGTGGACAGAGGAGAATTGATCATTCAAGTGAATGAAGAATCCTTTGTGTTTAAGGCTCAAGGATATCCCTCTGTCACCATGGAGAGGAAGCATGAAGAGCTTCTCTCAAAACAGAGTCAAACAGAGCCCCCACAGTCAAACTCTAAGTTTGGTGTTGGGAGGCCACAACCAAATTCTAAGTTTGGTGTTGAACCCCCCCCCCCCACATTCAAACTCTAAGTTTGGTGTTGGGAGGTTCCAACATTGCTCTGAGTATCTGTGAGGCTCCATGAGAGCCCACTATCAAGCTATTGACATTAAAGAAGCGCTTGTTGGGAGGCAACCCAATGTTATATTTTATCTATTTTCCTTTGTTATTTTATATTTTCTGTAGGTTGATGATCATGAGAAGTCACAAAATCAGTTGAAAAAGCAAAAACAGAATGAAAAATAGAAAGAAAAATAGCACACCCTGGAGGAGAACTTGCTGGCGTTTAAACGCCAGTGAAGCTAGCAAATGGGCGTTTAACACCCAGTCTGGCACCATTCTGGACGTTTAACGCCAGAAAGGGGCACCAGACTGGCGTTAAACGCCAGGAAAGGGCAAGAAGCTGGCGTTAAACGCCAGAAATGGGCACCAGCCCGGCGTTTAACGCCAGAATTGGCACAGAGAGCAATTTTGCTCGCCACTTGGTGCAGGGATGACTTTTCCTTGACACCTCAGGATCTGTGGACCCCACAGGATCCCCACCTACCCACCACCCTCTCTCTTCTTCTTCACCCATTCACCAATCACCTCTACCACTCTTCCCCAAAAACCCTTCACCTATCAATCCCATCTTTCTCTTCACCACTCACATCCATCCTTCATAAAACCTCACTTACCTCACCATTCAAATTTAAACCACTTTCCCTCCTAAACCCACCCTCCCATAACCGAACCCTACCTCTCTCTCCACCGCTATATAAACCCATCTTTACTCCCTCATTTTCACATACCCTAAACATTACTTCTCCCCCTTTGGCTGAACCACAAAGCCATCTCCATCTCCTCTATTTCTTCTTCTTCTACTCTCTTCTTTATTCTTTTGCTCGAGGACGAGCAAACCTTTTAAGTTTGGTGTGGTAAAAGCATTGCTTTTTGTTTTTCCATAACCATTTATGGCATCCAAGGCCGGAGAAACCTCTAGAAAGAGGAAAGGGAAGGCAAAAGCTTTCACCTCCGAGTCTTGGGAGATGGAGAGATTCATCTCAAGGGTGCATCAAGACCACTTCTATGAAGTTGTGGCCTTGAAGAAGGTGATCCCCGAGGTCCCTTTCAAACTCAAAAAGAGTGAATATCCGGAGGTCCGACATGAGATTCGAAGAAGAGGTTGGGAAGTTCTTACCAACCCCATTCAACAAGTCAGAATCTTAATGGTTCAAGAGTTCTATGCCAATGCATGGATCACCAAGAGCCATGATCAAAGTGTGAACCCGAACCCAAAGAATTGGCTTACAATGGTTCGGGGGAAATGCTTAGATTTTAGTCCAGAAAATGTAAGGTTGGCATTCAACTTGCCCATGATGCAAGGAGATGAACACCCTTACACTAGAAGGGTCAACTTTAATCAAAGGTTGGACCAAGTCCTCACAGACATTTGTGAAGAGGGCGCCCAATGGAAGAGAGATTCAAGAGGGAAGCCGGTTCAATTGAGAAGGCATGACCTCAAGCCCGTAGCTAGGGGATGGTTGGAGAAAACTCCAACGCTCAATCATTCCCACTAGCAACCGGTCTGAAGTTACTCTAGACTGGGCCATCATGATTCATAGCATCATGATTGGAGAAAAAGTAGAAGTTCATGAGGTCATACCCCAAGAACTTTATAAGGTGACGGACAAGTCCTCTACCTTGGCAAGGTTAGCCTTTCCTCATCTCATTTGTCACCTCTGTTATTCAGTTGGAGTTGACATAGAGGGAGACATCCCCATTGATGAGGACAAGCCCATCACTAAGAAAAGGATGGAGCAAACAAGAGATCCCACTCATCATGAAATCCCTGAGATACCTCAAGGGATGCAGTTTCCTCCACAAAACTATTGGGAGCAAATCAATACCTCCCTAGGAGAACTGAGTTCCAACATGGGACAACTAAGGGTGGAGCACCAAGAACATTCCATCCTCCTCCATGAAATTAGAGAAGATCAAAGAATCATGAGAGAGGAGCAACAAAGGCAAGGAAGAGACATTGAGGAGCTCAAGCACTCCAATAGATCTTCAAGAGGAAGAACAAGTCGCCATCACTAAGGTGGACCCGTTCTTTAATTTCCTTGTTCTTCATTTTTCTGTTTTTCGAAAATTTATGCTTATGTTTATCTATGTTTGTGTCTTATGATCATTAGTGTCTTAGTGTCTATGCCTTAAATTTATGAATGTCCTATGAATCCATCACCTTTCTTAAATGAAAAATGTTCTTAATTGAAAAAGAGAAGAATTACATGAATTTTAAATTTTATAACAGATTAATTATTTTGATGTGGTGGCAATACTTTTGTTTTCTGAATGTATGCTTAAACAGTGCATATGTCTTTTGAATTTGTTGTTCATGAATGGTTGGCTCTTGAAAGAATGATGAAAAAGGAGACATGTTACTGAGGATATGAAAAATCATAAAAATGATTCTTGAAGCAAGAAAAAGCAGTGAATACAAAAAAAAGCGAAAAAAAAAGAGAAAAAACGAAAAAAAGGAGAAAGAGAAAAAGAAAGAAAAAGAAAGAAATAAAGTTGTGATCCAAGGCAAAAAGAGTGTGCTTAAGAACCCTGGACACCTCTAATTGGGGACTCTAGCAAAGCTGAGTCACAATCTGAAAAGGTTCACCCAATTATGTGTCTGTGGCATGTATGTATCCGGTGGTAATACTGGAAGACAGAGTGCTTTGGGCCACAGCCAAGACTCATAAAGTAGCTGTGTTCAAGAATCATCATACCTAACTAGGAGAATCAATAACACTATCTGGATTCTGAGTTCCTATAGAAGCCAATCATTCTGAATTTCAAAGGATAGAGTGAGATGCCAAAACTGTTCAGAGGCAAAAAGCTAAAAGCCCCGCTCATCTAATTAATACTGATCTTCATAGATATTTTTGGAATTCATTGCATATTCTCTTCTCTTTATCTTATTTGATTTTCAGTTGCTTGGGGACAAGCAACAATTTAAGTTTGGTGTTGTGATGAGCGGATAATTTATACGCTTTTTGGCATTGTTTTTAGTATATTTTTAGTATGTTTTAGTTAGTTTTTATTATATTTTTATTAGTTTTTAGTTAAAATTCACTTTTCTGGAATTTACTATGATTTTGTGTGTTTTTCTGTGATTTCAGGTATTTTCTGGCTGAAATTGAGGGACCTGAGCAAAAATCTGATTCAGAGACTGAAAAGGACTGCAGATGCTGTTGGATTCTGACCTCCCTGCACTCGAAGTGGATTTTCTGGAGCTACAGAAGCCCAATTGGCGCGCTCTCAACGGCGTTGGAAAGTAGACACCCTGGGCTTTCCAGCAATGTATAATAGTCCATACTTTGCCCGAGATTTGATGGCCCAAACCGGCGTTTCAAATCAGCTCAAAACTGCTCGGCGTTAAACGCCGGAACTGGCACAAGAATGGGAGTTAAACGCCCAAACTGGCACAAAACCTGGCGTTTAACTTCAAGAAAAGACTCTACACGAAAATTTTTCAATGCTCAGCCCAAGCACACATCAAGTGGGCCCGGAAGTGGATTTTTATGTCATTTACTCATTTCTGTAAACCTAGGCTACTAGTTCTCTACAAATAGCACCTTTTACTATTGTATTTTCATCTTTTGATCATTTTCGATCTTAGGATCATCTTTGGACGTCTAGTTCTTAGATCATTTGGGGGCTGGCCTCACGGGCATGCCTAGCCCTTGTTCTTATGTATTTTCAACGGTGGAGTTTCTACACACCATAGATTAAGGTGTGGAGCTCTGCTGTACCTCGAGTATTAATGCAATTACTATTGTTCTTCTATTCAATTCAGCTTGTTCTTATTCCAAGATATTCATTCGCACTCAAGAACTTGATGAATTTAATGATTATGTGACGCTCATCATCATTCTCACTTATGAACGCGTGCCTGACAACCACTCCCGTTCTACAAGCAAACAAGGCTTGAATGTTTATCTCTTGGATTCCTTAATCAGAATCTTCGTGGTATAAACTAGAATTGATGGCGGCATTCAAGAGAATCCGGAAGGTCTAAACATCGTCTGTGGTATTCTGAGTAGGATTCAATGATTGAATGACTGTGACGAGCTTCAAACTCCTGAAGGCTGGGCGTTAGTGACAGACGCAAAAGAATCAATGGATTCTATTCCAACCTGATTGAGAATCGACAAATGATTAGCTGTGCCGTGATAGGGTGCGTTGAACATTTTCACTGAGAGGACAGGATTGTAGCCACTGACAACGGTGATGCCCAACATACAGCTTGCCATGGAAAGGAGTAAGAAGGATTGGATGAAGACAGTAGGAAAGCAGAGAGACGGAAGGGACAAAGCATCTCCATACGCTTATCTGAAATTCTCACCAATGAATTGCATAAGTATCTCTATCCTTGTTTTATGCTTTATTCATAAATCATCTATAACCATTTGAATCTGCCAGACTAAGATTTACAAGATGACCATAGCTTGCTTCATACCAACAATCTCCGTGGGATCGACCCTTACTCACGTAAGGTTTATTACTTGGACGACCCAGTGCACTTGCTGGTTAGTTGTGCGAAGTTATGTTTATACCATGGTATTGAGCACCAAATTTTTGGATTCATTACCAGGGATTATTTGTGTTGTGAAAAGTAGTGATCACAATTTCGTGCACCAATTTCAGCCTTCCAAAAATGAGCTAAAGGCCTCCAAATTCGCGCAGCACGTGTTTCATTAATGCAATCACGTGCAGGGATCTGTGTGGATGGACAAACGTGTGCGTCCGCACACTCGGCTGAAAGTTGACCTGTGCGTACGCACGGGTGCTTGTGTGCACGCACACTTTGCTGTGTGTGCTTTTCCTTGTTTTCTTCATGTTTTCTCCCTTATACATGCTTTCTTCCACTTTTGGCCATCCACTCTTGCCTCTAAGGTCTGAAATCACTCACAAACCATATCATGGCATCGAATGACATAAAAGTGAAATTAAAAATCACTAATCTATGCATTGAAATGCATATTTTCACATTTAGGATCAAATCAGGGATCAAACACAAAAGTATGCTATTTGGGTGCTTAAGTGTGAGTTCATATGCTAGAATCCATCCAAATTGAGTCAAAATATATCGGAAAATATGGACTCATCAAAGAGCAAACGGGTATGACTTGAAGTTACGGGATTACAAGAAGTGAAATGTGAATGCAAGAAGTTGTAGCTTTGAGTGTGAAGCTCGGACCAAATGAAGGCTACTTTATAGTGAAAGGTGGTGAAGAAATGGATGGTGGGGATGCATTTGAGATAGTGGAAATGAAGGCCGTGCATGTAGGATTGAATGGAGACAAGGATTGCTTCTTTATTAGGTTGGTAGGTTCGGTCATCAAGGTGTTCTTATGACACACCTAACTAACTAATGTGCAAAATTGTACTTCCCAATGAGCAACTTTCAAGGTCATGTGACTTGCTTTTGCTCTAGAATAGTCGAGCCTCTCCTTGACTTGTCTTCTCCAGCAATCTCCTCCTCTATATGCCTATTCACCACAACAAAATAAAAATTGAATCAACTTAAATGGCGGCAAAATGAAAAGAATTAACTAACTTTTGAATTTTTGCAAATTTGGCTAAGTGTTCCTCATGAATCAACAATCAAAACATGACTTCTTGTAGGCATATATGTAACATTGGTGGACACCAAACTTAGTGTTTGATCATGTGGCTCAAAGAATTAAATTCGATTCCTAGGATGTACATATTATGAGTCTTATGCATCATCCTAGGTGCCTTGCACACCAAACTTGTTATCCACCATATGATTCATGCAAAAGTTCAATAAAGTCCTTGTCACCTTTGATTCAATAATCATGAGGACTACTTTATTTTCTATTTTCAAACATAAACTCAAAAAGGATGCAGAGCATGGTTTAACTCTCATGAAATTCAAGACTTAAAACAAATTTGATTCTTATCATTTGTACTCATAGCATATGCAGAACACCAAACTTAATGTTTGGCTATATACTTCAAGAAAATGCTTAAGTACATATCCTAAGATGTCTATATGTTCATCATGTTTGAAATCATCTTAGGGTGCCTCTAGGCACACCAAACTTAGAAGTTAATCATATGCTTCTTGAAAAATGCCATATGGAGCTGTCAAATTTATTTATGAAAGCCTGAATTCATGCTAGAAGACCATTGATTATTATCACTAAATAGGTAAATGAAAATGCTAAACACGGTTTGCCTCCCATGGAGCGCTCTTTTATTGTCACTAGCTTGACATTTGTTCTCTGTTAGGGCGGCTGATGATCATAGTGTCTCAGCTTGTCTCCTCTCACTGTGAGCTTTCTTCCAATTTCTTGTTTGATAATCTCTACATGCTCCAATGAGAAGATATTGTTGACAATGTAGAATTCAGAAGGATGTGGAAGTGTTTTCAACTATTGATAGATCAGCTTCACCTTGTCTCCCGGTGAGAATCTTTCTATCAGAATTTTCTTGTACCTCCACCCCTTAGGCACCTTTTGCTTACTCTTCTTTCCCTTTTTCTTTGACTCTCACTTCTTGGTGATTTCAATGTCATGGACTTTCTTCTTCACTGTCCCCTCTGGTGTCTTTTCTTGTAGCTCCTTCTCAATTTCTTTGTTCTCTTGATCTTTCTGCTTTTCTTCAGACTCAAGCTTCTTTCTCAAGGCTGAGTTCATAATTCCTAGGGATGATTCATTGGGCTTCTCCTTCCAGTTTAAATCCTCATCCTCAATCCTCATGCAGTCTTTCTTTTCAGCAGAAAGTTGTATCTCTTTGAAGACATTAAGAGTTATTTGTTCATCGTGTGCCCTTAAGATCATCTATCCTTTTTCTACATCAATGATGGCTCTTGCTGTGGCTAGAAAGGGTCTTCCCAATATGATTGAATTACTTCCTTCTTCATCTAAGTCCAGAATCACAAAATCTGCGGAAAGATAAAATTACCCACCTTGACTAGGAGGTTCTCTAACATTCCATTGGGTATTATGAGTAACCTATCAGCTAGTTGCAATGACATTCTTGTGGGCATCACCTCTTCTTTAGATAGCTTTCTCATCATAGGAAGTGGCATCAGATTGATGCTGGATCCCAAATCACTGGTGGACGAAATTGTGATTCGTACTCTTTATTGTTGTATGGAATTAATTCCCTGATAATGGCTCTAAAAACTTGATGCTCAATATCATGGTGTCTAAAATTTAATTCACAACTTCGCACAACTAACCAGCAAGTGCACTGGGTCATCCAAGTAATGCCTTACGTGAGAAAGGGTCGATCCCACGGAGATTGTTGGTATGAAGCAAGCTATGGTCATCTTGTAGATCTCAGTCAGGCAGATAATAATTGGTTATGGAAAATATAAAGAGATACTTGCTTAAATAACAAAAGATAGAAATACTTATGTAAATTAATGGTGGAAATTTCAGATAAGTGTATGGAGATGCTTGTCCCTGTTGAATCTCTGCTTTCCTACTGCTTTCATCCAATCCTTCTTACTCCTTTCCATGGCAAGCTGTATGTAGGGCATCACCGTTGTCAATGGCTACATCCCATCCTCTCAGTGAAAATGGTCCAAATGCTCTGTCACAGCACGGCTAATCATCTGTCGGTTCTCAATTAGGTTGGAATAGAATCTCGTGATTCTTTTGCGTCTGTCACTAACGCCCAGCCTTCAGGAGTTTGAAGCTCGTCACAGTCATTCAATCCTGAAATCCTACTCGGAATACCACAGACAAGGTTAGACTTTCCGGATTCCCATGAATGCTGCCATCAATTCTAGCTTATACCACGAAGATTCTGATTAAGGAATCCAAGAGATATACGCCCGGCCTAAGGTAGAACAGAAGTGGTTGTCAGTCACACGCGTTCATAGGTGAGAATGATGATGAGTGTCACGGATCATCACATTCATCAATTTGAAGTGCAACGAATATCTTAGAACAGGAATAAATCGAATTGGATAGAAAATAATAGTAATTGCATTGAAACTTGAGGTACAGTAGAGCTCCACACCCTTAATCTATGGTGTGTAGAAACTCCACCGTTGAAAATACATAAGTGAAAGGTCCAGGCATGGCCGAATGGCCAGCCCCCATGATCTAAGAACTAATCGTCCAAAGATGTGGTCAAAAGACGACTAATACACTAGTAAAAATTTCTATTTATACTAAACTAGCTACTAGGGTTTACAGAAGTAAGTAATTGATGCATAAATCCATTTCCAGGGCCCACTTGGTGTATGTTTGGGCTGAGCTTGATCTATCCACGACCTGAGGCTTCTTTTGGAGTTGAATGCCAAGTTGTAACGTGTTTTGGGCGTTCAACTCCGGTTCGTGATGTGTTTCTGGCGTTTGACTCCAGACAGCAACATGGAACTGGCGTTGAGCGCCGGTTTACATCATCTAATCACGAATAAAGTATGAACTATTCTATATTGATGGAAAGATCTGGATGTCTACTTTCCAACGCCGTTGAGAGCACACCATTTAAAGTTCTGTAGCTCCAGAAAATCTATTTCGAGTGCAGGGAGTTCAGATTCCAACAGCATCAGTAGTCCTTTGTCAGCCTCCTATTAGAGTTTTGCTCAAGTCCCTCAATTTCAGCCAGAAAATACCTAAAATCACAGAAAAACACACAAACTCATAGTAAAGTCCAAAAATGTGAATTTAGCATAAAAACTAATGAAAACATCCCTAAAAGTAACTAGATCATACTAAAAACTACCTAAAAACAATGCCAAAAAGCGTATAAATTATCCGCTCATCACAACACCAAACTTAAATTGTTGCTTGTCCCCAAGCAACTGAAAATCAATTAGGATAAAAAGAAGAGAATATACTATAAATTCCGAAATATCATTGAATATTAATTCTAATTAGATGAGCGGGACTTGTAGCTTTTTGCTTCTGAATAGTTTTGGCATCTCACTTTTTCCCTTGAAGTTTAGAATGATTGGCTTCTATAGGAACTTAGAATTTCAGATAGTGTTATTGATTCTCCTAGTTAAGTATGTTGATTCTTGAACACAGCTACTTTTATGAGTCTTGGCCGTGGCCCTAAGCACTTTGTTTTCCAGTATTACCACCGGATACATAAATGTCACAAACACATGACTGGGTGAACCTTTTCAGATTGTGACTCAGCTTTGCTAGAGTCCCCAGTTAGAGGTGTCCAGAGCTCTTAAGCACACTCTTTTTGCTTTGGATCACGACTTTAACCACTCAGTCTCAAGCTTTTTACTTGGACCTGCATGCCACAAGCACATGGTTAGGGATAGCTTGATTTAGCCGCTTAGGCTTGGATTTTATTTCCTTGGGCCCTCCTATCCATTGATGCTCAAAGCCTTGGATCTTTTTTACCCTTGCCTTTTGGTTTTAAGGGTTATTGGCTTTTTCTGCTTGCTTTTTCTTTTTCTTTCTAAATTTTTTCTTTCGCCACTTTTTTTTCGCAAGCTTTTGCTTTTTCACTGCTTTTTCTTGCTTCAAGAATCAATTTTATGATTTTTCAGATCATCAATAACATTTCTCTTTGTTCATCATTCTTTCAAGAGCCAACAATTTTAACATTCATAAACAACAAGATCAAAAATATTCACTGTTCAAGCATTCATTCAAAAAACAAAAAGTATTGTCACCACATCAATATAATTAAATTAAATTCAAGGATAAATTCGAAATTCATGTACTTCTTGTTCTTTTGAATTAGAAACATTTTTTTATTTAAGAGAGGTGAAGGATTCATGGAATTATTTATAGCCTTAAGACATAGTTACTACATACTAATGATCATGAAGTAGAGACACAAAACATAAATAGACATGAAGCATAAAAATCGAAAAACAGAGAAATAAGAACAAGGAATGAGTCCACCTTAGTGGCGTCTTCTTCTTGAAGGACCAGTGATGTCCTTAAGCTCTTCTATGTCCCTTTCTTGCCTTTGTTGCTCCTCCCTCATTGCTCTTTGATCTTCTCTTATTTCATGGAGAATGATGGAGTGCTCTTGATGTTCTACCCTTAATTGTTCCACATTGTAACTCATATCTTCTAAGGAAGTGTTGAGTTGTTCCCAATAGTTGTTGGGAGGAAAGTGCTTCCCTTGAGGCATCTCCGGGATTTCTTGGTGATGAGCTTCCTCATGCATCCCTTGGGCTCCATGAGTGGGCTCTCTTGTTTGCTCCATCCTTTTCTTAGTGATGGGATTGTCCTCCTCAATGAGGATGTCTCCTTCTATGATAACTCCAGCTGAGTAACATAGATGGCAAATAAGATGAGGAAAAGCTAGCCTTGCCAAAGTAGAGGACTTATCGGCTATTTTGTATAATTCATGGGAGATGACTTCATGAACCTCTACTTCCTCTCCAATCATGATGCTATGAATCATGATTGCCCGATCCACAGTAACTTCAGATCGGTTGCTATTGGGGATGATGGAGCGTTGAATGAACTCCAACCATCCTCTAGCCACAGGCTTGAGGTCCAGTCTTTTTAGTTGAACCGGCTTGCCTTTGGAGTCTCTTTTCCATTGAGCTACTTCCACACATATGTCCATAAGGACTTGGTCCAACCCTTGATTAAAGTTGACCCTTCTAGTGTAGGGGCGTTCATCTCCTTGCATCATGGACAAGTTGAATTCCAACCTCACATTTTTCGGACTAAAATCTAAGTATTTCCCCCGAACCATTGTAAGATAATTCTTTGGACTTGGGTTCATACTTTGATCATGGTTCCTAGTGATCCATGCATTGGCATAGAACTGTTGAACCATTAAAATTTCAACTTGTTGAATGGGGTTGGTTAGAATTTCCCAACCTCTTCTTTGAATCTCATGTCGGATCTCCGGATACTCATTTTTTTTTAGCTTGAAAGAGACCTCAGGGATCACCTTCTTCTTGGCCACAACATCATCGAAGTGGTCTTGATGGCTTTTGGAGATGAATCTTTCCATCTCCCATGACTCGGAGGTGGAAGCTTTTGTCTTCCCTTTCCCTTTTCTAGAGGATTCTCCGGCCTTGGGTGCCATCAATGGTTATGGAAAAACAAAAAGCTTATGCTTTTACCACACCAAACTTAAAATATTGCTTGCCCTCGAGCAAGAGAAGAAAGAAGAGAAGTAGAAAAAAAAAGAAAAGAGGGAGGAGAAGGGGAGGTGTAGGTTTCGGCCAAGGTATAGAAGAGGGGGTTGTGTTGTGTGAAAATGAAGTAGAATGGAGGGGTTTATATAGGGAAAGGGGAGAGGGTAGGTTCGGCCATTTAGGGTGGGTTTGGGTGGGAAAGAATTTTGAATTTTGAAGGTAGGTGGGGTTTGTGGGGAAGAGTGGATGGATGTGAGTGGTGAAGGGGGTAATTAGGAAGAGAAATTGAGGTGATAGGTGAAGGGGTTTTGGGAAGTGTGTTATAGGATTAGGAGGTAAGGTGGGAATATGTTAGGTGGGGATCCTGTGGGGTCCCCAGATCCTGAGATGATCTTGTGGGGTCCACAGATCCTGAGGTGTCAAGGATTTATATCCCTGCACCAATTAGGCATGTAAAATGCCTTAGCATACTATTCTGGCGTTTAAACACCGAAGTGATGCACGTTCTGGGCATTCAACGCCCATGTGCAGCATGTTTCTGGCGTTGAACGCCAGTTCCATGCTTGTTACTGGCGTTCAGCGCCAGCTTTCCTCAGGGCATATTCCTGGTGTCTGAACGCCAGGATGTTGCTTGTTTTTGGCGTTTGGCGCCAGATCCATGCTCTGTTCTGGCGTTGAACGCCAGCCAGATGCATCTTACTGGCGTTTAAACGCCAGTAAGTCCTTCCTCCAAGGTGTGATTTTTTTTCTGCTGTTTTTAATTCTATTTTTAATTTTAGTATTATTTTCGTGACTCCACATGATCATGAACCTACTAAAACACAAAATAACAATAAAATAAAAATAAAATTAGATAAATAAAAATTGGGTTGCCTCCCAACAAGCGCTTCTTTAATGTCAATAGCTTGACAGTGGGCTCTCATGGAGCCACAAAGGTGATCAGGTCAATGTTGTGGACTCCCAACACCAAACTTAGAGTTTGGATATGGGGGTTCAACACCAAACTTAGAGTTTGGTTGTGGCCTCCCAACACCAAACTTAGAGTTTGATTGTGGGGGCTCTGTTTGACTCTGTATTGAGAGAAGCTCTGCATGCTTACTCTCTTTTGTTACAGAGGGATGGCCGTGTGCCTTAAACATAAGGTAGTCCCCATTCAATTGAAGGACTAATTCTCCTCTGTTAATATCTATTACAGGGCCTGCTGTGGCTAGGAAAGGTCTTCCAAGGATGATGCATTCATCTCCTTCCTTCCTAGTGTCTAAGATTATGAAATCAACAGGGATGTAAAGGCCTTCAACCTTTACTAACACGTCCTCTACTAATCCATAAGCCTGTCTTACTGACTTGTCTGCCAATTGTAATGAGAATAAGGCAGGCTGTACCTCAATGATCCCTAGTTTCTCTATTACAAAGAATGGCATAAGATTTATGCCTGACCCTAGGTCACACAGAGCCTTTTCAAAGGTCATGGTGCCTATGGTACAGGGTATTAAGAATTTCCCAGGATCTTATTTCTTTTGAGGTAGAGTTTGCTGAACCCATGTATCAAGTTCACTAATGAGCAAGGGAGGTTCACCTTCCCAAGTCTCATTACCAAATAACTTGGCATTCAGCTTCATGATGGCTCCTAGATATTAAGCAACTTGCTCTCCAGTTACATCTTCATTCTCTTCAGAAGAAGAATAATCTTCAGAGCTCATGAATGGCAGAAGGAGATTTAATGGAATCTCTATGGTCTCTATATGAGCCTCAGATTTCTTTAGGTCTTCAATGGGGAACTCCTTCTTGCTTGAGAGACGTCCCAGGAGGTCTTCCTCACTAGGATTTTCGTCCTTCTCCTCCCTTGTACATTCGGCCATATTGATTACATCAACGGCCTTGCACTCTCCTCTTGGATTTTCTTCTGTATTGCTTGGGAGAGTACTAGGGGGAGTTTCAGTGACTTTCTTACTCAGCTGGCCCACTTGTGCCTCCAAATTTCTGATGGATGACCTTGTTTCACTCATGAAACTTAAAGTGGCCTTAGACAGATCAGAGACTAAATTTGCTAAATTAGAGGAGCTCTGCTCAGAATTCTCTATGTGTTGCTGAGAAGATTATGGAAAAGGCTTGTTATTGCTTAGCCTATTTCTTCTACCATTATTAAAGTCTTGTTGAGGCTTTTGTTGATCCTTCTATGAGAAATTTGGATGATTTCTCCATGATGAATTATAGGTGTTTCCATAAGGTTCACCCATGTAATTTACCTCTGCTATTGTAGGGTTCTCAGGATCATAAGCTTCTTCAGAAGCTGCCTCTTTAGTACTGTTGGATGCATTTTGCCATCCATTCAGACTTTGAGAAATCATGTTGACTTGCTGAGTCAACACTTTGTTCTGAGCCAATATGGCATTCAGAGTATCAATTTCAAGAACTTCCTTCTTCTTAAGCGTCCCATTATTCACGGAATTCCTCTCAAAAGTGTACATGAATTGGTTATTTGCAACCATGTCAACAAGTTCTTGAGCTTCTGCAGGCGTTTTCTTTAAGTGAATGGATCCACCTGCAGAATGGTCCAGTGACATTTTAGAAAACTCAAACAGACCATAATAGAATATGTCTAATATGGTCTATTCTGAAAACATGTCAGAAGGACACTTTTTGGTCATCTGCTTGTATCTTTCCCAAGCTTCATAGAGGGATTCACCATCTTTTTGCTTGAAGGTCTGAACATCCACTCTAAGCTTGCTCAATTTTTGAGGAGGAAAGAATTTATCCAAGAAGGCCGTGACCAGCTTATCCCAGGAGTCCAGGCTATCTTTAGGTTGTGAGTCCAACCATGTTCTAGCTCTGTCTCTTACAGCAAAAGGGAAAAGCATGAGCCTATAGACTTCATGATCTACTCCATTCGTCTTTATAGTCTCACAAATCTGCAAGAACTCAGTTAAAAATTGGTAAGGATCTTCAGATGGAAGTCCATGAAACTTGCAGTTCTATTGCATTAGAGCAACTAATTGAGGTTTCAGCTCAAAATTATTTGCTCCAATGGCAGGAATGGAGATGCTTCTTTCATCAAATTTGGACATTGGTTTAGTGAAATCACCTAGCATTCTCCTTGCATTATTGTTGTTGGGTTCGGCTGCCATCTCCTTCTCTCGTTCAAAAATTTCAGAAAGGTTGTCTCTGGATTGTTGTAATTTAGCTTCTCTTAGTTTCTTTTTCAGAGTCCTTTCAGGTTTAGGATCAGCTTCAACAAGAATGCCTTTTTTCTTGTTCCTGCTCATATAGGGAAGAAGAGAACAAGAAAAGAAAGAGGAATCCTCTATGTCACAGTAAAGAGGTTCCTTATTGTTAGTAGAAGAAGAAAGGAATAAAAGTGGAGAATCTAATCATAAGGGTGAGGATAGAGGCAGTGATTGGAGATGAAGAGAGGTGAAGAGAAGTGTTAGTAAATAAATAAATAAATAGAATAAGAGGAGAGATAGAGAATTTCGAAAATAATTTTGAAAAAGTAGTTAGTGATTTTCAAAAATTAAAGATAAGATATAATTAAAATTAAAATTTAAAACAATTAATTAATTAAAAAGAATTTTTGAAAAAGGATGAGATATTTTCGAAAATTAGAGAGAGAGAAGTAGTTAGGTGGTTTTGAAAAAGATAAGAAATAAACAAAAAATTAGTTAGTTGAAAAAGATATTAAAATCAAATTTGAAAAGATAAGAAGATAAGAAGTTAGATAAGATATTTTGAAATCAAATTTTTGAAAAAGATAAATTTTGAAAAAGATATGATAAAAAGATAAGATAAGAAGATATGATAAAAAAGATAGGATTGAAAAAGATTTAATTTTTAAAATTAAAATTAATTACTTAACTAACAAGAAACTAAAAGATATGATTCTAGAATTTAAAGATTGAACCTTTCTTAACAAGAAAGTAACAAACTTCAAATTTTTGAATTAATCACATTAATTGTTAGTGTAATTTCAAAAATTTGAATTAAAATTAAGAAAAAGATTTTGAAAATAATTTTAAAATTTTCGATATTAATAAGATAAAAATGAAAAAGATTTGATTTTTGAAAAAGTTTTGAAAAGATAATATTTTTAAAATTGAAAATTTGACTTGACTTGTAAGAAACAACTAATTTTTAAAAATTTTTGACTAAGTCAACTCAAATTTTCGAAAATTAGGATAGAAATAAGGAAAAGATATTTTTTTATTTTTGAATTTTTGATGATGAGAGAGAAAAACATAAAAATGACTCACAACATGAAAATTATGAATCAAAACTCATGATGCATGCAAGAACACTATGAATGTCAAGATGAACACCAAGAACACTTTTGAAGATCATGATGAACATCAAGAACATAATTTTGAAAAAATTTTGATGCAAAGAAAACATGCAAGACACCAAACCTAGAAATCTTTAATGCATGGACTCTAACAAATGAAAAATGCATATGAAAAACAACAAACAACACAAAATAAGAAAACATCAAGATCAAACAAGAAGACTTGTCAAGAACAACTTGAAGATCATGAAAAACACCATGAATGCATGAATTTTCAAAAAATGCAAGAAAATTTTTTTAAAGCATGCAATTGATACCAAACTTAAAATTTGACTCAAGACTCAAACAAGAAACACAAAATATTTATGATTTTTATGATTTTATGATTTTTTTTGTATTTTTATTATTTTTTTCGAAAATATTCTTTAGAAAAACGAAAATAAAGAAAAAAATTTTTTTGAAAACTTTTTGATAAGAAAATTACCTAATCTGAGCAACAAGATGAACCGTTAGTTGTCCATACTCGAACAATCACCGGCAACGGCGCCAAAAACTTGGTGGACGAAATTGTGATTCGTACTCTTTATTGTTGTATGGAATTAATTCCCTGATAATGGCTCCAAAAACTTGATGCTCAATATCATGGTGTCTAAAATTTAATTCACAACTTAGCACAACTAACCAGCAAGTGCACTTGGTCGTCCAAGTAATACCTTACGTGAGTAAGGATCGATCCCACGGAGATTGTTGGTATGAAGCAAGCTATGGTCATCTTGTAGATCTCAGTCAGGCGGATAATAATTGGTTATGGAAAATATAAAGAGATACTTGCTTAAATAACAAAAGATAGAAATACTTATGTAAATTAATGGTGGAAATTTCAGATAAGCGTATGGAGATGCTTGTCCCTGTTGAATCTCTGCTTTCCTACTGCTTTCATCCAATCCTTCTTACTCCTTTCCATGGCAAGCTGTATGTAGGGCATCACCATTGTCAATGGCTACATCCTATCCTCTCAGTGAAACTGATCCAAATGCTCTATCACAGCACGGCTAATTATCTGTCGGTTCTCAATCAGGTTGGAATAGAATCCTGTGATTCTTTTGCGTCTGTCACTAACGCCCAGCCTTCAGGAGTTTGAAGCTCGTCACAGTCATTCAATCCCGGAATCCTACTCGGAATACCACAGACAAGGTTAGACTTTCCAGATTCGCATGAATGCCGCCATCAATTCTAGCTTATACCACGAAGATTCTGATTAAGGAATCCAAGAGATATGCGCCCGGCCTAAGGTAGAACAGAAGTGGTTATCATTCACACGCGTTCATAGGTGAGAATGATGATGAGTGTCATGGATCATCACATTCATCAAGTTGAAGTGCAACGAATATCTTAGAACAGGAATAAATCGAATTGGATAGAAAATAATAGTAATTGCATTGAAACTTGAGGTACAGCAGAGCTCCACACCTTTAATCTATGGTGTGTAGAAACTCCACCATTGAAAATACATAAGTGAAAGGTCCAGGCATGGCCGAATGGCCAGCCCCCATGATCTAAGAACTAATCGTCCAAAGATGTGGTCAAAAGACGACAAATACACTAGTAAAAAGTTCTATTTATACTAAACTAGCTACTAGGGTTTACAGAAGTAAGTAATTGATGCATAAATCCACTTCCAGGGCCCACTTGGTGTATGTTTGGGCTGAGCTTGATCTATCCACGAGCTGAGGCTTCTTTGGAGTTAAACGCCAAGTTGTAATGTGTTTTGGGCGTTCAACTCCGGTTCGTGACGTGTTTCTGGCATTTGACTCCAGACAGCAACATGGAACTGGCGTTGAGCGCCAGTGTACGTCGTCTAATCACAAATAAAGTATGAACTATTATATATTTCTGGAAAGCTCTGGATGTATACTTTCCAACGCCGTTGAGAGTGCGCCATTTGGAGTTCTGTAGCTCCAGAAAATCCATTTTAAGTGCAGGGAGGTCAGATTCCAACAGCATCAGCAGTCCTTTGTCAGCCTCCTATCAGAGTTTTGCTCAAGTCCCTCAATTTCAGCCAAAAAATACCTGAAATCACAGAAAAACACAAACTCATAGTAAAGTCCAGAAATGTGAATTTAGCATAAAAACTAATGAAAACATCCCTAAAAGTAACTAGATCATACTAAAAACTACCTAAAAATAATGCCAAAAAGCGTATAAATAATCCGCTCATCAATCACACAAAGCTTTCTCAATTGGCATGTTCCCAATTGTTCCGGGGGTTACCTGAAACTGTAGGTCGATCTCGGTCGAGATCTTCTGTGTTGGTCGGAGCCGATGCGTCCGGCAGGTGTATAGCGGCCGGAGCTGGTGTGTCCGACTTGTTGGACTTGGTAATGGTGCTGATCCTTCGTCCCCGGAGGGTGGGGGGTACCTGCAAGGGACTCCGATGCTTATGTTAGCAAGGGTATTAAGCAGGTATTGAGTAGAATCAGAATATGTGTTATACCTGGGTGCTCCAATGTATTTATAATGGTGAGATGTGGCCT
The DNA here is from genome assembly GCF_014773155.1 of Arachis stenosperma. Lineage (NCBI taxonomy): Eukaryota > Viridiplantae > Streptophyta > Magnoliopsida > Fabales > Fabaceae > Arachis > Arachis stenosperma. Next base: position 42,723,701 of record NC_080383.1, on the reverse strand, counting down.
TCTGTGGATAAGATAAGTTAGTTATCTTATCTTATCTTTATCTTATCTTTAAGTGAAGTCATCTTATCTTCAAGGGAACCGCCCTTCTCTCTGTAGGCTTTGGGTTGCCTTAGGATTTGGGGCGTGTTCCTCTATTTGGGCCCTTCTCTGGGCTTTCCTGGGGACTTGACTGAGCTCTTTGGAAAGAGGTCGGGTTGTCCTGATCTGAAGAGGTCGGTCGCTTTGTCTGACGAACATCCCGGGTCAGACATCTCGACCCAGGGTATGAACAGTGTCCCTGCTTGAGCTCGGTCTTTCTGTTGAGGTCGAGTTTTTGTCTTCGGTCCTTTCATGATGAAGCCGAACTCAAGCATTTTGTCGATTTCTTCTTTTTGTAGAATCTTTTTGAATGTAGAACGTTTTCCTCTAATGGCACGCGCTTTTATATCAGCGCTTTGCTTTTGGGGAACGTGAAAGGGTTTAATACCTTCATTAATTGGTATTAATTGCCCCGTTTTCTCCTGGCTTTTATTTTGAATTTTCTCGATCAAAAACGATTTCTCTTCTTCGCTCTTCTTCGTAACTTTTCCCTTTACTCTCTCATTTTCTGTTTCTTTCGTAACTTCTTCCTGCAACGTCTGTTCTATCATTGCTCTCTGTGGAAGAGGGGTGATTCCCAGATTTTCTCCTTCTATCTTTGCGGTTTCTCGCTTTCGAGGGGTGGCTTTGTTGCTTCTGTTCTTCGGCCTTCTTTCAAGGTTTTTCTTCTATTTCTCCAGGTAAGATTTTTCTTCCTCTGTCCCTTTTATATGTTGGTAGAAAGTTTTGAATTTTGCTCGGGGAAAGTTGGGATCTTTCTGTTTTTACCATGCCTGATTGTTTGCGTGTTCTGGAATTTTCTTTGTTTTTTGGTGTGAGTCTTTTGCTTTTCTCGTTGCTTGAATCTTTTCTTAGGGCTTTTGCATGTTTTCGCCGCTTCTGGTTGCGCCTTTGATGATGATTTTTGCTTGATTCTGAAAAAGTTTGCATCTTTGGTGATTTTCTGCTTGGCATTTTTGATGTTTTGACGATACTTTTTGCTGATAGGTTGTAGAAAAGGTGGTGACTTTGTGTTGTTGTTTTTACTTCTTTTGCTTCCTTTGAGACTTTATTTTCTTTCTGATGAGTGCCGAGGCGTAAGCTGTAGAGATTTCATGAATCCTTGCTCTGTTACTGCCTCCAAAGGATGCCCCAGGATTTTGGTTTGGATCTTGGGGCTTTCCTTTTTTGTTCATCCGTCGAGTTGTTTTTGCCCCTTGTCCGAGATGCTTTGTAGTAACCTTATTTTCTTTTCTTGCTTGTAGGATTAGTTGGCCTCATGTCTTCTCGCAATAATATTGTAAAGATGTCGTCCAGAGTTCCCGAGGGGATGTCCGACTGGCTGGACTCCCTTGTTTTGTTGTGTGTTTCTGTTGTGGATGCTAAGTTTTGCACAGAACTGAGGAAGCGCCACAGGATTTATGGTAACAATGCCCGTGAGAAGGATTACGAGCTTGTTGCCCCTGATTCTGACGAGAGAGTTTGCTTTCCGACTTCTGTTGAGGGAGAGCGTCCGTTCTTTTATGCTTACGAATACTTTTTCAGTCAGCTGAACGTTTCTTTTCCTTTTACTGCTTTTGAGACCGACCTGTTGTGGTCGTATAATATTGCTCCATCCCAGCTTCACTCCAATTCCTGGGGTTTTATAAAAATTTTTCAACTTCTCTGCCATGAACTAGATGTAACACCTTCCCAGACTTTGTTTCTTTACTTGTTTATTTCTGCCAAGCCTGGCGGTTCTTCAAAAAAGAAAGCTTCTTGGGTTTCTTTCCGGTCCGCCCAGGGCCATAAAGTGTTTGCGATGTATGATGAGTCCTTTAAGGATTTCAAGAACTACTTTTTTAAAGTTCGAGCTGTTGAGGGGGCCCATCCCTTTTTTCTTGATGAAAATGACGAGCCCACCTTCCCCCTAGAGTGGCAGAAGGATGTAAGAGTGTCTCCCTACACTTGGGAGATGCTTGATGATGTTGAACGCGCTTTTGTAGTTGTTCTTGAGGATCTCTGGGGGAAACCACCTCATCTTGATACAAAAAGATTTTTGAATGATCCGTCCTTGGTTCAGACTGCTTTGGGTATTTATTTGTCTATTTGCCTGGCTTGTTTCTATACTTATTTCCTTTTTCTTCCACTTTTGTGACTCTTTGTCGTGGCTGTTTTTGTGTTTGTAGAGATGTCAAAGAACAACGACTCTATGAAGGCCTTCAAAAGGGAAAAGAAGGCGACTGCTGCCCTGAACATCTCGGCCAAGGTGGCCGGCGAGGGATCTTCACAGGTTCCCGTGAAGCCTCCTGTGTCGAGTTCCCTTGGACCGAGGAAAGTAATTCCTACTCCTCGGTTTCATTAGGTCGATCCTCCTCAGACTTCTGCCGCTGCTTCTGGTGTCCCTCCTTTGAAAAAGCAAAAAACATCCGAGCCTTTTAACTTGGATGCCCCGGACTTTGATGCCATCGAGTTTGTTGACCATCAAATTGCCCCTTATGGTGGGCTTTCCATGGACAACGTGTCTCTTCTTCAGCATTTGGATTTTATCACTAAAAATAGCGTGAAGATGGCTCATATGGGTGCAGCTATTTTCCAAACAGTTCAGGGGATTCCGATTCATGCCACCAAATCTTTTATGGAGGAAGCCAAGTCAGAATTTGATCGAATCAAGGGTCTAAAGGAGGAGTTGGAGGTGAAGTTGGCAAAGGTGGAGAAAGAGCTGGAGGGTGAGAAGGCTAGCTCTATTGCCCTTGCTGCTTCTTTGAAACTGGCTGAGGACATGGCACTGAAACACAAGGATAGCTATGTCTTGGCTTATAGGGAGTTGATGCGTCTCCGGGATGATTTGGAGACTGCTCGGGTTAATTATGGTGAGCTTCAGGGTCATCTGGTGGGTAGCGTGACTGTCGCCTCCGAGAACCTGATGGAGCAGTTCCGAATTGTCGCTCCTGATGCCGACTTGACTCTCATCAGTCTGGACAATGTTGTGAGGGATGGTAAGATTGTCCCTGATGACCAGGATGATGATGATGCTGATCCTCCTCCAGTGCCTTCTCTCAAGGTGTCGACCTCCTCGGTTCCTCCCGTTACGTCTGATCCGGATTGCCAGATCCTGAATCGGGATGATGGAACTGTAGATGCTGTGCCCCTTCAGACTCGTCCTCCTTCTCCTTGTCCTGATGATGCCAAGAAGGCTCCTGATGCTTGCCGATCTCTTTCTAGATATTTGTGCAATTGGCCCGGCTTGTGGGCTCTTTAAAACTGTTTGTTTTGTTGACGGTTTCTAGTTGCTTATTTTAGTAACTTTATTTTTAAAAAATAAAAAGTAGCTCGCTATTTTTAGTAGGTGTTGATAGCCGCCGACGCTCTTATAACTTTGTGGATTATATGAAGGTTTTTTACTTGTTTTCTCTTCTGCTTTCTGAGAATGCTGGAACCTGGTAGCTCGTCCTCTTGGGATTGCCTTGTTTATGGCTTGGATCCTTTGAGTTTGTGCTTTATGGGTCCAACTTGTTTTTTGGTGGTTCTTTTGCGCTGGTCCCCCTTTAAGTTATTTCTATAATCCTCTTTTTTGGATCTTTGTTAGATCTCTTTCAGGGATTACTTTGATAACTTTTTAGTGGTAGGAGTCCGACTTGGTTATGTCGGTCTCCTTTAAGCTATTTTTTGTAGTCCTCTTTCTTGGATCTTTGTCAGATCTCTTTCAAGGACTACTTGTATAACTTTTTTAGTGGTAGGAGTCCGACTTGGTTATATCGGTCACCTTTAAGTTATTTTTTGTAGTCTTCTTTCTTGGATCTTTGTGAGATCTCTTTCAGGGACTACTTGTATAACTTTTTAGTGGTAGGAGTCCGACTTGGTTATATCGGTCTCCTTTAAGTTATTTTTTGTAGTCCTCTTTCTTGGATCTTTGTCAGATCTCTTTCAGGGACTACTTGTATAACTTTTTAGTGGTAGGAGTCCGACTTGGTTATATCGGTCTCCTTTAAGTTATTTTTTGTAGTCCTCTTTCTTGGATCTTTGTCAGATCTCTTTCAGGGACTACTTGTATAACTTTTTTGCTTTGGGCTAACTTTGTTATGTCAAGCCCTTCTAAGTTAAAGTAATCCTCTTTAATAGGGTTGGCCAGACCTCTTTCCAGGGTTTACTTATAACTTGGGTTGACTTGGTTCGACTTCTTAACGTTCGACCATTCCTTAAGTTATTATTTTAGCGATCCGTAAGACCTCGTTGGTGCACGAAATTGTGATCACTACTTTTCACAACTCAAATAATCCCTAGTAATGGCCCCAAAGACTTGGTGCTCAATACCATGGCATAAACACAACTTCGCACAACTAACCAGCAAGTGCACTGGGTCGTCCAAGTAATAAACCTTACGCGAGTAAGGGTCGATCCCACGGAGATTGTTGGTATGAAGCAAGCTATGGACACCTTGTAAATCTCAGTCAGGCAGACTCAAATGGTTATGGATGATATATGAATAAAACATAAAGATAAAGATAGAGATACTTATGTATTCCATTGGTGAGAATTTCAGATAAGCGAATGGAGATGCTTTGTCCCTTCTGTCTCTCTGCTTTCCTACTATCTTCATCCAATCCTTCTTACTCCTTTCCATGGCAAGCTTATGCAAGGGTTTCACCGTTGTCAGTGGCTACCTCCCATCCTCTCAGTGGAAATGTTCAACGCACCCTGTCACGGCACGGCTATCCATCTGTCGGTTCTCGATCATGTCGGAATAGAATCAAGTGATTATTTTGCGTCTGTCACTAACGCCCCACAATCGCGAGTTTGAAGCACGTCACAGTCATTCAATCATTGAATCCTACTCAGAATACCACAGACAAGGTTTAGACCTTCCGGATTCTCTTGAATGCCGCCATCAATTCTAGCCTATACCACGAAGACTCTGATCTCACGAAATGGCTGGCTGGGTTGTCAGGCGAGCGCTCGGTTGTCAGGCAATCAACCATGCGTCGTGTATCAGGAATCCAAGAGATAAACATTAGAGCCTTGTTGCTTGTAGAACGACAGTGGTTGTCAATCACGCGTTCATAAGTGAGAATGATGATGAGCGTCACATAATCATCACATTCATCATGTTCTTGAGTGCGAATGAATATCTTGGAATAAGAACAAGCTGAATTGAATAGAAGAACAATAGTAATTGCATTAATACTCGAGGTACAGCAGAGCTCCACACCCTAATCTTTGGTGTGTAGAAACTCCACCGTTGAAAATACATAAGAACAAGGTCTAGGCATGGCCGTGAGGCCAGCCCCATGATCTAAGATAGCATAAGACTAAAGATAGCTACCCCGATTCCAAGACATCAAATACAATAGCAAAAGGTCCTACTTATAGGGAACTAGTAGCTTAAGAATTACAAAGATGAGTAAATGACATAAAAATCCACTTCCGGACCCACTTGGTGTGTGCTTGGGCTGAGCATTGAAGCATTTTCGTGTAGAGACTCTTCTTGGAGTTAAACGCCAACTTTTATGCCAGTTTGGGCGTTTAACTCCCACTTTGGTGCCAGTTCCGGTGTTTAACGCTGGGAATTCTGAGGGTGACTTTGAACGCCGATTTGGGCCATCAAATATTGGGCAAAGTATGGACTATCATATATTGCTGGAAAGCCCAGGATGTCTACTTTCCAACGCCGTTGAGAGCGTGCCAATTGGGCTTCTGTAGCTCCAGAAAATCCACTTCGAGTGCAGGAAGGTCAGAATCCAACAGCATCTGCAGTCCTTTTCAGTCTCTGAATCAGATTTTTGCTCAGGTCCCTCAATTTCAGCCAGAAAATACCTGAAATCACAGAAAAATACACAAACTCATAGTAAAGTCCAGAAAAGTGAATTTTAACTAAAAACTAATAAAAATATACTAAAAACTCAACTAAATATACTAAAAACATACTAAAAACAATGCCAAAAAGCGTACAAATTATCCGCTCATCACAACACCAAACTTAAATTGTTGCTTGTCCCCAAGCAACTGAAAATCAAATAAGATAAAAAGAAGAGAATATGCAATGAACTCCAAAAACATCTATAAAGATCAGTATTAATTAGATGAACGGGGCTTTTAGCTTTTTGCCTCTGAACAGTTTTGGCATCTCACTTTATCCTTTGAAATTCAGAATGATTGGCTTCTTTAGGAACTCAGAATCCAGATAGTGTTATTGATTCTCCTAGTTAAGTATGATGGTTCTTGAACACAGCTACTTTATGAGTCTTGGCCGTGGCCCAAAGCACTCTGTCTTCCAGTATTACCACCGGATACATACATGCCACAGACACATAATTGGGTGAACCTTTTCAGATTGTGACTCAGCTTTGCTAGAGTCCCCAATTAGAGGTGTCCAGGGTTCTTAAGCACACTCTTTTTACCTTGGATCACGACTTTAACCGCTCAGTCTCAAGTTTTCACTTGACACCTTCACGCCACAAGCACATGGTTAGGGACAGCTTGGTTTAGCCGCTTAGGCCAGGATGTTATTCCTGTAGGCCCTCCTATCCACTGATGCTCAAAGCCTTGGATCCTTTTTATTACCTTTGCCTTTTGGTTTAAAGGGCTATTGGCTTTTTCTGCTTACTTCTTTTTCTCTTCTATTTTTTTCATTTTTCTCCTTCTTTTTTTTTCTTTTTTTTGTATTCACTGCTTTTTCTTGCTTCAAGAATCATTTTTGTGATTTTTCAGATCCTCAGTAACATGTCTCCTTTTTCATCATTCTTTCAAGAGCCAACAACTTTAACATTCATGAACCACAAATTCAAAAGACATATGCACTGTTTAAGCATGCATTCAGAAAACAAAAGTATTGCCACCACATCAATATAATTAATCTGTTATAAAATCTGAAATTCATGCAATTCTTTTCTTCTTTCAATTAAGAACAAATTTTTTTTATTCAAGAAAGGTGATGGATTCATAGGACATTCATAACTTTAAGGCATAGACACTAATGATCATAAGGCATAAACGTGGATAAACATAAAGCATAATTTTCGAAAAAACAGAAAAATAAAGAACAAGGAGATTAAAGAACGGGTCCACCTTAGTGATGGCGGCTTGTTCTTCCTCTTGAAGGTCTTATGGAGTGCTTGAGCTCCTCAATGTCTCTTCCTTGTCTTTGTTGCTCCTCTCTCATGATTCTTTGATCTTCTCTAATTTCATCGAGGAGGATGGAATGTTCTTGGTGCTCCACCCTTAGTTGTCCCATGTTGGAACTCAATTCTCCTAGGGAGGTGTTGATTTGCTCCCAATAGTCTTGTGGAGGAAAGTGCATCCCTTGAGGCATCTCAGGGATTTCATGATGAGTGGGATCTCTTGTTTGCTCCATCCTTTTCTTAGTGATGGGCTTGTCCTCATTAATGAGGATGTCTCCTTCTATGTCAACTCCTACTGAATAACAGAGGTGACAAATGAGATGAGGAAAGGCTAACCTTGCTAAGGTAGAGGACTTGTCCGCCACCTTATAGAGTTCTTGGGCTATAACCTCATGAACTTCCACTTCTTCTCCAATCATGATGCTATGAATCATGATGGCCCGGTCTAGAGTAACTTCAGACCGGTTACTAGTGGGAATGATTGAGCGTTGGATAAACTCCAACCATCCCCTAGCCACGGGCTTAAGGTCGTGCCTTCTTAATTGAACCGGCTTCCCTCTTGAATCTCTCTTCCATTGGGCGCCCTCTTCACAAATGTCAGTGAGGACTTGGTCCAACCTTTGATCAAAGTTGACCCTTCTTGTGTAAGGATGTTCATCTCCTTGCATCATGGGCAAGTTGAATGACAACCTCACATTTTTCGGACTAAAATCCAAGTATTTCCCCCGAACCATTGTAAGCCAATTCTTTGGGTCCAGGTTCACACTTTGATCATGGTTCTTGGTGATCCATGCATTAGCATAGAACTCTTGAACCATTAAGATTCTGACTTGTTGAATGGGGTTGGTGAGAACTTCCCAACCTCTTCTTCGAATCTCATGTCGGATCTCCGGATATTCACTCTTTTTGAGTTTGAAAGGGACCTCGGGGATCACCTTCTTTAAGGCCACAACTTCATAGAAGTGGTCTTGATGCACCCTTGAGATGAATCTCTCCATCTCCCATGACTCGGAGGTGGAAGCTTTTGCCTTCCCTTTCCTCTTTCTAGAGGTTTCTCTGGCCTTGAATGCCATAAGTGGTTATGGAAAAACAAAAAGCAATGCTTTTACCACACCAAACTTAAAAGGTTTGCTCGTCCTCGAGCAAAAGAAGAAAGAAGAGAGTAGAAGAAGAAGAAATGGGTGAATGGGTGAAGAAGAGAGAGGGTGGTGGGGTAGGTGGTGATCCTGTGGGGTCCACAGATCTTGATGTGTCAAGGAAAATTCAACCCTGCACCAAGTGGCGTGCAAAAATGCACTTCATGCCAATTCTGGCGTTAAACGCCGGGCTAGTGCCCATTTCTGGCGTTTAACGCCAGCTTCTTGCCCTTTTCTGGCGTTTAACGCCAGTCTGGTGCCCCTTTCTGGCGTTAAACGCCCAGAATGGTGCCAGGCTGGGCGTTAAACGCCCAACTGCTATCCTTACTGGCGTTTAAACGCCAGCAAGGCCCTCCTCCAGGGTGTGCTGTTTTTCTTCGTGTTTTTCATTCTGTTTTTGCTTTTGTAATTGATTTTGGGACTTCTCATGATCATCAACCTACAAAAAAACATAAAATAACAAGGGAAATAGATAAAATATAACATTGGGTTGCCTCCCAACAAGCGCTTCTTTAATGTCAGTAGCTTGACAGAGGGCTCTCATGGAGCCTCACAGATACTCAGAGCAATGTTGGAACCTCCCAACACCCAACTTAGAGTTTGAATGCGGGGGTTCAACACCAAACTTAGAGTTTGGTTGTGGCCTCCCAACACCAAACTTAGAGTTTGACTGTGGGGGCTCTGTTTGGCTCTGATTTGAGAGAAGCTCTTCATGCTTCCTCTCCATGGTGACAGAGGGATATCCTTGAGCCTTAAACACAAAGGATTCCTCATTCACTTGAATGATCAATTCTCCTCTGTCAACATCAATCACAGCCTTTGCTGTGGCTAGGAAGGGTCTGCCAAGGATGATGGATTCATCCATGCACTTCCCAGTCTCTAAGACTATGAAATCAGCAGGGATGTAATGGTCTTCAATCTTCACCAAAACATCCTCTACAAGTCCATAAGCTTGTTTTCTTGAGTTGTCTGCCATCTCTAGTGAGATTCTTGCAGCTTGTACCTCAAAGATCCCTAGCTTCTCCATTACAAAGAGAGGCATGAGGTTTACACTTGACCCTAAGTCACACAGAGCCTTCTTGAAGGTCATGGTGCCTATGGTACAAGGTAGTGAAAACTTCCCAGGATCTTGTCTCTTTTGAGGTAATTTCTGCCTAGACAAGTCGTCCAGTTCTTTGGTGAGCAAAGGAGGTTCGTTCTCCCAAGTCTCATTACCTAATAACTTGTCATTTAGCTTCATGATTGCTCCAAGGTACTTAGCAACTTGCTCTTCAGTGACATACTCATCCTCTTCAGAGGAAGAATACTCATCAGAGCTCATGAACGGCAGAAGTAGATCAAATGGAATCTCTATGGTCTCAGTGTGATCCTCAGATTCCCATGGTTCCTCATTAGGGAACTCATTGGAGGCCAGTGGACGCCCATTGAGGTCTTCCTCAGTGGCGTTCACTGCCTCTCCTTCCTCTCCAAATTCGGCCATGTTGATGGCTTTGCACTCTCCTTTTGGATTTTCTTCTGTATTGCTTGGAAGAGTACTAGGAGGGAGTTCATTAATTTTCTTGCTCAGCTGTCCCACTTGTGCCTCCAAATTCCTAATGGAGGACCCTGTTTCAGTCATGAAACTTTGAGTGGTTTTGATTAGATCAGAGACCATGGTTACTAAGTCAGAGTGGCTCTGCTTAGAATTCTCTGTCTGTTGCTGAGAAGATGATGGAAAAGGCTTGCCATTGCTAAACCTGTTTCTTCCACCATTATTGTTGTTGAAACCTTGTTGAGGTCTCTGTTGATCCTTCCATGAGAGATTTGGGTGATTTCTCCATGAAGAATTATAGGTGTTTCCATAGGGTTCTGCCATGTAATTCACCTCTTCCATTGAAGGGTTCTCAGGATCATAAGCTTCTTCTTCAGATGAAGCATCCTTAGTACTGCCTGGTGCATTTTGCATTCCAGACAGACTTTGAGAAATCAAATTGACTTGCTGAGTCAATATCTTGTTCTGAGCCAGTATGGCATTCAGAGTATCAATCTCAAGAACTCCTTTCTTCTGATTTGTCCCATTGTTCATAGGATTCCTTTCAGAAGTGTACATGAATTGGTTATTTGCAACCATTTCAATGAGCTCTTGAGCTTCTGTAGGCGTCTTCTTCAGATGAAGAGATCCTCCAGAAGAGCTATCCAAAGACATCTTGGACAGTTCAGACAGACCATCATAGAAAATACCTATGATGCTCCATTCAGAAAGCATGTCAAAGGGACATTTTCTGATTAATTGTTTGTATCTTTCCCAAGCTTCATAGAGGGATTCTCCTTCCTTCTGTCTGAAGGTTTGGACTTCCACTCTAAGCTTACTCAATTTTTGAGGTGGAAAGAACTTTGCCAAGAAGGCATTGACTAGCTTTTCCCAAGAGTTCAGGCTGTCTTTAGGTTGTAAGTCCAACCATATTCTAGCTCTGTCTCTTACAGCAAAAGGGAATAGCATAAGTCTGTAGACCTCAGGGTCAGCCCCATTAGTCTTGACAGTGTCACAGATTTGCAGGAACTCAGCTAAAAACTGATGAGGATCTTCCAATGGAAGTCCATGGAACTTGCAATTCTGTTGCATTAGAGAAACTAATTGAGTCTTAAGCTCAAAGTTGTTTGCTCCAATGGCAGGGATAGAGATGCTTCTCCCATAGAAGTCGGGAGTAGGTGCAGTAAAGTCACCCAGCACCTTCCTTGCATTGTTGGCATTGTTGTTGTTTTCGGCTGCCATGTTTTCTTCTTCTCTGAAGATTTCTGTTAGGTCCTCGGAGAGTTGTGCCTTAGCTTCTCTTAGCTTTCGCTTCAAGGTCCTTTCAGGTTCAGGGTCAGCCTCAACAAGAATGCCTTTGTCTTTGTTCCTGCTCATATGAAAGAAAAGAGAACAAGAAAATGTGGAATCCTCTATGTCACAGTATAGAGATTCCTTGAGGTGTCAGAGGAACAGAAAAATAGAAGAAAGAGGTAGAAGAATTCGAACTTAGTGAGATAGAGTTCGAATTGTGCATTGAGGAGGAGTGATACTCCATAAATAGAAGGATGTGAGAAGAGGTGAAGAGATTTTTCGAAAATTAATTAAAAAGATTTTAAAAACATTTTGAAAAAGATTTTGAAGAAGATATGATTGAAAACTTTTTTTTTTTTGAAAAATATGTGATTAAAAAGATATGATTGAAAAACAATTTAAAAAGATTTCATTTTAAAAATTAATGACTTGCCTAACAAGAAAATATATGATTCAAACATTAAACCTTTCTCAACAGAAAAGGCAACATACTTGAATTGTTCAATCAAATCATTAATTGTTAGCAAGTATCTTTGAAAAAGGAAAGAAATTGATTTTGAAAAAGATTTGATTGAAAAGATTTGATTTGAAAAAGATTTGATTTTGAAAAACTTTGAAAACTTGAAAAAAAATTTGCATTAAAAACAGAATCTTCCCTCTTGTGCCATCCTGGCGTTAAACGCCCATAATGGTGCACATTCTGGCGTTTAACGCCCAATGCTCTACCTTTTTGGGCGTTAAACGCCCAGCCAGGCACCCTGGCTGGCGTTTAAACGCCAGTTTTTCCTTCTTCACTGGGCGTTTTGAACGCCCAGCTTTTTCTGTGTAATTCCTCTGCTGCATGTACTGAATCTTCAGTTCCCTAGACTCAAACAAACAACGCATGCAAGACACCAAACTTAAAATTAGACACTAGACTCAAACAAGAAACATAAAATATTTTTGGATTTTATGATTTTGTAATTTTTTTGGTTTTTTCGAAAATTAAGTGGAAAAGAAAATAAAGGTATCAAAATTCTTAATGAGAATTCCAGGAATCATGCAATGTTAGTCTAAAGCTTCAGTCTAAAGGAATTAGACATGGATAGCCAAGCTTCAGCAGGACATTGCATTCAAGAGCTAAATTGATGAGGCTCAATCAGCTTTGGTGATGATAAGAACATCACCTTGAAACACTAGAATTCATTCTTAAGAACTCTGAAAAATACCTAATCTAAGCAACAAGATGAACCGTCAGTTGTCCATACACGAAACAATCCCCGGCAACGGCGCCAAAAACTTGGTGCACGAAATTGTGATCACTACTTTTCACAACTCAAATAATCCCTAGTAATGGCCCCAAAGACTTGGTGCTCAATACCGTGGCATAAACATAACTTCGCACAACTAACCAGCAAGTGCACTGGGTCGTCCAAGTAATAAACCTTACGCGAGTAAGGGTCGATCCCACGGAGATTGTTGGTATGAAGCAAGCTATGGTCACCTTGTAAATCTCAGTCAGGCAGACTCAAATGGTTATGGATGATATATGAATAAAACATAAAGATAAAGATAGAGATACTTATGTATTCCATTGGTGAGAATTTCAGATAAGCGAATGGAGATGCTTTGTCCCTTCTGTCTCTCTGCTTTCCTACTGTCTTCATCCAATCCTTCTTACTCCTTTCCATGGCAAGCTTATGCAAGGGTTTCACCGTTGTCAGTGGCTACCTCCCATCTTCTCAGTGGAAATGTTCAACGCACCCTGTCACGGCACGGCTATCCATCTGTCGGTTCTCGATCATGTCGGAATAGAATCCAGTGATTCTTTTGCGTCTGTCACTAACGCCCCACAATCGCGAGTTTAAAGCACGTCACAGTCATTCAATCATTGAATCCTACTCAGAATACCACAGACAAGGTTTAGACCTTCCGGATTCTCTTGAATGCCGCCATCAATTCTAGCCTATACCACGAAGACTCTGATCTCACGGAATGGCTGGCTCGGTTGTCAGGCGAGCGCTCGGTTGTCAGGCGATCAACCATGCGTCGTGTATCAGGAATCCAAGAGATAAACATTAGAGCCTTGTTGCTTGTAGAACGACAGTGGTTGTCAATCACGCGTTCATAAGTGAGAATGATGATGAGCATCACATAATCATCACATTCATCAAGTTCTTGAGTGCGAATGAATATCTTGGAATAAGAACAAGCTGAATTGAATAGAAGAACAATAGTAATTGCATTAATACTCGAGGTACAGCAGAGCTCCACACCCTAATCTATGGTGTGTAGAAACTCCACCGTTGAAAATACATAAGAACAAGGTCTAGGCGTGGCCGTGAGGCCAGCCCCATGATCTAAGATAGCATAAGACTAAAGATAGCTACCCCGATTCCAAGACATCAAATACAATAGCAAAAGGTCCTATTTATAGGGAACTAGTAGCTTAAGAATTACAAAGATGAGTAAATGACATAAAAATCCACTTCCGGGCCCACTTGGTGTGTGCTTGGGCTGAGCATTGAAGCATTTTTGTGTAGAGACTCTTCTTGGAGTTAAACGCCAGCTTTTATGCCAGTTAGGGCATTTAACTCCCACTTTGGTGCCAGTTCCGGCGTTTAACGCTGGGAATTCTGAGGGTGACTTTGAACGCCGATTTTGGCCATCAAATCTTGGGCAAAGTATGGACTATCATATATTGCTGGAAAGCCCAGGATGTCTACTTTCCAACGCCGTTGAGAGCGCGCCAATTGGGCTTCTGTAGCTCCAGAAAATCCACTTCGAGTGCAGGAAGGTCAGAATCCAACAGCATCTGCAGTCCTTTTCAGTCTCTGAATCAGATTTTTGCTCAGGTCCCTCAATTTGAGCCAGAAAATACCTGAAATCACAAAAAAACACACAAACTCATAGTAAAGTCCAGAAAAGTGAATTTTAACTAAAAACTAATAAAAATATACTAAAAACTCAACTAAATATACTAAAAACATACTAAAAACAATGCCAAAAAGCGTACAAATTATCCGCTCATCACTCGTCAGGTTCTTTTTTAGATCACTTTTGACAACTTCTTAGATTATTCTGTGTTCATCTTTGTCGATTTGTAGAAAGTGGTTGTCATCTCTAGACCATCCTTTGGGTGAATCGCGTTTTCACCTTTATCGGACGGTTGTCTTTATCGTGATCGTGCAGTGAAATTATTTTTCACTTTCTGCCGATCTGTTGCTTTATAATTGGACGATGAATGCTTCAGATTAATGCATCTTGAAATATTTGTAGAATATCTAAAATATATTTTATTTAAAGGAAAAAGTGCGAATATATACATATGGGATTGTCTGAATCTCAACTTGTTGCCTCATTAAAAAACCTTTTCAAGAAAAAGAGCACATCCATTTAGTGAGATCCTTTACCTTTTCTAACTGTAGTACCTTCTTAGGTTGCAGGCGTGCCATGACCGGGGAAGTTCTCGTCCATCAAGTTCAAACAGTCTATAGTAGCCCTTCCCAAGTACTTTTATGACTCGGTAGGGTCCTTTCCAGTTTGCTGCCAACTTACCTTCTCCGGGTCGGGTTGTTCCAATATCATTTCGGATTAGGATGAGATCATTCTCTGCAAAACTTCTCGGCACTACCCTTTGATTATATCTGGAAGCCATTCGGCGCTTTAGAGCTTCTTCCCTGATCCGAGCTTTTTCTTGGATTTCGGGTAACAAGTCGAGCTCTTCTCTCTGAAGTTGGGAGTTTGCTCCCTCATTGTAGTGAACTACTATAGGCGACCCTTCCTCAATCTCTACTGGAATCATCGCCTCTATTCCGTATGCTAATCGGAAGGGGGATTCCTTCATGGGGGATTGTGGCGTTGTTCGATATGCCCATAGGACTTGTGGAAGCTCCTCCGCCCAGGCTCCCTTTGCGTCTTGTAATCTTCATTTTAATCCGGCCAATATGACTTTGTTAGCCGCTTCGGCTTGTCCATTGGCTTGTGGATGTTCAACGGAGGTGTACTGGTGCTTTATATTCAAGTCGGCTACTAGTTTTCTGAAGCCTGCATCTGTGAATTGAGTGCCGTTGTCTGTGGTTATTGAATATGGAACCCCGAATCTTGTGACAATATTTCTATATAAGAATTTTCAGCTTCTCTGAGCAGTGGCATTGGCTAGGGGCTCTGCCTCGATCCACTTTGTAAAGTAATCTACCCCTACTATGAGGAATTTAACTTGTCCTGATCCCTGTGGGAAGGGGCCGAGAAGATCGAGTCCCCATTTTGCAAACGGCCAACGCGAGGTCACGCTAATGAGCTCTTCTGGCGGGGCGATGTGAAAGTTGGCATGTTTCTGACATGGTGGACATGTCTTCACAAATTCCGTAGCTTCTTTTTGTAGAGTTGGCCAATAAAATCCCGCTCGGAGTACTTTTTTGGCGAGAGCTCGTGCTCCGAGATGATTGCCACAAATGCCACCGTGTATTTCTTCTAGCACTTCCCTTGTGTTGGAGGTCGGCACGCATTTTAGTAAAGGTGTTAAGATTCCTCTTTTGTACAGGATGTTGTTTATAATGGTGTAGTATTGTGCCTCCCTTTTTAACCTCTTTGCCTCCTTTTCTTTTGGGGGGAGCGTTCCTGTTTTGAGGTAGTTGATTATGGGGGTCATCCATCCTTGGTCCTGACTTGTTATCATCAGGACTTTTTCTTCTTCCGAGATTGACGGGTTTTGCAACATTTCCTGGATGAGGCTCCTATTGTTGCCCCCTGGTTTGGTGCTGGCCAGTTTTGAGAGTGCATCAGCTCGGGCATTTTGTTCGCGGGTTATGTGGCAGATTTTATACTCCCCGATTTGTCCAAGCTGTTCCTTGGTTTTATCCAAATATTTTTTCATGGTGGGATCTTTGGCTTGGTAGCTCCCTGTTATTTGTGATGTGATTACTTGTGAATCACTGTAAATGTTGAGTTTTTGAGCTCTGACTTCTTTAGCCAGCTTCAAACCAGCTAATAATGCTTCATATTCTGCCTGGTTGTTTGAGGCCGGGAACCCGAACTTGAGGGAGAGCTCAACTTGGGTTCCTTGGTTGCTTTCTATTATCACGCCTGCGCCGCTTCCAGTTTTATTTGAAGAATCGTCCATGTAAAGATTCCATTCTATGCGGGTTCCTAGGGCATCTGTGAATTCTGCGATAAAGTCGGCCAGATACTATGATTTGATGGCCGTCCGAGCTTCATATTGGAGGTCAAACTCTGACAACTCGACTGCCCATTGTAGAATTCTGCCTGCCAAATCTGTTTTCTGCAATATTCCTTTTATGGGCTGGTTAGTTCGAACCTTAATGGTGTGAACCTGGAAGTACGGGCGGAGTCATCGAGATGTTAGAATAAGGGTATAGGTAAATTTTTCTATTTTCTGGTAGTTCAGCTCGGATCCCTGTAGCGCTTTGCTAATGAAGTAGACGGGTTGTTGCCCATGTTCGTCTTCTCTGACTAGTGCTGAAGCTATTGCCCGGCTCCCTACTGCGAGGTATAATATGAGCGGTTCTCCTTCTCGTGGCCGAGATAGGATAGGTGGCCGTCCTAAGAACTCCTTGAAGTCTCGGAAGGCTTGCTCACATTCTGTCGTCCATTCAAACTGTTTTCCCTTTCTTAAAGTAGCATAGAAGGGAAGAGATCTTATCGCAGCTCCTGCTAAGAATCGGGATAGAGCGGCTAACCTCCCGTTGAGTTGTTGTACTTCTTTGACACTGGTTGGGCTCTTCATGTTGAGTATAGCTTGACATTTGTCTGGATTTGTTTCAATTCCCCTTTGTGTGAGCATGAAGGCTAAAAATTTGCCTGCTTCTACTGCGAAGGTGCATTTTGCGGGATTGAGCCGCATGTTGTGTTTCCTTATAGTGTAAAACACTTGAGTCAGGTCCGATAATAATGTATCTTCACTTTGTGTCTTTATCAACATGTCATCCACATAAACTTCCATGATTTTTCCGATGTGATCTGAGAAAACTTTATTCATTCGCCTTTGATAAGTAGCTCATGCGTTCTTGAGACCGAAAGGCATCACGATGTAACAGTAGTTTGCTTTCGGTGTTAGGAACGAGGTCTTTTCTTAATCTGGGGGATACATGGGGATTTGGTTGTACCCCGAATATGCGTCCATGAACGAGAGATACTTATATCCTGATGAAGCATCTACTAGAGCGTCGATGCTTGGGAGTGGGTAAGGGTCTTTTGGGCAGGCTTTGTTGAGGTCGGTGTAGTCGGTGCACATTCGCCACTTTCCATTTGACTTTTTCACCAAGACGACGTTTGCTAGTCATAGTGGGTATTTAACTTCCCTTATGAACCCTGCCTCTAGTAGCGCTTGTACTTGTTCTTCTACAGCTTGAGATTGCTCTGGTCCGAGTTTTCTTCGTCTTTGTTGTACCGGCCGGGATCCCGGGTAGCCTGCCAATTTGTGGCTCATTAGTTCGGGATCAATGCCTGGCATGTCGGCAGCTTTCCATGCAAAGAGATCAACATTATCTCGTAGGAACCGTATTAGTGATTCCTTTGTGTCTCCTTTCAGGATCGTGCCAATATTGGTTGTTTTATCCGAGGTATCTCCGATCTGGACTTTTTCTACTTCTCCTTCGGGTCGTGGTCGAAATTCCTCTCGCCTCTGAACTCCACCGAGCTCGATTGTGTAGAACTCTCCTCCTTCACCTCAGAGGTTTATACTTTCGTTATAACAGCGACGCGCCATCTTTTGATCTGCCTTTATTGTAGCTATCCCTTCCGCAGTTGGGAATTTCATACATAGATGTGGGGTTGAAACTATTGCGCCGAGTTGATTTAATGTTGTCCGACCTATTAAGGCATTGTAGGCTGAGCTTACGTCGACCACGATGTAGTCTATCTTGAGTGTTCTGGATTGGTTCCCCTTCCCGAAGGTTGTATGCAGCGATACGTATCCCAGCGGTTGAACTGGGGTATCTCCAAGTCCGAACAGGCTGTTCGGGTATGCTCTTAGCTCTTTTTCTTCTAAGCCGAGCTTGTCGAAGGCAGTTTTGAATAGGATGTCGGTAGAGCTTCCTTGGTCAATTAGTGTGCGGTGGAGGTTGGCATTTGCTAATATGATCGTAATGACCATGGGGTCGTCGTGTCCCGAGATGATTCCGGCTGCATCTTCCTTGGTAAACGTGATTGCTGGGATATCTGGTGCCTCCTGCTTTCTTTCGACATGGTACATTTTTTTGAGGTGTCGCTTGCGGGATGTTTTGGAGATTCCTCCCCCAGCAAATCCGCCGTGTATCACGTGGACGTGTCTTTCCGGTGTGCGAGGTGATCGTTCGGATCGTCCGACATCCTCATCCCTTCTTCTTTTCCATGGTTCTTCGTCCCGATTGGCAAAGAACCGATCTAGTTTTCCTTCTGTTCCGAGGGTTACCTGAAACTGTAGGTCGATCTTGGATGAGATCGTCTGTGTTGGTCGGAGCCGACATGTTCGGCAGGTGGATATCGGCCGGAGCTGGTGTGTCCGACTTGTTGGACTTGGAGGTGGTGCTGATCCTTCGTCCCCGGAGGGTGGGGGGTACCTGCAAGAGACTCCAATGCTTAAGTTAGCAAAGGTATTACACAGGTATTCAGTAGAATCAGAGTATGAGTTATACCTGCGTGCTCTAGTGTATTTATAATGGTGAGATGTGGCCTCCTGCGGATAAGATAAGTTAGTTATCTTATCTAATCTTTATCTTATCTTTAAGTGAGGTCATCTTTAAGGGAACCGCCTTTATCTCTATGGGCTTGGACTGCCCTTAGATTTGGGACGTGTTTCTCTATTTGGGCCCTTTGTTTGGGCCTTCCTGTGACTTGTCCGAGCTCTTTGAGAAGAGGTCGGGTTGTCCTGACCTGAAGAGGTCGGTCGCTTTGTCTGTAGAACATCCCGGGTCGGACAGCTCGACCCAGGGTATGAACAGTACCCCTGCTTGAGCTCGTTTTTATATCAGCGCTTTGCTTTGGGAACGTGAAAGGGTTTAGTACCTTCATTAATTGGTATTAATTGCCCCGTTTTCTCCTGGCTTTTATTTTGAATCTCTCAATCAAAAAACGGTTTCTCTTCTTTCACTTCTTCTCCGTAACTCCTCCCTTTACTTTCTCATTTTCTATTTCTTGCCCAGAGTTTGTAGTTTCTTTTTTGTGACATCTGTTCTGCTACTGCGTTTTTCGGAAGAGGGCTGATTCCACATTTTCTTCTTCTGTCTTTGCATTCTTCCACTTCGAGGGGGTGGCTTTGTTGCTTCTGCTCTTTAGCTTTCTTTCGAGGTTTTCTTCTATTCTCCAGGTTAGTCCCATTTCGTGTTTCCTCGTTTATTTCTGATTTTGCGATGGGGTTTTCCTTTTTGGAGAAAGTTTGGATCTTTCTGTTTTTATCGTGCTTGACTTGTTGCATGCTATGGTTTTTTCGCTTTTTCGGTGTGAATCTTTTTGTTTTGCAGTTTGCCGCTGTTTCTGTTTGGATGATGATTTTTGCTTTGATTTTGAAAAGCTTGTGCCTTTGCTGTTTTTCCTTTGGTCTTTTTGGTGTTCTGATGAACTGTAGCAGTAGTGTTGGTAAACTGTAGGAGCAATGCTTTTCCTGATAAAACTGCAGAAGGGTGGATTTTCTGCGTTTTTTTGCTTCCTTTGCTTTCTTTTCTGGACTTTATTCTGATGAGTACCGAGATGTAGATTGTAGAAATGATTTTGAAGACCCTTCTTGTTTACTGCCTCCAAGGGATGCTCCAAGACTTTTTCTCTTGAGTCTTGGGGTTTTTCCCTTTTTGGTTAATCCGTCCGTTTGAGATGTTTTGACCCGTGTCCGAGATGTTTTTAAGTAATCCACTCTTCTTTTCTTTTTGTAGGATTTAGTTGGCCTCATGTCTTCCCGAAATAACGTTGTAGAGATGCCTTCCCAGGTTCCTGCGGGTATGGCCAATTGGGTAGACTCCATGGTTCTCCTGTATGTCTCGCTGGCTGATTCTGAGTTTTGTGCTCAGCTTAGGCAGTTTCATAGTGTCTGTAGCAATTCTGGTGATGAGAAGAACTATGAACTTGTCCCTCCTTCTTCTGACGAGAGAGTCTGTTTTTCAACTCGGGTTGTTGATGGTCGCCCCTTCTTTTATGTTTATGACTTTTTCTTTGGTCCGCTGGGTATTACTCTTCCTTTTACTCAATTTGAAACCGACCTGTTATGGTCTTGTAATATTGCCCCCTCTCAACTTCACCCTAATTCCTGGGGTTTTATAAAGATTTTTCAATTGTTGTGCAATGGTTTTGGTATCCCTGCTTCCCAATCTCTCTTTTTCTATCTGTTTGTTTTGACTAAGCCCGGAGTGGTAAAAAAGAAGGCAGCTTGGGTCTCCTTTCGCTCTACCCAAGGAAAGAAGGTTTTTTCCATGTTTGACGAGTCATTCCGTGATTTTAAAAACTACTTTTTCAAGGTCTGAGCTGTTGAAGGAGCTCGGCCCTTTTTTCTGGACGAAAATGATGAGCCTGCCTTTCCCCTGGAATGGCAAAAGGATGTGAGGGTCTCCAGGTACTCTTGGGACATGTTGGATGAGGCTGAGCGGGCCTTTGTGACTGTTTTGGAAGAGCGCTGGGGTCAGCCTCCCCATCTTGATACAAGGAAATTTCTAACCAATCCTTCTCTTCTTCAAACTGAACTGGGTATCTTTGCTATCTGTTAATGTTTACTTGTAGCTGTATTTCCGACTTGTTCGATTTGTAGCTTGACTTCTGTTTTATTTTGCAGAGGCAATGAAGAATAATGAATCCATGAAGGCTTTTAAGAGGGCACAGAAGGCGACTGCTGCCAGGAATATTGCCGCTAAGGCGGCTGGGGAGGGGTCCTCCCAAGTGCGCGAGAAGCCATCAGTGCCGAGTTCCCCCATAGTGATGAAAGCGATTCCGACACCTCGGGTCCGCTTGGTGGATCCTCATCCTGCTTCTGCCGTTCCATCTGCTGCCCCTCCAAGTAAAAAATAAAAGACGGTTGAGTCCTTCGACCTTAATGCCCCTGACTTCAATGCCATCGAGTTCATAGATCAACAAATTGGGCCCTATGGTACCCTTTCGATGGACGATGTGTCCATCCTCCATCATTTGGAATTTATGGCCCAGAATCACGTGCAGATGGCTTTTATGGCAGCCGCTATACACCGGACTGCTCAAAGTCTCCCTCTTCATGCCACTAAGGCATTTATGGAGGAGGCAAAGCAAGAGTTTGACCGGATGAAGGGGCTGAAGGAGGAGCTCAAATTAAAGGTGACCAAGTTAGAGAAGGATCTAGAGAATGAGAAGGCGAGTTCCCTTTCATTGGCGGCTTCTTTGAGGTTGGCCGAGGACACAGCTCTGATGCATAAAGATAGTTATGTTACAACTTATCGGGAGGTGATGCGTCTGAGGGAGGAGTTGGACAGTGCTCGGGAGGATTATTCTGAGCTCCAAAGTCATCTCGTCGGCAGCATGACTGCTGCTTACGAGAACTTGAAGGAGCAAGTTCGGGTCATTGCTCCCGAGGCCGATCTCACCCTTTTCAGTTTAGATAATGTTGTCAGAGATGGCAAGATTGTCCCTGATGACGAGGGTGATGATGACGCTGATCCTCCTCCTGTGTCCTCTGCCAAAGTGTCGACTACCTCTGCTCCTCTGGTTGCACCTGATTCGGATTGCCAAGTTCTGAACCCGGAGGATGGAACTGTAGATGCCGTGCCTATTCAGACTCGTCCTCCTTCTCCTTGTCCTGATGATGCTCCTGATGTTTGCTGATCTTTTTCTGGATTTACTTGGCCCGGCTTGTGGGCTCTTAAAACTTTTTATTTATTTGCTGACGTTTTCTGGTTGTTTTGTCTGGCAACCTTTTGAAAAACAAAAGTAGCTCGTTATCCTTTTTTGATGGCCTCCGAGGCTTTAAAACTTTGTAGATCATATCAAGGTTTTTGATATTTTCTTCTGTTTTCTGAAAATGTTGGTCCTTGCAATTTGACCTTTTTGGATTGCCTCGTGCTTATCGTTTGTGGCTTGGATCCTCTGTATTTGTGTGGATCCAACTTGTTTTCTCGTTTTTGTAGGTATTCTTGATGTTTCTTCAACTGATTTCTTTGTGTTGATTCCCTTTATTTCTGTAATCCTCTTTCCTGGACCTTCGTTAGGTCTCTTTTTGTTCGTAGGAGTCCGACTTCATTTAGGTCGGTCTCTTCTGAGTTATATCTGTAATCCTCTTTCTCGGATCTTTATCAGATCTCTTTTAGGGGTTACTTGTATATCTTTTCAGTAGCAGGAGTCCGACTTCGTTATGTCGGTCTCCTTTGAGTTATAGCGTAATCCTCTTTCTTGGATCTTTATCAGATCTCTTTCAGGGATTACTTGTGTAACTTTTCGGTAGCAGGAGTTTGACTTCGTTATGTCGGTCTCCTTTAAGTTATAGCGTAATCCTCTTTCTTGGATCTTTATCAAATCTCTTTCAGGGATTACTTGTATAACTTTTTTAGTGATAGGAGTCCGACTTGGTTATGTCGGTCTCCTTTAAGTTATTTTTCATAGTCCTCTTTCTTGGATCTTTGTCAGATCTCTTTCAGGGACTACTTGTATAACTTTTTAGTTTTGGGCTGACTTTGTTATGTCGGGCCCTTCTAAGTTAAAGTAATCCTCTTTAATAGGGTTGGCCAGACCTCTTTCCAGGGTTTACTTATAAATTGGGTTGACTTGGTCCAACTTCTGAACGTCGGCCATGGTGCGCGAAATTGTGATCACTACACAACTTTGCACAACTAACCAGCAAGTGCACTGGGTCGTCCAAGTAATACCTTACGCGAGTAAGGGTCGATCCCACGGAGATTGTTGGTATGAAGCAAGCTATGGTCACCTTGTAAATCTTAGTCAGGCAGACTCAAATGGGTATAGTGATATACGAATAAAGCATAAAGATAAAGATAGAGGTACTTATGTAATTCATTGGTAGGAACTTCAGATAAGCGTATGAAGATGCCTTCCCTTCCGTCTCTCTGCTTTCCTACTGTCTTCATCCAATCCTTCTTACTCCTTTCCATGGCAAGCTTATGTAGGGTTTCACCGTTGTCAGTGGCTACCTCCCATCCTCTCAGTGAAAATGTTCCTATGCTCTGTCACAGCATATGGCTAATCAGCTGTCGGTTCTCGGTCAGGCCGGAATAGAATCCAGCGATTCTTTTGCGTCTGTCACTAACGCCCCGCCTGCTAGGAGTTTGAAGCACGTCACAGTCATTCGATCATTGAATCCTACTCAGAATACCACAGACAAGGTTTAGACCTTCCGGATTCTCTTGAATGCCGCCATCTGTTCTCGCCTATACCACGAAGACTCTGATCTCACGGAATGGCTGGCTCGTTTGTCAGGCGAGCACTCGGTTGTCAGGCGATCAACCATGCATCGTGTATCGGGAATCCAAGAGATATTCACTAGAGCCTTGGTTGCTTGTAGAACAAAAGTGGTTGTCAGTCACCTTGTTCATAGGTGAGAATGATGATGAGTGTCACGGATCATCACATTCATCAAGTTGAAGAACAAGTGATATCTTGGACAAGGAACAAGCGGAATTGAATAGAAGAACAATAGTAATTGCATTAATACTCGAGGTACAGCAGAGCTCCACACCTTAATCTATGGTGTGTAGAAACTCCACCGTTGAAAATACACAAGAACAAGGTCTAGGCATGGCCGTGAGGCCAGCCTCCCAATGATCTAAGAACTAGAAGTCCAAAGATGAAAATACAATAGTAAAAGGTCCTACTTATAGAAAACTAGTAGCCTAAGGTTTACAAAGATGAGTAAATGACATAAAAATCCACTTCCGGGCCCACTTGGTGTGTGCTTGGGCTGAGCAATGAAGCAATTTCGTGTAGAGACTCTTCTTGGAGTTAAACGCCAGCTTTTATGCCAGTTTGGGCGTTTAACTCCCATTTAGGTGCCAGTTCCGGCGTTTAACGCTGGGAATTCTGAGGGTGACTTTGAACGCCAGTTTGGGCCATCAAATCTTGGGCAAAGTATGGACTATCATATATTGCTGGAAAGCCCAGGATGTCTACTTTCCAACGCCGTTGAGAGCGCGCCAATTGGGCTTCTGTAGCTCCAGAAAATCCTCTTCGAGTGCAGGGAGGTCAGAATCCAATAGCATCTGCAGTCCTTTTCAGTCTCTGAATCAGATTTTTGCTCAGGTCCCTCAATTTCAGCCAGAAAATACCTAAAATCACAGAAAAACACACAAACTCATAGTAAAGTCTAGAAAAGTGAATTTTAACTAAAAACTAATAAAAATATACTAAAAACTAACTAGATCATACTAAAAACATACTAAAAACAATGCCAAAAAGGGTACAAATTATCCGCTCATCACAACACCAAACTTAAATTGTTGCTTGTCCCCAAGCAACTGAAAATCAAATAAGATAAAAAGAAGAGAATATACTATAGACTCCAAATTATCAATGAAACTTAGCTCCAAATTAGATGAGCGGGACTAGTAGCTTTTTGCCTCCGAACAGTTTTGGCATCTCACTTTATCCTTTGAAATTCAGAATGATTGGCTTCTTTAGGAACTCAGAATCCAGATAGTGTTATTGATTCTCCTAGTTAAGTATGATGATTCTTGAACACAGCTACTTATTGAGTCTTGGCCGTGGCCCAAAGCACTCTGTCTTCCAGTATTACCACCGGATACATACATGCCACAGACACATAATTGGGTGAACCTTTTCAGATTGTGACTCAGCTTTGCTAAAGTCCCCAATTAGAGGTGTCCAGGGTTCTTAAGCACACTCTTTTTGCCTTGGATCACAACTTTATTTCTTTCTTTTTCTTTTCTTTTTCTTTCTTTTCCTTCTCCTCCTTTTTTTCGTTTCATTTCCTCTCTTTTTTTTTTGTATTCACTGCTTTTTCTTGCTTCAAGAATCATTTTTATGATTTTTCAGATCCTCAGTAACATGTCTCCTTTTTCATCATTCTTTCAAGAGCCAACAATTTTAACATTCATGAACAACAAATTCAAAAGACATATGCACTGTTCAAGCATACATTCAGAAAACAAAAAGTATTGCCACCACATCAAACCAATTAAGCTAGTTTTAAAGATGAATTCGAAATCCTGTACTTCTTATTCTTTTGTGATAAAAACAGTTCTCATTTAAGAAAGGTGATGGATTCATAGGACATTCATAACTTTAAGGCATAGACACTAAGACACTAATGATCATAAGACACAAACATGGACAAACATAAGCATAAATTTTCGAAAAACAGAAAAATAAAGAACAAGGAGATTAAAGAACGGGTCCACCTTAGTGATGGCGGCTTGTTCTTCCTCTTGAAGGTCTTGTGGAGTGCTTGAGCTCCTCAATGTCTCTTCCTTGTCTTTGTTGCTCCTCTCTCATGATTCTTTTGATCTTCTCTAATTTCATGGAGGAGGATGGAATGTTCTTGGTGCTCCACCCTTAGTTGTCCCATGTTGGAACTCAATTCTCCTAGGGAGGTGTTCAGTTGCTCCCAATAGTCTTGTGGAGAAAAGTGCATCCCTTGAGGCATCTCAGGGATCTCATGATGAGGGGGGTCTCTTGTTTGCTCCATCCTTTTCTTAGTGATGGGCTTGAGGTCATGCCTTCTCAGTTGAACCGGCTTTCCTCTTGAATCTCTCTTCCATTGAGCACCCTCTTCACAAATGTCTGTGAAGACTTGGACCAACCTTTGATCAAAGTTGACCCTTCTTCATGGCCACAACTTCATAGAAGTGGTCTTGATGCATCCTTGAGATGAATCTCTCCATCTCCCATGACTCGGAGGAGGATGCTTTTGCCTTCCCTTTCCTCTTTCTAGAGGTTTCTCCGGCCTTGGATGCCATAAATGGTTATGGAAAAACGAAAAAGCAACACTTTTACCACACCAAACTTAAAAGGTTTGCTCGTCCTCGAGCAAAAGAAGAAAGAAGAGAGTAGAAGAAGAAGAAATGAGGAAGAAGGGAATGGCTGTGTGTTCGGCCAAAGAGGGGGAGAAGTGGTGTTTAGGTTGTGTGAAAATAAAGGGGTGAAGAAGGGTTTATATAGGAGAGGGGGGCTCATGGTTCGGCCATTGATGGGTGGGTTTGGGAGAGAAAGTGGTTTGAATTTGAATGGTGAGGTAGGTGGGGTTTTATGAAGGATGGATGTGAGTGGTGAAGAGAAAGAAGGGATTTGATAGGTGAAGGGTTTTTGGGGAAGAGGTATGGAGGTGATTGGTGAATGGGTGAAGAAGAGAGAGAGAGTGGTGGGGTTGGTGGGGATCCTGTGGGGTCCACAGATCCTGTGGTGTCAAGGAAAAGTCATCCCTGCACCAAATGGCAAGCAAAATCTCGTTTTGAGCCATTTCTGGCGTTAAACGCCGGGCTGGTGCCCATTCCTGGCGTTTAACGCCAGGTTCTTGCCCTTTTCTGGCGTTTAACGCCAGTCTGGTGCCCCTTTCTGGCGTTAAACACCCAGAATGGTGCCAGACTGGGCGTTAAACGCCCAACTGCTAGCCTCACTGGCGTTTAAACTCCAGTGGGTTCTTCCTCCAGGGTGTGTTATTTTTCTTCCTGTTTTTCATTCTGTTTTTGCTTTTTCAATTGATTTTGTGTCTTCTTATGATCATCAACCTACAAAAAATTTAAAATAACAAAGAGAAATAGATAAAATATAACATTGGGTTGCCTCCCAACAAGCGCTTCTTTAATGTCAGTAGCTTGACAGATGGCTCTCATGGAGCCTTACATTTTCTCAGAGAAATGTTGGAACCTCCCAACACCAAACTTAGAGTTTGAATGTGGGGGTTCAACACCAAACTTAGAGTTTGGTTGTGGCCTCCCAACACCAAACTTAGAGTTTGACTGTGGGGGCTCTGTTTGACTCTGATTTGAGAGAAGCTCTTTGTTCCGGGGGTTACCTGAAACGTGTAGCTCGGTCGTCTGGAGAGGCCCGAGGTGGGGGTTCAGGGACCCGAGCTTGATATGTGGAGTGGTTGGTGGTTGTACCTGCAATGACACTCCGATGCTTAAGTTAGCATGGGTCCATGCAGATAAGTGTAGAATGTGGAATTAATGAAATACCTGGGTGCTCCAGTGTATTTATAGTAGTTGGCCGTGATTTTCCCTGGATAAGATATTCTTATCTTATCTTATCTTTGGGAGTTTTATCTCTATCTTTGTGGAACCGCCTTTTCTAGGCCCTTTCGGCCTTTAGGTTTTGGGCTGCGTTCCTTTTGATGGGCCTTCCTTTGCTTGATTTGTCCGAGGTCCGACCTTTAGGCGTGGGCCTTAGGCCGAGGTCGGACCTTTTCATGGATCTGCCGAGTTGGAGGAGCCCGGTCAGGGTATGAACAGTGCCCCTGCCTGAGTTCGTCCTTTTTGGGAGGTCGAGCTCGGGCATAGTAGTTTTTTCAAAATTCAAAAATGGCCGTTTCTGCATTTATTGCATTTTACCGTTTCTCCTCGATTTCCGTTCGGGCTCTGTGAAGGCATTATTTATTTGCTCCCTTCCTTTTTCTTCGTTTATTCTGTTCCTTTCCTGTTTTTCTAAGTTTCGCCATCTCCTTTTTCGAGCACCGCTTCTCTTTCTTTGTTTCTTCTTCTTTATGCCTGGGTTGCCCCGGAAAGAGGCGCCGCCATTGCTTTATTTTGCATATGGGGGGGGCTCTTTTTGTTTTTCTGGTACTTTGTTCCGGGTTGCCGTATTTTCTTTGTTGGGTTTTTGTTTCTTGCTTGGCTGAACGGGTTTTTCGCTGTCTGCTTTATGTGATTTTTGCTTGCTGTTGTATTTCTTCTTTGTAGGTAAGAGTTTTATGTCTCGAAAGGTTCTTCAGGCGATGTCGACCAAGATTCCAAGTGGTCTTGGTTGGGTAGACCCTCTTCCTCTAAAAGTCCCTTCTGTGGTAGATTCTGAATATTTGGCTAGGTTCCGTAGGCACTGTAGCATATGTGAGAATAGAGAGTCTGAGAGGGATTATGAACTAGTAGCCCCGGATTCCGAGGAGAGAGTTTGCTTTCCGCCTTTAGATAGTTCCGAGAAGCTCTTCTTTTATGCTTATGATTGTTTTTTCTCTAAGCTGAGTGTCCGACTTCCTTTTACCGACCTGGAGTCCGAGGTGTTGTGGTCATGTAACCTTGCCCCTACGCAGCTCCATCCAAATTCTTGGGCGTTTTTAAAGCTGTTTCAACTTTTGTGTCAGTTTTTGGGCGTCGCTCCCTCTATTTCTCTTTTTCCTACTTGTTTGTGTTGACGAAGCCGGGGTCGGGTGGAGGGAAGGTGTCTTGGGTCTCTTTTAGGGCTAACCAGGGAAGGAAGTTTTGTACCCTTTATGATGAGTCCTTTCATGATTTCAAGAACTTTTATTTCAAGGTCCGGGCTACTGGAGACGGCCGCCCTTTCTTTCTGGATGAGAGTGGGGAGCCTTCTTTTCCTCTTTGTTGGCAGGAGAACGTAGTGTCTGCTAAGTATACTTTTGAGAGTCTAGATGAGGTTGAGCAGGCTTTTGTGGGTGTGGTGAGCAGTTTATGGGGTCGGGCACCTCACTTGGATACGAAGAAAATGTTGGGGGATCCAAGCCTTCTCCGTTCCGAGTTAGGTAGTTTCCCGACCTCTCCGAGATTCTTCTCTTTCAGTATTTTGGTTTTGCTTGTTTTTGGTGGAATTTCTGTTGTGGTAATCCTTTTCTTTTTATTTCTGCAGAGATGTCTTCTCAGGCGGATTCCATGAAGTTCCTTCGTCGGACGAAGAAGTCTGTGGCTGCTCGAAATATCGAGGCTGGGGAGGCTTCTGCCCGATCTTCTCCGCAGAAGACTACCGTGGGTGTTCAGACTCGGTCGAAGACTATTCCGACTCCCCAGTTCTGAGCTATAAATCAAGACCCTCCGTCCTCCGGGCCTGCTACCTCTTCTCCTCCCCCGTTCTCGGGTCCTCCTCCCAAGAAGCAGAAGACCTCTCAAGAGCTTGCGGGTTTTAACGATAAGGATTTCGATGCTCTTGGTTGGATTGAACAGCATATTCTCCCTCAGACTTTTATTTCTACTGATGACGTGTCTATGGAGCACCATTTTCAGTATATGGCGCGGAGTTGTGTTCGGATGGCCAGTCTTCATGCTGCTATTGCCCGGGAGTTCAAGAAATCCCCCATTGGTGCGACCAGCTCCCGACTTGAGAAGGCTCAGTCTGAGTTTGAGAGGATTAGTGAGCTGAAGGCTGCTAGGATTACTGAGCTGGAGGCCTCTCTGGAGAAAGAGAAAGCTAAAGCTACCGCGGCTGTGGCGGCAGCGAAAGCATCTGAGGAGATGGCGAAGGCGGCGACGGAGAATTATACTCGGGTATACGCCGAGCTTGTGGAGACAAAGGAGAAGTTGCAATCTGCTCGGGATGATTTTTACGAGCTAGAGGGTCATGTGGCCAAGGGTATGGATGCTATGTTTGGAAATTTGAAGGATCAGGTCCGGGTTCTTGCTCCTGACCTGGATCTGAGTTTGTTTAGTACGGATAACGTTGTTGTGGAGGGAAAGATTGTTCCTGCTCCCAACGAGGATGAGGTTCCGGTGTCCGACCTTAATGTTCCGGTTGCGAACCCGACTTCACCTTTGGCCGGGGATGGATCTGGTGTGGAGGTTTCAAACCGAGATGATGGTGCTGTCAAGGCTGTCCCGATTTCTATGGTTCTTCCTCCGCAGCCTTCTACCGATGTGGAATCCGGAAAGGACCTTGATCCTCTGTAATCTTTTATTTTTGGTTCTTTGCCCGGCCTGTGGGCTCTTTTGTTTTTGGATGGTTTCTGTGAACGCTTTGGACGCTTTTTTGCTATTAGCTACTTGTAGTAACTTTTTAGCTTATTATGCGGTGTTTTGCTTTGACTTTTTGTTCCGCTTTTATGCTTTTTAGTTGTTTTTTGGATAACAACTTTTTAGCTAGCGCTTTGAAACTTCGTTTTTATCCTTTCCTTCGATTTCGTTTCTTCGCTTGTACTTTTTTAGTTGTTTTTGGATAACAACTTTTTTAGTAAGCGTTTTCGAAACTTTGTTTTATCCTTTCCTTCGATTTCGTTTCTTCGCTTGTACTTTTTTAGTTGTTTTTGGATAACAACTTTTTAGTAAGCGTTTTCGAAACTTCGTTTTATCCTTTCCTTCGATTTCGTTTCTTCGCTTGTACCTTTTTAGTTGTTTTTGGATAACAACTTTTTAGTAAGCGTTTTCGAAACTTCGTTTTATCCTTTCCTTCGATTTCGTTTCTTCGCTTGTACTTTTTTAGTTGTTTTTGGATAACAACTTTTTAGTAAGCGTTTTCGAAACTTTGGCTTTTGCCGTTTTTAAGGCTTCTTTCTTGGATCCGGGCTTTTTCTCGGACCTCGGGCGTTCGAGTACCTCCCTTTGTTGGGTCCGACCTTGTTTGGTCGGCCTTTTAAGTTATTTTTGTAATCTCTTTTTATTTGGCTTTTTGAGCCTTTTCAGAGTTGCTTTATAACTTCTCACATTAATTTGAACCTCGTCGCTTTATCTTTGCCGACCTTGTGTGGTCTCTTGGCAAATGATTTTTTGCGTTTTGCCGAGCATAAATTAATGCGCCTTGGCGGGGTACTTTCTAGGACTTGTTTCATTTATGAGGAAGGAGAAAAGAAAATAGAAAAATTTGATTAGTATTAAAAAAGAAGGAATATTTACAGAGTGTTTACCCTTGACTAGGTCGGGTGTCTTTATTTAACCGGGTGTCTCATTAAAAAACCCTTGTAGGGAAAAAGAGTACACCTCGGGTTAAATTTTTCTAGCTGTAGTACCGTCTTAGATTGCAGGCGTGCCAGGCCCTGGGCAGCTCATTGCCTTCTAGGTCGGATACTTTGTAGTAGCCTGTCCCTAAGACTTCTGTTACTTTGTAGGGTCCTTTCCAATTTGCAGCTAGCTTTCCTTCTCCCGACTTTTGTGTTCCGATGTCATTTCGGATTAGAATCAGGTCGTGAATGGAGAAGCTTCGCTTTATTACTTTCTGATTGTATCTAAGTGCCGTTCGCCGTTTTAAGGCTTCTTCTTGGATTCGGGCTCTTTCTCGGACCTCGGGGAGGAGGTCGAGTTCTTCCCTTTGTGCCTGCGGGTTACCTTTTTCGTTGTAGAAGATGGTTCTAGGTGACCCTTCCTCTATTTCGATAGGAATCATTGCCTCCATCCCGTAGGCTAGTCGGAATGGTGATTCTCCCGTTGTAGAGTGTGGAGTTGTCCGATATGCCCATAGCACCTGGGGAAGCTCTTCGGCCCATGCCCCTTTGGCTTCTTGGAGTCTCCTTTTTAACCCGGCCAAGATAACTTTATTTGCAGCCTCTGCTTGTCCATTGGCTTGTGGGTGTTCGACTGAGGTGAATTGCTGTTTGATTTTTAGTTCGGCCACCAAGTTCTGAAAACTTGTGTCTGTGAACTGTGTTCCATTGTCTGTTGTGATGGAGTAGGGGACTCCGAACCTTGTGACAATGTTTTTGTATAGGAATTTGTGACTTTTCTGAGCCGTAATGGTGGCTAAGGGTTCAGCTTCGATCCACTTTGTGAAGTAGTCGACCCCTACTATGAGGTATTTGACTTGCCCCGGTCCTTGGGGGAACGGGCCGAGTAGGTCAAGTCCCCATTTTGCGAAGGGCCATGGTGCAGTGATGCTGATAAGGTCTTCGGGTGGTGCCTTGTGAAAATTGGCGTGTTTTTGGCAGGGGGGCATATTTTCACAAATTCCGTTGCGTCTCTTTGCAAGGTCGGCCAGTAGAACCCGGCTCGGACTACTTTTTTGGATAATGCCCGAGCTCCGAGATGGTTCCCACACATGCCTCCGTGGACTTCTTCGAGGACGTTCTTTGTTTCTGAGGTCGGGACGCACCTAAGGAGGGGATTTGAGAATCCTCTTCTGTATAATACGTCGTGAATTAGCGTATAATTCTGGGCGTCTTTCGTGAGTCTTTTAGCTTCCTTTCTTTCGGCGGGAAGAGTTCCCGACTTCAGGTAATTGAGTATGGGGGTCATCCATCCTTGCTGTTGGCTGGATATATTTAGCGTTTCTTCCCCTCTTAGCACGGAGGGAGATTGTAAGGTTTCCTGGAGGAGACTTCTGTTGTTGCCTCCGGGCTTGGTGCTGGCAAGCTTTGAGAGGGCGTCTGCCCGGGCATTTTGTTCCCGTGGTATGTGCTGGATCTGTATCTCTGGAAAGTGGCGTAATTGTGCCTGTGTTTGGTCCAAGTATTTTTTCGTAGTTGGGTCTTTGGCCTGGTAGCTTCCATTTACTTGTGATGTGATGACCTGGGAGTCGCTGAAGATCGTGATTTTCTGGGCTCCGACCTCTTCGGCTAGCTTTAGACCTGCTAGTAGGGCCTCGTATTCGGCTTGGTTGTTCGAGGCCTGGAACTCGAATTTTAGGGATAGTTCTATCTGCGTTCCTTGGTCGCTTTCGAGTATAACCCCGGCTCCGCTTCCAGTTTTGTTTGAGGACCCGTCGACATACAGGTTCCATGAGAGTGGGGTTCCAGGGGTCTCAGTGTATTCTGCGATGAAGTCGGCTAGATACTGAGATTTTATGGCAGTCCGGGTTTCATAGTGGAGGTCGAACTCGGACAGTTCCACCGCCCATTGCAGTATTCGTCCTGCCAGGTCTGTTTTTTGGAGGATGTGTCTCATGGGTTGGTTTGTTCGGACTTTGATGGTGTGGGCTTGAAAGTAGGGACGAAGCCTCCGAGCTGTGAACACTAGGGCGTAGGCGAATTTTTCTATCTTCTGATAGTTTAATTCGGCCCCTTGTAGTGCCTTGCTTACAAAGTATATGGGGTGTTGTCCTTGGTCATTTTCGCGTATTAACGCGGAGGCGATTGCTCGATTTCCGACCGAGAGGTATAGTACGAGTTCTTCTCCTTTTAAAGGTCGGGTTAGGATTGGTGGCTGCCCGGGGAATTCCTTGAATTCTTGGAAGGCTTTTTCGCACTCCGGGGTCCATGAGAAGGGTTTCCCTTTCTTTAGGAGCGAGTAGAGAGGTAGTGATTTTATCGCTGATCCTGCCAAGAATCTTGATAGGGCGGCTAGCCTTCCATTCAGTTGTTGTACCTCTTTGACACACGTCGGGCTCTTCATATTGAGTATTGCTTGGCATTTGTCCGGGTTCGCTTCGATGCCCCTTTGAGTCAGCATGAAGCCTAAGAACTTTCCGGCTTCTGAGGCGAAGGTGCACTTTGTCGGGTTAAGTCTCATGTTGTGTTTTCTGAGGGTGCCGAAGACGCTGGTGAGGTCGGTCAGCAAGTTTCTGTCTTCTTGTGTCTTTACCAGCATGTCGTCGACGTACACCTCTAGCTGTAGTCCGATGTGCTCTGAGAACACTTTATTCATTAGCCTCTGGTAGGTTGCCCCTGCGTTCTTCAGCCCGAAGGGCATTACTACGTAGCAGTAGTTTGCCCTTGGGGTTATGAACGAGGTCTTTTCTTGGTCGGGTCCGTACATCGGGATTTGATTGTATCCCGAGTATGCGTCCATGAAGGAGAGATATCTGTAGCCTGAGGCTGCGTCTACTAAGGCGTCGATGTTTGGTAGTGGATATGGGTCTTTGGGGCAGGCTTTGTTGAGGTCTGTGTAATCGGCGCACATCCTCCATTTTCTGTTGGGCTTTTTTACCAGGACCACGTTTGCAAGCCATAGGGGGTATTTTACTTCCCTAATGAACCCTGCATCTAGTAGTGCTTGTACTTGTTCTTCTATCGCTTGCATGCGCTCGGGTCCGAGCTTCCGGCGTCTTTGTTGGACAGGTCGGGATCCTGGGTAAACTGATAGCTTATGGCACATCAGGTCGGGGCTTATGCCTGGCATGTCGGAGGCTTTCCAGGCGAAGAGGTCGGAATTCTCTTTTAAGAGGGTTATGAGTTCCTCTTTTAGGCCCGTTTTGAGGTTCGCTCCTATGTTTGTTATTTTTTCAGGTGTGTTCCCAATCTGGACTTTTTCGGTCTCTCCCTCTGGTTGTGGTCGAAGATCTTCTCGGGACTGCACTCGTCCGAGTTCTATCGTGTTGACCTCCTTCCCTTTTAGGCTCAGGCTTTCGTTGTAGCATCGTTGCACTAGTTTTTTGTCGCCTTTTAGGGTAGCGATTCCTTTTGCGGTAGGGAACTTCATACAGAGGTGTGGGGTCGAGACTATAGCTGCCAGTCTGTTTAGGGTTGGTCGCCCAATGAGGGCATTATATGCCGAAGTGACGTCGACCACAATGTAGTCGATGCTTAATGTTTTAGATTGCTCGCCTCTTCCAAAGGTAGTGTGTAGCGGGATGTATCCTAAGGGATGGATCGGGGTATCCCCTAGCCCAAATAGGTCGGTGGGATAGGCCTTTAATTCTTTTTCTTCAAGTCCGAGCTTGTCGAATGCCGTTTTGAACAGGATATCTGCTGAGCTTCCCTGGTCAATCAGGGTTCGATGTAAGTTGGCGTTTGCTAGGATAATGGTGACTACCATTGGATCGTCGTGCCCGGGAATTATCCCTTGAGCATCTTCTCGGGTAAATGAGATAGTAGGTAACTCGGGCAGGGGGCTGTCTTCTCGGACATGATAGACTTCTTTGAGGTGTCTTTTTCGCGAGGATCTGGATGTTCCTCCGCCTGCAAAACCTCCATTTATCATGTGAACGTGTCTTTCAAGGGTTCGCGGGGTTTGTTCGGCCCGACCTTCGTTATCTCCCCGCCTTCTCTTCCTGGTCTCTTCTCCTTTCTCTGCTATGTATCTGTCGAGTTTTCCTTCTCTGGCCAGCTTTTCTATAACATTTTTTAGGTCATAGCAGTCGCTAGTGGAATGACCGTAGAGCTTGTGATATTCACAGTATTCGGACCGATCTCTTCCCGCTCTCTTGTGTTTTAGCGGTCGGTGTGGTGGGATCTTTTCGGTGTGGCATACTTCTCTGTAGACGTCTACCAGGGAGACTCGGAGTGGGGTGTGGTTGTGGTACTTCCGTGGCTTGTCCGAGTTGGGGTCTTCTTTTTTCTTCTGTTCCCGATCCCGATCTCGGGGTGGGTAGGTTGATTCCTTCCTAGAGGAGTCTCTTAGTTGGGAGGTTTCCTCCATGTTGATATATTTTTCTGCCCGCTCCTGCACCTCGTATAGGGAGGTCGGGTAGCGTTTGGATAGGGATTGGCTAAACGGTCCCTCTTTTAGGCCGTTTGCTAGTCCCATGATGGCTGCTTCAGTGGGCAAGTGTTGTATGTCCAGGCAAGCTTTGTTGAATTGCTCCATGTATTCTCGGAGAGTTTCTTGGTTTCCTTGCTTGATCCCGAGTAGACTGGGGGCATGTTTTGTCTTGTCCTTTTGAATAGAGAACCTTGTTAGGAATTTTTTGGTTAGGTCTTCGAAGCTGGTGATTGATCTTGGTGGCAGGTTGTCGAACCACTTCATGGCTGACTTGGTGAGAGTGGTGGGAAAGGCTTTACATCGAATCGCGTCGGAGGCGTCGACTAGGTACATTCTGCTTCTGAAGTTGCTGAGATGATGACTTGGATCGGTGGTGCCGTCGTAGAGGTCCATATCGGGTGGTTTGAAGTTTCGCGGTACCTTCTCCTTCATGATCTCTTGTGTGAAGGGATCGTGGTTGCCCTCGGTGGTGGTGCCGCGTTCCGTCCGGTCTTTCAGGTTGGCCTCTATTTTCCGCAGTTTTTCTTCTAATTCTCTGCGCTTTCGGGCCTCCCTTCTCAGATCTTGTTCGGTTTCCTTCTGCCTCTTTATGTCCTCTTCGAGTTGTTTCAGTCGGTTTTGTTGTGCCCGGACTGCTTCTAGAATTTCCGAGCTCTTTTCTTTTTCGAGATTTTGTGGATCCTTGTTTGGGAGTGATGTCTTTGGGCGATTCTGTTTGTTCCCTCCTGGAGTGCGTGGTGATAGAGGGCTGTCCGGTCGTTCTCCGGTATCGATTTCGTCCTCTTGTTCAGATGTTGCGTGGTCATTGTTGGGAGGATTGCCCGCCATGGTGGGGGGATGACTTCCAGGTCCCCGGCAACGGCGCCAATGTTCCGGGGGTTACCTGAAACGTGTAGCTCGGTCGTCTGGAGAGGCCCGAGGTGGGGGTTCAGGGACCCGAGCTTGATATGT
Source organism: Arachis stenosperma (assembly GCF_014773155.1). Classification (NCBI taxonomy): domain Eukaryota; kingdom Viridiplantae; phylum Streptophyta; class Magnoliopsida; order Fabales; family Fabaceae; genus Arachis; species Arachis stenosperma. Next base: position 42,687,547 of record NC_080383.1, on the reverse strand, counting down.
GGAGTGGTTAGTGGTTGTACCTGCAATGACACTCCGATGCTTAAGTTAGCATGGGTCCAAGCAGATAAGTGTAGAATGTGGAATTAATGAAATACCTGGGTGCTCCAGTGTATTTATAGTAGTTGGCCGTGATTTTCCCTGGATAAGATATTCTTATCTTATCTTATCTTTGGGAGTTTTATCTCTATCTTTGTGGAACCGCCTTTTCTAGGCCCTTTCGGCCTTTAGGTTTTGGGCTGCGTTCCTTTTGATGGGCCTTCCTTTGCTTGATTTGTCCGAGGTCCGACCTTTAGGCGTGGGCCTTAGGCCGAGGTCGGACCTTTTCATGGATCTGCCGAGTTGGAGGAGCCCGGTCAGGGTATGAACACTCTTCATGCTTCCTCTCCATGGTGACAGAGGGATATCCTTGAGCCTTAAACACAAAGGATTCTTCATTCACTTGAATGATCAGTTCGCCTCTATCAACATCAATCACAGCCTTTGCTGTGGCTAGGAAGGGTCTGCCAAGGATGATGGTTTCATCCATGCACTTCCCAGTCTCTAGGACTATGAAATCAGCAGGGATGTAATGGTCTTCAATCTTCACCACAACATCCTCTACAAGTCCATGAGCTTGTTTTCTTGAGTTGTCTGCCATCTCTAATGAGATTCTTGCAGCTTGCACCTCAAAGATCCCTAGCTTCTCCATTACAGAGAGAGGCATGAGGTTTACACTTGACCCTAAGTCACACAGAGCCTTCTTGAAGGTCATGGTGCCTATGGTACAAGGTATTGAAAACTTCCCAGGATCTTGTCTCTTTTGAGGTAATTTCTGCCTAGACAAGTCATCCAATTCTTTGGTGAGCAAAGGAGGTTCATTCTCCCAAGTCTCATTTCTAAATAACTTGTCATTTAGCTTCATGATTGCTTCAAGGTATTTAGCAACTTGCTCTTCAGTGACATACTCATCCTCTTCAGAGGAAGAATACTCATTAGAGCTCATGAAAGGCAGAAGTAAGTCTAATGGAATCTCTATGGTCTCATTTTGAGCCTCAGATTCCCATGGTTCCTCATTAGGGAACTCATTGGAGGTCAGTGCACGCCCATTGAGGTCTTCCTCAGTGGCGTTCACTTCCTCTCCTTCCTCTCCAAATTCGGCCATGTTGATGGCCTTGCACTCTCCTTTTTGATTTTCTTCTGTGTTGCTTGGGAGAGTACTAGGAGGGAGTTCAGTAACTTTCTTGCTCAGCTGTCCCACTTGTGCCTCCAAATTCCTAATGGAGGACCTTGTTTCAGTCATGAAACTTTGAGTGGTTTTGATTAGATCAGAGACCATGGTTGCTAAGTCAGAGGGGTTCTGCTTAGAATTCTCTGTCTGTTGCTGAGAAGATGATGGAAAAGGCTTGCCATTGCTAAACCTGTTTCTTCCACCATTATTGTTATTGAAACCTTGTTGAGGTCTCTCTTGATTCTTCCATGAGAAATTTGGATGATTTCTCCATGAAGAATTATAGGTGTTTCCATAGGGTTCTCCTAGGTAATTCACCTCTTCCATTGAAGGGTTCTCAGGATCATAAGCTTCTTCTTCAGATGAAGCATCCTTAGTACTGCTTGGTGCATTTTGCATTCCAGACAGACTTTGAGAAATCAAATTGACTTGTTGAGTCAATATCTTGTTCTGAGCCAGAATGGCATTCAGAGCATCAATCTCAAGAACTCTTTTCTTCTGATTTGTCCCATTGTTCACAGGATTCCTTTAAGAAGGGTACATAAATTAGTTATTTGCAACCATTTCAATCAGCTCTTGAGCTTCTGTAGGCGTCTTCTTCAAATGAAGAGATCCTCCAGCAGAGCTATCCAAAGACATCTTGGATAGTTCAGAGAGACCATCATAGAAAATACCTATGATGCTCCATTCAGAAAGCATGTCAGAAGGACATTTTCTGATCAATTGTTTGTATCTTTCCCAAGCTTCATAGAGGGATTCTCCATCCTTCTGTCTGAAGGTTTGGACTTCCACTCTAAGCTTACTCAATTTTTGAGGTGGAAAGAACTTTGCCTAGAAGGCATTGACTAGCTTTTCCCATGAGTCCAGGCTTTCTTTGGGTTGTGAATCCAACCATGTCCTAGCTCTGTCTCTTACAGCAAAAGGGAATAGCATAAGTCTATAGACCTCAGGGTCTACCCCATTAGTCTTGACAGTGTCACAGATTTGCGAGAATTCAGCTAAAAACTGATGAGGATCTTCCAATGGAAGTCCATGAAACTTGCAATTCTGTTGCATTAGAGAAACTAATTGAGGCTTAAGCTCAAAGTTGTTTTCTCCAATGGCAGGGATAGAGATGCTTCTCCCATAGAAGTCGGGAGTAGGTGCAGTAAAGTCACCCAGCACCTTCCTTGCATTGTTGGCATTGTTGTTGTTTTCGGCTGCCATGTCTTCTTCTTTGAAGATTTCTGTTAGGTCCTCTACAGAGAGTTGTGCCTTAGCTTTTCTTAGCTTTCACTTCAAGGTCCTTTCAGGTTCAGGGTCAGCTTCAACAAGAATGCTTTTGTCTTTGTTCCTGCTCATATGAAAGAGAAGAGAACAAGAAAATATGGAATCCTCTATGTCACAGTATAGAGATTCCTTGAGGTGTCAGAGGAAAAGAAAAGTAGAAGACAGAAGTAGAAAATTCGAACTTATCAAAGAAGAAGGAGTTCGAATTTTTCATTAAGGAATAGTGTTAGTCCATAAATAGAAGGATGTTAGAAGAAAGGAAGTAATTTTCGAAAATTAAGTTAAAGAATTTGAAAACATTTTGAAAAACACTAATTGATTTTCGAAAATAAAAGTGGGAAAGAAATCAAGTGATTTTTGAAAAAGATTTTGAAATTAGAAGTCAAAAAGATTTGATTGAAAACTATTTTGAAAAAGATGAGGTTAAGAAGATATGATTGGTTTTAAAAAATATGTGATTGAGAAGATATGATTTGAAAACAATTTTTAAAAAGATTTGATTTTAAAAATTAATGACTTGCCTATCAAGAAAAGATATGATTCAAACATTAAACCTTTCTCAACAGAAAAGGCAACATACTTGAAATGTTGAATCAAATCATTAATTGATAGCAAGTATCTTTGAAAAAGGAAAGAAATTGATTTTGAAAACATTTGATTGAAAAGATATGATATGAAAAAGATTTGATTTTGAAAAACTTTGAAAACTTGAAAAAAAATTGATTTGAAAACAAAATCCTCCCCCTTGTGCCATCCTGGCGTTAAACGCCCAGAATGGTGCACATTCTGGCGTTTAACGCCCAAAACTCTACCCTTTTGGGCGTTAAACGCCCAACCAGGTACCCTGGCTGGCGTTTAAACGCCAGTCTGTCCTTCTTCACTGGGCATTTTGAACACCCAGCTTTTTCTGTGCAATTCCTCTGTTGTATGTTCTGAATCTTCAGTTCTCTATATTATTGACTTGAGAAGACACAAATTAAAAATATTTTTGGACTTTTAATAATCAAAATGCAACTAAAATCAAATAACAATGCATGCAAGACACCAAACTTAGCAGTTTGTATACTACTGACACTGACAAAATGAGAATGCATATGGAGAACAACAAAACACTCAAGTCAAGAGAATTCAAAGATCAGAGTAAGAAATAATCAAGAATTACTTGAAGATCCTTAAGACACATGAATGAATGCATGCAATTGACACCAAACTTAAGATGAGACTCTAGACTCAAACAAGAAACATAAAATATTTTTGGTTTTTATGATTTTGTAATTTTTTTTTTGTGCTTTTTCGAAAATTATATGGAAAAGAAAATAAAGGTATCAAAATTCTTAATGAGAATTCCAGGAATCATGCAATGTTAGTCTAAAGCTTCAGTCTAAAGGAATTAGACATGGCTAGCCAAGCTTCAGCAGGACATTGCATTCAAGAGCTAAATTGATGAAGATCAATCAGCCTTGGTGATGATAAGAACATCACCTTGAAACACTAGAATTCATTCTTAAGAACTCTGAAGAAAAAAAATACCTAATCTAAGCAACAAGATGAACCGTCAGTTGTCCATACACAAAACAATCCCCGGCAACGGTGCCAAAAACTTGGTGCGCGAAATTGTGATCACTACACAACTTTGCACAACTAACCAGCAAGTGCACTGGGTCGTCCAAGTAATACCTTACGCGACTAAGGGTCGATCCCACGGAGATTGTTGGTATGAAGCAAGCTATGGTCACCTTGTAAATCTTAGTCAGGCAGACTCAAATGGGTATAGTGATATACAAATAAAGCATAAAGATAAAGATAGAGGTACTTATGTAATTCATTGGTAGGAACTTCAGATAAGCGTATGAAGATGCCTTCCCTTCTGTCTCTCTGCTTTCCTACTGTCTTCATCCAATCCTTCTTACTCCTTTCCATGGCAAGCTTATGTAGGGTTTCACCGTTGTCAGTGGCTACCTCCCATCCTATCAGTGAAAATGTTCCTATGCTCTGTCACAGCATATGGCTAATCAGCTGTCGGTTCTCGGTCAGGCCGGAATAGAATCCAGCGATTCTTTTGCGTCTGTCACTAACGCCCCGCCTGCTAGGAGTTTGAAGCACGTCACAGTCATTCGATCATTGAATCCTACTCAGAATACCACAGACAAGGTTTAGACCTTCCGGATTCTCTTGAATGCCACCATCTGTTCTCGCCTATACCACGAAGACTCTGATCCCACGGAATGGCTGGCTCGTTTGTCAGGCGAGCACTCGGTTGTCAGGCGATCAACCATGCATCGTGTATCAGGAATCCAAGAGATATTCACTAGAGCCTTGGTTGCTTGTAGAACAAAAGTGGTTGTCAGTCACCTTGTTCATAGGTGAGAATGATGATGAGTGTCACGGATCATCACATTCATCAAGTTGAAGAACAAGTGATATCTTGGACAAGGAACAAGCGGAATTGAATAGAAGAACAATAGTAATTGCATTAATACTCGAGGTACAGCAGAGCTCCACACCTTAATCTATGGTGTGTAGAAACTCCACCGTTGAAAATACACAAGAACAAGGTCTAGGCATGGCCGTGAGGCCAGCCTCCCAATGATCTAAGAACTAGAAGTCCAAAGATGAAAATACAATAGTAAAAGGTCCTACTTATAGAAAACTAGTAGCCTAAGGTTTACAAAGATGAGTAAATGACATAAAAATCCACTTCCGGGCCCACTTGGTGTGTGCTTGGGCTGAGCAATGAAGCAATTTCGTGTAGAGACTCTTCTTGGAGTTAAACGCCAGCTTTTATGCCAGTTTGGGCGTTTAACTCCCATTTAGGTGCCAGTTCCGGCGTTTAACGCTGGGAATTCTGAGGGTGACTTTGAACGCCGGTTTGGGCCATCAAATCTTGGGCAAAGTATGGACTATCATATATTGCTGGAAAGCCCAGGATGTCTATTTTCCAACGCCGTTGAGAGCGTGCCAATTGGGCTTCTGTAGCTCCAGAAAATCCTCTTCGAGTGCAGGGAGGTCAGAATCCAACAGCATCTGCAGTCCTTTTCAGTCTCTGAATCAGATTTTTGCTCAGGTCCCTCAATTTCAGCCAGAAAATACCTGAAATCACAGAAAAACACACAAACTCATAGTAAAGTCCAGAAAAGTGAATTTTAACTAAAAACTAATAAAAATATACTAAAAACTAACTAGATTATACTAAAAACATACTAAAAACAATGCCAAAAAGGGTACAAATTATCCGCTCATCAGGCCAGTCTTTAAGTAATTATATTAACTATCCGTAAGACCTCATCAGGTTCTTTTTTTGGATTGCTTTCGATAACTTCTTACATTATTCTGTGTTCATCTTTGCCGATTTATAGAAAATGGTTGGCGTCTTTAGATCGTCCTTTGGGTGAATCGCGTTTTCACCTTTATCGGACGATTGTTTTTATCGTGGTCGCGCAGTGAATTTGTTTTTCACTTTCTACCGACCTGTTGCTTTATAATCGGATGATGAATACTTCAGATTAATGCGTCTTGGAATCTTGTAGAATATCTAAATAAACTTTATTCAAAGAAAAAATGCAAATATATACATGTGGGAATTTCCTTGTTCCTTTAAGTCGGGTATGATCTAGGTCTCGACATGGTGCCTCATTAAAAAACCTTTTCAGGAAAAAGAGCGCATCCATTTAGTGAGATCCTTTTTTCTAACTGTAGTACCTTCTTAGGTTGCAGGCGTGCCATGATCGAGGAAGCTCTCGTCCATCAAGCTCGGACAGTCTGTAGTAGCCCTTCCCCAGTACTTCAATGACTCGGTAGGGTCCTTTCCAGTTTGCTGCCAGCTTTCCTTCTCCCGGTCGAGTTGTTCCAATGTCATTTCTGATTAGGATGAGATCATTCTTTGCAAAACTTCTCGGCACTACCTTTTGATTATATCTGGAAGCCATTCGTCGCTTTAGAGCTTCTTCCCTGATCCGAGCTCTTTCTTGGATTTCAGGTAGCAAGTCGAGCTCTTCTCTCTGAAGTTGGGAGTTTGCTCGTTCATTGTAGTGGACTACTCGAGGAGATCCTTCTTCGATTTCTATTGGAATCATTGCCTCCGCTCCGTATGCTAGTCGGAATGGTGATTCGTTTGTAGTAGAATGGGGGGTTGTTCGATACGCCCAAAGGACTTGTGGAAGTTCCTCGGCCCAGGCTCCTTTTGCCTCTTGTAGCCTCCGCTTTAGTCCGACCAATATGACTTTGTTGGCCGCTTCGGCTTGTCCATTGGCTTGGGGATGTTCGACGGAGGTGAACTGGTGCTTTATGTTCAAGTCGGCCACCAATTTTCTGAAGCCTGCCTCTGTAAATTGGGTACCGTTGTCCGTGGTGATGGAGTATGGTACCCCGAACCTCGTAATAATGTTCCTATATAGGAATTTTCGACTTCTTTGAGCGGTGGCGTTGGCCAGGGGTTCTGCCTCGATCCATTTTGTGAAATAGTCTACTCCTACTATGAGGAATTTTACTTGTCCCGATCCCTGTGGGAAGGGTCCGAGAAGGTCGAGTCCCCATTTCGCGAATGGCCAGGGTGAGGTCACGCTGATGAGCTTTTCTGGTGGGGCAATGTGAAAGTTGGCATGCTTCTGGCATGGTGGACATGTCTTTACAAATTCTGCAGCCTCCTTTTGTAGAGTTGGCCAATAGAATCCCGCCCGGAGTATCTTTTTGGTGAGGGCTTGCGCTCCGAGATGATTTCCACAAATGCCGCTGTGTACTTCCTCCAAGACTTCCTTTGTGTTGGAAGTTGGTACGCATTTTAGTAAAGGTGTTGATATCCCTCTTTTGTACAGCGTGTTGTTTATGATAGTGTAGTACTGTGCCTCCCTTTTTAGCCTCTTTGCCTCCTTTTCATCTGTAGGGAGTTCTTCTATTTTGAGGTAGTTTATTATGGGGGTCATCCATCCTTGATCCCGACCTATTATGGCTAGGATTCTTTCTTCTTCCGCTATTGACGGGTTCTGTAATACCTCCTGGATGAGGCTTCTGTTGTTGCCCCCTGGTTTGGTGCTGGCTAATTTTGAAAGGGCGTCAGCTCGGGCATTTTGCTCACGAGGTATGTGGTGGATCCTATATTCCCCGAGTTGTCCGAGCTGTTCTTTGGTTTTATCCAAATATTTTTTCATGGTCGGATCTTTGGCTTGGTAGCTTCCTGTTATTTGTGAGGTAATGACTTGTGAGTCACTATAGATGTTGAGTTTCCGAGCTCCAACCTCCCTAACCAGCTTCAGACCAGCTAATAGTGCTTCGTATTCTGCCTGGTTGTTTGAGGCCGGGAATCTGAATTTAAGGGAGAGCTCAAGTTGAGTTCTTTGGTTGCTCTCAATTATCACACCCGCACCGCTTCCTGTTTTATTCGAGGATCCGTCTACGTATATGTTCCATTCTATGGGGATTTCCGGGATGTCTGTAAATTCTGCGATGAAGTCGGCCAGGTGTTGCGATTTGATTGCTGTACGCGCCTCGTATTGGAGGTCGAATTCGGACAACTCGATCGCCCATTGTAGGATTCTTCCTGCTAGATCTATTTTCTGCAATATTCCTTTTATGGGTTGGTTGGTTCGAACTTTAATGGTATGCGCCTGGAAATATGGGCGAAGCCGCCGGGATGTGAGGATCAGAGCATAGGCAAACTTTTCTATTTTCTGGTAGTTCAGCTCGGATCCCTGTAGTGCTTTGCTAATGAAGTAGACGGATTTTTGCCCATGTTCGTCTTCTCTGACTAGTGCTGAGGCTATTGCCCGGCTCCCTACTTCGAGATATAATATGAGCGGTTCTCCTTCTCGTGGCCGAGATAGGATGGGTGGCCGTCCTAAGAACTCCTTGAAGTCTAGGGAGGCTTGCTCACATTCTGTCATCCATTCGAACTGTTTTCCCTTTCTTAAAGTAGCATAGAAGGGAAGAGATCTTATCGCAGCTCCTGCTAAGAATCGGGATAGAGCGGCCAACCCCCCGTTGAGTTGTTGTACTTCTTTAATACAAGTTGGGCACTTCATGTTTAGTATGGCTCGACACTTGTCTGGATTTGCTTCAATCCCCCTTTGTGTGAGCATGAAGCCCAAGAATTTGCCGGTTTCTACTGCGAAGGTGCATTTTGCGGGATTGAGCCGTATATTGTGTTTCCTGATAGTAGAAAACACTTGAGTCAGGTCGGATAACAATGTATCTTCGCTTTGTGTCTTTATCAACATATCGTCTACATAAACTTCCATGATTTTTCCGATGTGATCTGAGAAAACTTTATTCATTAGCCTTTGATAAGTAGCTCCTGCGTTCTTGAGACCAAAAGGCATCACGATGTAACAGTAGTTTGCTTTCGGTGTTAGGAACGAGGTTTTTTCTTGATCTGGTGGATACATGGGGATTTGGTTGTACCCTGAATATGCGTCCATGAATGAAAGATACTTATATCCTGATGAAGCATCCACTAGAGCGTCGATGCTTGGGAGTGGGTAGGGGTCTTTTGGGCAGGCTTTGTTGAGGTCGGTGTAGTCGGTGCACATTCGCCACTTCCCATTTGACTTTTTCACTAAGACGACGTTTGCTAGCCATAGTGGGTATTTGACTTCCCTTATGAACCCGGCCTCAAGTAGCGCTTGTACTTGTTCTTCTACAGCCTGAGCTCGTTCTGGTCCAAGTTTTCTTCGTCTTTGTTGTACCGGCCGGGATACCGGATAGACTGCCAATTTGTGGCTCATTAGTTTGGGATCAATACCTGGCATGTCGGCAGCTTTCCATGCGAAGAGATCAACATTATTTCGTAGGAACCGTATTAGTGATTCCTTTACGTCTCCTTTCAGGATCGTGCCAATATTAGTTGTTTTATCCGATGTGTCTTCGATCTGGATTCTTTCTACTTCTCCTTCGGGTTGTGGTCGGAATTCTTCTCACCTCTGAACTCCACCGAGCTCGATTGTGTGGAACTCTCCTCCTTCACCTCGGAGGTTTAGGCTTTCGTTGTAACAGCGACGTGCCATTTTTTGATCTGCCTTTATCGTAGCTATCCCTTCCGCAGTTGGGAATTTCATACATAGATGTGGGGTTGAAACTATTGCACCGAGTTGATTTAACATTGTCCGGCCTATTAAGGCATTGTAGGCTGAGCTTACGTCGACCACGATATAGTCTATCTTGAGTGTTCGGGATTGGTTCCCCTTTCCGAAGGTTGTATGCAGCGATACGTATCCCAGCGGTTAAACTGGGGCATCTCCTAGTCCGAACAGGCTGTTCGGGTATGCTCTTAGCTCTTTTTCGTCTAGACCAAGTTTGTCAAAGGCAGTTTTGAATAAGATGTCTGTAGAGCTTCCCTGGTCAATTAATGTACGGTGAAGGTTGGCGTTTGCCAGTATGATCGTAATGACCATGGGGTCGTCGTGTCCCGAGATGATTCCGGATGCGTCTTCCTTGGTAAACGTGATTGCTGGGATGTCTGGGACTTCCTTTTTTCCTTCGACGTGGTATACTTCTTTGAGGTGTCGCTTTTGGGATGATTTGGAGATTCCTCCTCCGGCAAATCCGCCGTGTATTACGTGAACGTGTCTTTCCGGTGTGCGAGGTGATCGTTCAGATCGTCCAACATCCTCATCCCTTCTTCTTTTTCTTGGTTCGTCATCCCGATTGGCCAAAAATCGATCTATCTTTCCTTCTCTTACTAGTTTTTCTATGACGTTTTTCAAGTCGAAGCATTCGTTGGTGGAATGCCCTCGAAGTCGGTGATACTCACAGTATTCATTCCGACTTCCTCCTCCTCTTTTGCCTTTAAGTGGCCGAGCTAGAGGGATTTTCTCTGTATGGCAGACTTCTTTGTAAACATCTACCAAGGATACCCTAAGAGGAGTATAGTTATGATATTTTTTGATCTTCTCTCCGGAGCAATCTTCCTTTTTCTTGGATTCTTTATCTCGGTAGGCAGAGCCGAACCTTGAGGCTTTGACAAGTCGAGAGTTTTCCTCCATGTTGATGTATTTTTGTGCCCATTCTTGTACTTCGTCTAAGGATGTAGGATATCTCTTTGATATAGATTGGCTAAATGGTCCTTCTCGTAGGCCATTTATAAGGCCCATAATGACAGCCTTTGTTGGTAGACTTTGTATGTCCATGCATGTTTTGTTGAATCTTTCCATGTAGTTGCGAAGGCTCTCCCGATCTCCTTGTTTGATCCCTAGGAGGCTAGGTGCGTGTTTGGCTTTGTCCTTTTGTATGGAGAATCGGGCCAGGAACTTCTTGGCCAGATTGTCGAAACTCGAGATGGATTTTGGAGGTAGGTTGTCAAACCATTTAATGGCTATCTTGGTGAGAGTTGTTGGAAAGGCTTTGCAGCGGACTACATTTGAGGCATCTGTGAGGTACATTCTACTTCTGAAGTTGCTGAGATGATGGTTGGGGTCCGAGGTGCCGTCATATAGAGTCATATCCGGAAGCTTGAAATCTTTTGGAATTTTGGTCTTCATAATTTCTCTGGTGAATGGATCTTGATCTTTCTGAGAGCTATCTTCTGCGGATGATCGAGTAGCTTTAGTTTTAAGATCGGCTTCAAGTTTTACAAGCTTATCTTCTAGTTCTCTGCGCCGCCTTATCTCCCGGCGTAGATCTTCTTCCTTTTCACGTCGATGTTGGGCTTCTTTCTCGAGTTGCTCCAATCGATTTTGAAGTGTTTCTATTACTCCTGGATTTGATGAATTTTTGTCTCCATTGGTTTCTGGAGTATCTTTGAGTATTGTGTCCGCGTTTTTATGCGGCGTTCTATCTTCCAGACCTGAATCGTGGTCGTTGTCATGGTCATCTGCCATGTCAATGGGATGACTTCCAGGTTCCCCGGCAACGGCGCCAATGTTCCGACGGTTACCTGAAACTGTAGGTCAATCTTGGATGAGATCGTCTGTGTTGGTCAGAGCCGACGTGTCTGGCAGGTGGATATCGGCCGGAGCTGGTGTGTCCGACTTGTTGGACTTGGAGGTGGTGCTGATCCTTCGTCCTCGGAGGGTGGGGGTACCTGCAAGAGACTCCGATGCTTAAGTTAGCAAAGGTATTACACAGGTATTCAGTAGAATCAGAGTATGAGTTATACCTGGGTGCTCCAGTGTATTTATAATGGTGAGATGTGGCCTCCTGCGGATAAGATAAGTTAGTTATCTTATCTTATCTTTATCTTTATCTTTAAGTGAGGTCATCTTTAAGGGAACCGCCTTTATCTCTATGGGCTTGGACTGCCCTTGGATTTGGGACGTGTTCCTCTATTTGGGCCCTTTGTTTGGGCCTTCCTGTGACTTGTCCGAGCTCTTTGAGAAGAGGTCGGGTTGTCCTGACCTGAAGAGGTCGGTCGCTTTGTCTGTAGAACATCCCGGGTCGGACAGCTCGACCCAGGGTATGAACACCTTCCCTTACTAATTTTTCTATGACATTTTTCAAGTCAAAGCATTCGTTGGTGGAATGTTGGTGCGCGAAATTGTGAACAATACTTTTCACAACTCTCATAATCCCTGGTCATGAACTCCAAAAACTTGGTGGTTCAATTCCATGGCATTACACAACTTCGCACAACTAACCAGCAAGTGCACTGGGTCGTCCAAGTAATACCTTACGTGAGTAAGGGTCGATCCCACGGAGATTGTTAGCATTGAAGCAAGCTATGGTCATCTTGTAAATCTTAGTCAAGCAAACTCAAATGTATATGATGATGAACGAAAATAACATAAAAGATAAAGATAGTGATACTTATGTAATTCATTGGTAGGAACTTCAGATAAGCGTATGAAGATGCCTTCCCTTCCGTCTCTCTGCTTTCCTACTGCCTTCATCCAATCCTTCTTACTCCTTTCCATGGCAAGCTTGTGTAGGGTTTCACCATTGTCAGTGGCTACCTCCCATCCTCTCATTGAAAACGATTGCATATGCTCTGGTCACAGCATAGCGGAATTCATCTGTCGGTTCTCAATCAGACCGGAATAGAATCCAGTGATTCTTTTGGCGTCTGTCACTAACGCCCCGCCCTCAGGAGTTTGAAGCACGTCACAGTCATTCAATCATTGAATCCTACTCAGAATACCACAGACAAGGTTAGACCTTCCGGATTCTCATGAATGCTGCCATCAGTTCTCGCCTATACCACGAAGACTCTGATCTCACGGAATGGCTGGCTCGTTTGTCAGGCGAGCACTCGGTTGTCAGGCGATCAACCATGCATCGTGCAATCAGGAATCCAAGAGATATTCACTAAGCCTCAGATGCTTGTAGAACAAGAATGGTTGTCAGTCACCTTGTTCATGAGTGAGAATGGTGATGGGCGTCAATCATCACCTTCATCAAGTTGAAGAACAAGTGATATCTTGGACAAAGAACAAGCAGAATTGAATAGAAGAACAATAGTAATTGCATTAATACTCGAGGTACAGCAGAGCTCCACACCTTAATCTATGGTGTGTAGAAACTCCACCGTTGAAAATACATAAGAACAAGGTCTAGGCATGGCCGAATGGCCAGCCTCCCAAAGTGATCAAAAGATCTCCAGAAAAAGGTTCCAAAGATCCGAAGATTTTTAATACAATAGTAAAAGGTCCTACTTATAGAAAACTAGTAGCCTAAGGTGTACAAAGATGAGTAAATGACATAAAAATCTACTTCCGGGCCCACTTGGTGTGTGCTTGGGCTGAGCAATGAAGCATTTTCGTGTAGAGACTCTTCTTGGATTTAAACGCCAGCTTTTATGCCAGTTTGGGCGTTTAACTCCCATTTAGGTGCCAGTTCCGGCGTTTAACGCTGGAATTTCTTGAGGTGACTTTGAACGCCGGTTTGGGCCATCAAATCTTGGGCAAAGTATAAACTATTATATATTGCTGGAAAGCCCAGGATGTCTACTTTCCAACGCCGTTGAGAGCGCGCCAATTGGGCTTCTGTAGCTCCAGAAAATCCACTTCGAGTGCAGGGAGGTCAGAATCCAACAGCATCTGCAGTCCTTTTGAGTCTCTGGATCAGATTTTTGCTCAGATCCCTCAATTTCAGCCAGAAAATACCTGAAATCACAGAAAAACACACAAACTCATAGTAAAGTCCAGAAAAGTGAATTTTAACTAAAAACTAATAAAAATATACTAAAAACTAACTAGATCATACTAAAAACATACTAAAAACAATGCCAAAAAGCATACAAATTATCCGCTCATCACAACACCAAACTTAAATTGTTGCTTGTCCCCAAGCAACTGAAGATCAAATAAGATATAAAGAAGAGAATATGCAATGAACTCCAAAAACATCTATGAAGATCAGTATTAATTAGATGAGCAGGGCTTTTAGCTTTTTGTCTCTGAATAGTTTTGGCATCTCACTTTATCCTTTGGAATTCAGAATGATTGGCTTCTTTAGGAACTCAGAATCCAGATAGTGTTATTGATTCTCCTAGTTAAGTATGATGATTCTTGAACACAGCTACTTATTGAGTCTTGGCCGTGGCCCAAAGCACTCTGTCTTCCAGTATTACCACCGGATACATACATGCCACAGACACATAATTGGGTGAACCTTTTCAGATTGTGACTCAGCTTTGCTAAAGTCCCCAATTAGAGGTGTCCAGGGTTCTTAAGCACACTCTTATTGCCTTGGATCACAACTTTATTTCTTTCTTTTTCTTTCTTCTTTTTTTTTCGGTTTTTTTTTTCGTTTGCTTTCTTTCTCTCTTTTTTTTTTGTATTCACTGCTTTTTCTTGCTTCAAGAATCATTTTTATGATTTTTCAGATCCTCAGTAACATGTCTCCATTTTCATCATTCTTTCAAGAGCCAACATTCATGAACCACAAATTCAAAAGACATATGCACTGTTCAAGCATACATTCAGAGAACAAAAGTGTTGCCACCACATCAAATTAATTAAACTATTATAAAATTCAGAATTCATGCAATTCTTTCCTTTTCAATTAAGCACGTTTTTATTCAAGAAAGGTGATGGATTCATAGGACATTCATAACTTTAAGGCATAGACACTAAGACACTAATGATCACAAGACACAAACATGGATAAACATAAGCATAAAATTCGAAAAACAGAAGAATAAAGAACAAGGAAATCAAAGAACGGGTCCACCTTAGTGATGGCGGCTCTTTCTTCCTCTTGAAGATCCTATGGAGTGCTTGAGCTCCTCAATGTCTCTTCCTTGTCTTTGTTGCTCCTCCCTCATGATTCTTTGGTCTTCTCTAATTTCATGGAGGAGAATGGAGTGTTCTTGGTGCTCCACCCTTAGTTGTCCCATGTTGGAACTTAGTTCTCCTAGGGAGGTGTTTAGTTGCTCCCAATAATTTTGTGGAGGAAAGTGCATCCCTTGAGGCATCTCAGGGATCTCTTGATGAGAGGGGTCTCTTGTGTGCTCCATCCTTTTCTTGGTGACGGGCTTGTCCTCATCAATGGGGGTATCTCCTTCTATGTCAACTCCGACTGAATAACAGAGGTGACAAATGAGATGAGGAAAGGCTAGCCTTGCTAAGGTGGAAGACTTGTCCGCCACTTTATAGAGTTCTTGGGCTATAACCTCATGAACTTCCACTTCTTCTCCAATCATGATGCTATGAATCATGATGGCCCGGTCTAGAGTAACTTCGGACCGGTTGCTAGTGGGAATGATTGAGCGTTGAATGAACTCTAACCATCCTCTAGCCATGGGCTTGAGGTCATGCCTTCTCAATTGGACCGGCTTGCCTCTTGAATCTCTCTTCCATTGTGCGCCCTCTTCACATATAACTGTGAGGACTTGGTCCAACCTTTGATCAAAGTTGACCCTTCTTGTGTAAGGATGTTCATCTCCTTGCATCATAGGCAAGTTGAACGCCACCCTCACACTCTCCGGACTAAAATCCAAGTATTTCCCCCGAACCATAGTGAGATAATTCTTTGGATCCGGGTTCACACTTTGATCATGGTTCTTGGTGATCCATGCATTGGCATAGAACTCTTGAACCATCAAGATTCCGACTTGTTGAATGGGGTTGGTAAGTACTTCCCAACCTCTTCTTCGGATCTCATGGCGGATCTCCGGATATTCACCCTTTTTGAGTGAAAAGGGGACCTCGGGGATCACCTTCTTCAAGGCCACAACTTCATAGAAGTGGTCTTGATGCACCCTTGAGAGGAATCTATCCATCTCCCATGACTCGGAGGTGGAAGCTTTTGCCTTCCCTTTCTCTTTTTAGAGGTTTCTCCGGCCTTGGATGCCATAATGGTTATGGAAAAACGAAAAAGCAACGCTTTTACCACACCAAACTTAAAATGTTTGCTCGTCCTCGAGCAAAAGAAGAAAGAAGAGAGTAGAAGAAGAAGAAATGAGGAAGAGGGAGATGGTAGTGTGTTCGGCCAAAGAGGGGGAAAAGTGGTGTTTAGGTTGTGTGAAAATGAAGAAGGGAAGAAGGGTATTTATAGGAGAGAGGGAAGAAGGAGTTCGGCCATGTATGGGTGGGTTTGGGAGGGAAAGTGTTTTGAATTTGAAGGGTGAGGTTGGTGGGGATTTATGAAGGATGGATGTGAGTGGTGAAGGGTTTTTGGGGAAGAGGTATTAAGGTGATTGGTGAATGGGGGAAGAAGAGAGAGGGTGGTGGTGGGGTCCTGTGGGGTCCACAGATCCTGTGGTGTCAAGGAAAAGTCATCCCTGCACCAAATGGCATCAAAATTCACGTTTTGAGCCATTTCTGGCGTTAAACGCCGGGCTGGTGCCCATTCCTGGCGTTTAACGCCAGGTTGTTGCCCTTTACTGGCGTTTAACGCCAGTCTGGTGTCCCTTTCTGGCGTTAAACGCCCAGAATGGTGCCAGACTGGGCGTTAAACGCCCAACAGCTAGCATTACTGGCGTTTGAACGCCAGCTTCTTCTCCTCCAGGGTGTGCTGTTTTTCTTCCTATTTTTCGTTCTGTTTTTTTGCTTTTTTCATTATTTTTGTGACTTCTTATGATCATCAACCTACAAAAAAGATAAAATAACAAAAGAAAATAGTTAACTATAAAACATTGGGTTGCCTCCCAACAAGCGCTTCTTTAATGTCATTAGCTTGACAGAGGACTCTCATGGAGCCTCAGAAATACTCAGAACCGTGTTGGAACCTCCCAACACCAAACTTAGAGTTTGAATGTGGGGGTTCAACACCAAACTTAGAGTCTGGTTGTGGCCTCCCAACACCAAACTTAGAGTTTGACTGTGGAGGAGAAGTCACAAAAACTTGGTGCGCGAAATTGTGAACAATACTTTTCACAACTCTCATAATCCCTGGTCATGAACTCCAAAAACTTGGTGGTTCAATTCCATGGCATTACACAACTTCGCACAACTAACCAGCAAGTGCACTGGGTCATCCAAGTAATACCTTACGTGAGTAAGGGTCGATCCCACGGAGATTGTTAGCATTGAAGCAAGCTATGGTCATCTTGTAAATCTTAGTCAGGCAAACTCAAATGTATATGATGATGAACGAAAATAACATAAAAGATAAAGATAGTGATACTTATGTAATTCATTGGTAGGAACTTCAGATAAGCGTGTGGAGATGCCTTCCCTTCCGTCTCTCTGCTTTCCTACTGCCTTCATCCAATCCTTCTTACTCCTTTCCATGGCAAGCTTGTGTAGGGTTTCACCATTGTCAGTGGCTACCTCCCATCCTCTCATTGAAAACGATTGCATATGCTCTGGTCACAGCATAGCGGAATTCATCTGTCGGTTCTCAATCAGACCGGAATAGAATCCAGTGATTCTTTTGGCGTCTGTCACTAACGCCCCGCCCTCAGGAGTTTGAAGCACGTCACAGTCATTCAATCATTGAATCCTACTCAGAATACCACAGACAAGGTTAGACCTTCCGGATTCTCATGAATGCTGCCATCAGTTCTCGCCTATACCACGAAGACTCTGATCTCACGGAATGGCTGGCTCGTTTGTCAGGCGAGCACTCGGTTGTCAGGCGATCAACCATGCATCGTGCAATCAGGAATCCAAGAGATATTCACTAAGCCTCGGATGCTTGTAGAACAAGAGTGGTTGTCAGTCACTTTGTTCATGAGTGAGAATGGTGATGGGCGTCAATCATCACCTTCATCAAATTGACGAACAAGTGATATCTTGGACAAAGAACAAGCGAAATTGAATGGAAGAACAATAGTAATTGCATTAATACTCGAGGTACAGCAGAGCTCCACACCTTAATCTATGGTGTGTAGAAACTCCACCGTTGAAAATACATAAGAACAAGGTCTAGGGATGGCCGAATGGCCAGCCTCCCAAAGTGATCAAAAGATCTCCAGAAAAAGGTTCCAAAGATCCGAAGATTTTTTTATACAATAGTAAAAGGTCCTACTTATAGAAAACTAGTAGCCTAAGGTGTACAGAAATGAGTAAATGACATAAAAATCCACTTCCGGGCCCACTTGGTGTGTGCTTGGGCTGAGCAATGAAGCATTTTCGTGTAGAGACTCTTCTTGGAGTTAAACGCCAGCTTTAGTGCCAGTTTGGGCGTTTAACTCCCAATTAGGTGCCAGTTCCGGCGTTTAACGCTGGAATTTCTTGAGGTGACTTTGAACGCCAGTTTGGGCCATCAAATCTTGGGCAAAGTATGGACTATTATATATTGCTGGAAAGCCCAGGATGTCTACTTTCCAACGCCGTTGAAAGCGCGCCAATTGGGCTTCTGTAGCTCCAGAAAATCCACTTCGAGTGCAGGGAGGTCAGAATCCAACAGCATCTGCAGTCCTTTTGAGTCTCTGGATCAGATTTTTGCTCAGATCCCTCAATTTCAGCCAGAAAATACCTGAAATCACAGAAAAACACACAAACTCATAGTAAAGTCCAGAAAAGTGAATTTTAACTAAAAACTAATAAAAATACTAAAAACTAACTAGATCATACTAAAAACATACTAAAAACATGCCAAAAAGCATACAAATTATCCGCTCATCACAACACCAAACTTAAATTGTTGCTTGTCCCCAAGCAACTGAAGATCAAATAAGATATAAAGAAGAGAATATGCAATGAACTCCAAAAACATCTATGAAGATCAGTATTAATTAGATGAGCGGGGCTTTTAGCTTTTTGTCTCTGAATAGTTTTGGCATCTCACTTTATCCTTTGGAATTCAGAATGATTGGCTTCTTTAGGAACTCAGAATCCAGATAGTGTTATTGATTCTCCTAGTTAAGTATGATGATTCTTGAACACAACTACTTATTGAGTCTTGGCCGTGGCCCAAAGCACTCTGTCTTCCAGTATTACCACCGGATACATACATGCCACAGACACATAATTGGGTGAACCTTTTCAGATTGTGACTCAGCTTTGCTAAAGTCCCCAATTAGAGGTGTCCAGGGTTCTTAAGCACACTCTTATTGCCTTGGATCACAACTTTATTTCTTTCTTTTTCTTTCTTCTTTTTTTTCGGTTTTTTTTTTTCGTTTGCTTTCTTTCTCTCTTTTTTTTTTGTATTCACTGCTTTTTCTTACTTCAAGAATCATTTTTATGATTTTTCAGATCCTCAGTAACATGTCTCCTTTTTCATCATTCTTTCAAAAGCCAACATTCATGAACCACAAATTCAAAAGACATATGCACTGTTCAAGCATACATTCAGAGAACAAAAGTGTTGCCACCACATCAAATTAATTAAACTATTATAAAATTCAGAATTCATGCAATTCTTTCCTTTTCAATTAAGCACGTTTTTATTCAAGAAAGGTGATGGATTCATAGGACATTCATAACTTTAAGGCATAGACACTAAGACACTAATGATCACAAGACACAAACATGGATAAACATAAGCATAAAATTCGAAAAACAGAAGAATAAAGAACAAGGAAATCAAAGAACGGGTCCACCTTAGTGATGGCGGCTCTTTCTTCCTCTTGAAGATCCTATGGAGTGCTTGAGCTCCTCAATGTCTCTTCCTTGTCTTTGTTGCTCCTCCCTCATGATTCTTTGGTCTTCTCTAATTTCATGGAGGAGAATGGAGTGTTCTTGGTGCTCCACCCTTAGTTGTCCCATGTTGGAACTTAGTTCTCCTAGGGAGGTGTTTAGTTGCTCCCAATAATTTTGTGGAGGAAAGTGCATCCCTTGAGGCATCTCAGGGATCTCTTGATGAGAGGGGTCTCTTGTGTGCTCCATCCTTTTCTTGGTGACGGGCTTGTCCTCATCAATGGGGGTATCTCCTTCTATGTCAACTCCGACTGAATAACAGAGGTGACAAATGAGATGAGGAAAGGCTAGCCTTGCTAAGGTGGAAGACTTGTCCGCCACTTTATAGAGTTCTTGGGCTATAACCTCATGAACTTCCACTTCTTCTCCAATCATGATGCTATGAATCATGATGGCCCGGTCTAGAGTAACTTCGGACCGGTTGCTAGTGGGAATGATTGAGCGTTGAATGAACTCTAACCATCCTCTAGCCATGGGCTTGAGGTCATGCCTTCTCAATTGGACCGGCTTGCCTCTTGAATCTCTCTTCCATTGTGCGCCCTCTTCACATATAACTGTGAGGACTTGGTCCAACCTTTGATCAAAGTTGACCCTTCTTGTGTAAGGATGTTCATCTCCTTGCATCATAGGCAAGTTGAACGCCACCCTCACACTCTCCGGACTAAAATCCAAGTATTTCCCCCGAACCATAGTGAGATAATTCTTTGGATCCGGGTTCACACTTTGATCATGGTTCTTGGTGATCCATGCATTGGCATAGAACTCTTGAACCATCAAGATTCTGACTTGTTGAATGGGGTTGGTAAGTACTTCCCAACCTCTTCTTCGGATCTCATGGCGGATCTCCGGATATTCACCCTTTTTGAGTGAAAAGGGGACCTCGGGGATCACCTTCTTCAAGGCCACAACTTCATAGAAGTGGTCTTGATGCACCCTTGAGAGGAATCTATCCATCTCCCATGACTCGGAGGTGGAAGCTTTTGCCTTCCCTTTCTCTTTTTAGAGGTTTCTCCGGCCTTGGATGCCATAATGGTTATGGAAAAACGAAAAAGCAACGCTTTTACCACACCAAACTTAAAATGTTTGCTCGTCCTCGAGCAAAAGAAGAAAGAAGAGAGTAGAAGAAGAAGAAATGAGGAAGAGGGAGATGGTAGTGTGTTCGGCCAAAGAGGGGGAAAAGTGGTGTTTAGGAAGGGAAGAATGGTATTTATAGGAGAGAGGGAAGAAGGAGTTCGGCCATGTATGGGTGGGTTTGGGAGGGAAAGTGTTTTGAATTTGAAGGGTGAGGTTGGTGGGGATTTATGAAGGATGGATGTGAGTGGTGAAGGGTTTTTGGGGAAGAGGTATTGAGGTGATTGGTGAATGGGGGAAGAAGAGAGAGGGTGGTGGTGGGGTCCTGTGGGGTCCACAGATCCTGTGGTGTCAAGGAAAAGTCATCCCTGCACCAAATGGCATCAAAATTCACGTTTTGAGCCATTTCTGGCGTTAAACGCCGGGCTGGTGCCCATTCCTGGCGTTTAACGCCAGGTTGTTGCCCTTTACTGGCGTTTAACGCCAGTCTGGTGCCCCTTTCTGGCGTTAAACGCCCAGAATGGTGCCAGACTGGGCGTTAAACGCCCAACAGCTAGCATTACTGGCGTTTGAACGCCAGCTTCTTCTCCTCCAGGGTGTGCTGTTTTTCTTCCTGTTTTTCGTTCTGTTTTTTTTTTGCTTTTTTCATTATTTTTGTGACTTCTTATGATCATCAACCTACAAAAAAGATAAAATAACAAAAGAAAATAGTTAACTATAAAACATTGGGTTGCCTCCCAACAAGCGCTTCTTTAATGTCATTAGCTTGACAGAGGACTCTCATGGAGCCTCAGAAATACTCAGAACCGTGTTGGAACCTCCCAACACCAAACTTAGAGTTTGAATGTGGGGGTTCAACACCAAACTTAGAGTCTGGTTGTGGCCTCCCAACACCAAACTTAGAGTTTGACTGTGGGGGCTCTGCTTGGCTCTGTTTTGAGAGAAGCTCTTCAAGCTTTATCTCCATGGTGACAGAGGGATATCCTTGAGTCTTAAACACAAAGGATTCTTCATTCACTTGAATGATTAACTCTCCTCTATCAACATCAATCACAGCCTTTGTTGTGGCTAGGAAGGGTCTGCCAAGGATGATGGATTCATCCATGCACTTCCCAGTCTCTAGGACTATGAAGTCAGTAGGGATGTAATGGTCTTCAATCTTCACCAAAACATTCTCTACAAGTCCATGAGCTTGTTTTCTTGAATTGTCTGCCATCTCTAATGAGATTCTTGCAGCTTGCACCTCAAAGATCCCTAATTTCTCTATTACAGAGAGGGGCATGAGGTTTACACTTGACCCTAAGTCACACAAGGCCTTCTTGAAGGTCATGGTGCCTATGGTACAAGGTATAGAAAACTTCCCAGGATCCTGCCTCTTTTGAGGCAGTTTCTGCCTAGACAAGTCATCCAGTTCTTTGGTGAGCAAAGGTGGTTCATCCTCCCAAGTCTCATTTCCAAATAACTTGTCATTTAGCTTCATGATTGCTCCAAGGTATTTAGCAACTTGCTCTTCAGTGACATACTCATCCTCTTCAGAGGAAGAATACTCATCAGAGCTCATGAATGGCAGAAGTAAGTCCAATGGAATCTCTATGGTCTCATTTTGAGCCTCAGATTCCCATTGTTCCTCATTGAGGAACTCAGAGGAGATTGGTGCACGCCCATTGGGGTCTTCCTCAGTGGCGTCCACCTCCTCTCTTTCCTCTCCATATTCGGCCATGGTTATGGCTTTGCACTCTCCTTTTGGATTTTCTTCTGTATTACTTGGGAGAGTACTAGGAGGGAGTTCAGTAATTTTCTTGCTCAGCTGTCCCACTTGTCCTTCCAAATTTTTGATGGAGGATCTTGTTTCATTCATGAAACTTTGAGTGGTTTTGATTAGATCAGAGACCATTGTTGCTAAGTCAGAGGTATTCTGCTTAGAACTCTCTGTCTGTTGCTGAGAAGATGATGGGAAAGGCTTGCCATTGCTAAACCTGTTTCTTCCACCATTGTTATTGTTGAAATCTTGTTGAGGTCTCTCTTGATTCTTCCATGAGAGATTTGGGTGATTTCTCCATGAAGAATTGTAGGTGTTTCCATAGGGTTCCCCTAGGTAATTCACCTCTTCCATTGAAGGATTCTCAGGATCATAAGCTTCTTCCTCAGATGAAGCTTCCTTAGTACTGCCAGGTGCATTTTGCATTCCAGACAGACTTTGAGAAATCAAATTGACTTGTTGAGTCAATATCTTGTTCTGAGCCAATATGGCATTCAGAGTGTCAATCTCAAGAACTCCTTTCTTCTGACTAGTCCCATTGTTCACAGGATTCCTTTCAGAAGTGTACATGAATTGGTTATTTGCAACCATTTCAATCAGCTCTTGAGCCTCTGCAGGCGTCTTCTTCAAATGAAGAGATCCTCCAGCAGAGCTATCCAAAGACATCTTGGATAGTTCAGAGAGACCATCATAGAAAATACCTATGATGCTCCATTCAGAAAGCATGTCTGAGGGACATCTTCTGATTAATTGTTTGTATCTTTCCCAAGCTTCATAGAGGGATTCTCCATCCCTCTGTCTGAAGGTTTGGACTTCCACTCTAAGCTTACTCCATCTTTGAGGTGGAAAGAACTTTGCCAAGAAGGCATTGACTAGCTTTTCCCAAGAGTCCAGGCTTTCTTTAGGTTAAGAATCCAACCATATTCTAGCTCTGTCTCTTACAGCAAAAGGGAATAGCATCAGTCTGTAGACCTCAGGGTTAACCCCATTAGTCTTGACTGTGTCACAGATTTGCAAGAATTCAGCTAAGAACTGATGAGGATCTTCCATTGGAAGTCCATGGAACTTGCAATTCTGTTGCATTAGAGAAACTAATTGAGGCTTAAGCTCAAAGTTGTTTGCTCCAATGGCAGGGATAGAGATGCTTCTCCCATAGAAATCAGGAGTAGGTGCAGTGAAGTCACCCAGCACCTTCCTTGCATTGTTGGCATTGTTGTTGTTTTCGGCTGCCATGGGTTCTTCTTCCTTGAAGAATTCGGTCAGGTCCTCAACAGAGAGTTGTGCTTTAGCTTCTCTTAGCTTTCTCTTCAAGGTCCTTTCAGGTTCAGGATCAGCTTCAACAAGAATGCCTTTGTCTCTGCTCCTGCTCATATGAAAGAGAAGAGAACAAGAAAATATGGAATCCTCTATGTCACAGTATAGAGATTCCTTGAGGTGTCAGAGGAAAAGAGAAATAGAAAGAAGAAGTAGAAGAAGAATTCGAACTTTAATTAGATAAGGTTCGAATTGTGCATTAAGAAGGAGTGGTACTCCATAAATAGAAGGATGTGAGAGAGAGGGAAGAGGATTTTCGAAAATTCAATTAAAAGATTTTGAAAACATTTTGAAAATTTGATTGATAATTTTCGAAAATTCAAAGTGAAAAAGAAATCAAGTGATTTTTGAAAAAGGATTTGAAATTAGAAATCAAAAAGATTTAATTGAAATTTTAAAAAAAAAAGATGAGGTTAAGAAGATATGATTAGTTTTAAAGAGATGTGATTGAGAAGATATGATTTGAAAACAATTTTAAAAGATATGTTTTGAAAACAATTTTAAAAGATTTGATTTTAAAAATTAGTGACTTGCCTAACAAGAAAAGATATGATTCAAACATTAAACATTTCTCAACAGAAAAGGTAACAAATTTGAGATGTTCAATCAAATCATTGATTGTTAGGAAGTATCTTTGAAAAAGGAAAGAAATTGATTTTGAAAACATTTGATTGAAAAGATATGATTTGAAAAAGATTTGATTTTGAAAAACTTTAAAAACTTGAAAAAAAATTTGATTTTGAAAACAAAATCTTCCCCCTAGCACCATCCTGGCGTTAAACGCCCAGAATGGTATACATTCTGGCGTTTAACGCCCAAAATGCTACCTCTTTGGGCGTTAAACGCCCAACCAGGTACCCTGGCTGGCGTTTAAACGCCAGTCTGTCTTCTTCACTGGGCATTTTTGAATGCTCAGCTTTTTCTGTATAATTCCTCTGCAGTATGTTCTGAATCTTCAATTCTTTGTATCATTGACTTGAAAAGACACAAATTAAAAATATTTTTGGATTTTTAATAATCAAAATGCAACAAGAATGAAATAACAATGCATGCAGGACACCAAACTTAGCAGTTTGTATACTACTGACTCTACATGAGACACATAAACACTCAAGCCAAAAGAATTCAAAGATCAAAACAAAGAAATATATGCATGGATTCGAAAAATATAACAAAAACATGCATTTGACACCAAACTTAAGATGAGACTCTAGACTCAAACAAGAAATATTTTTGGATTTTATGATTTTATAATTTTTTTTGTGTTTTTCGAAAATTAAGTGAAAAAAAGATATCAAAATTCTTAATGAGAATTTCAGGAATCAGTGCAATGCTAGTCTAAGACTCCGGTCCAGGAATTAGACATGGCTTCACAGCCAGCCAAGCTTTCAAAGAAAGCTTCGGTCCAAAACACTAGACATGACCAAAGGTCAGCCAAGCCTTAGCAGATCACTGCTCCAAAAGCAAAATTGATGAAAATCAACAAGCTCTTGTGATGATAAGTTGAAACCTCGGTCCAATCAGATTAGACATGGCTTCTCAGCCAGCCAGATTTCAACAAATCATCATGAAACTCTAGAATTCATCTTCAAGAATTTCGAAAAAAATAAATACCTAATCTAAGCAACAAGATGAACCGTCAGTTGTCCAAACTAGAACAATCCCAGGCGTTGTTACCAAAAGCTTGCTCAAAACTTGAACAATCCCCGGTAACGGCGCCAAAAACTTGGTGCGCGAAATTGTGAACAATACTTTTCACAACTCTCATAATCCCTGGTCATGAACTCCAAAAACTTGGTGGTTCAATTCCATGGCATTACACAACTTCGCACAACTAACCAGCAAGTGCACTGGGTCGTCCAAGTAATACCTTACGTGAGTAAGGGTCGATCCCACGGAGATTGTTAGCATTGAAGCAAGCTATGGTCATCTTGTAAATCTTAGTCAAGCAAACTCAAATGTATATGATGATGAACGAAAATAACATAAAAGATAAAGATAGTGATACTTATGTAATTCATTGGTAGGAACTTCAGATAAGCGTATGAAGATGCCTTCCCTTCCGTCTCTCTGCTTTCCTACTGCCTTCATCCAATCCTTCTTACTCCTTTCCATGGCAAGCTTGTGTAGGGTTTCACCATTGTCAGTGGCTACCTCCCATCCTCTCATTGAAAACGATTGCATATGCTCTGGTCACAGCATAGCGGAATTCATCTGTCGGTTCTCAATCAGACCGGAATAGAATCCAGTGATTCTTTTGGCGTCTGTCACTAACGCCCCGCCCTCAGGAGTTTGAAGCACGTCACAGTCATTCAATCATTGAATCCTACTCAGAATACCACAGACAAGGTTAGACCTTCCGGATTCTCATGAATGCTGCCATCAGTTCTCGCCTATACCACGAAGACTCTGATCTCACGGAATGGCTGGCTCGTTTGTCAGGCGAGCACTCGGTTGTCAGGCGATCAACCATGCATCGTGCAATCAGGAATCCAAGAGATATTCACTAAGCCTCAGATGCTTGTAGAACAAGAATGGTTGTCAGTCACCTTGTTCATGAGTGAGAATGGTGATGGGCGTCAATCATCACCTTCATCAAGTTGAAGAACAAGTGATATCTTGGACAAAGAACAAGCGGAATTCAATAGAAGAACAATAGTAATTGCATTAATACTCGAGGTACAGCAGAGCTCCACACCTTAATCTATGGTGTGTAGAAACTCCACCGTTGAAAATACATAAGAACAAGGTCTAGGCATGGCCGAATGGCTAGCCTCCCAAAGTGATCAAAAGATCTCCAGAAAAAGGTTCCAAAGATCCGAAGATTTTTAATACAATAGTAAAAGGTCCTACTTATAGAAAACTAGTAGCCTAAGGTGTACAAAGATGAGTAAATGACATAAAAATCCACTTCCGGGCCCACTTGGTGTGTGCTTGGGCTGAGCAATGAAGCATTTTCGTGTAGAGACTCTTCTTGGAGTTAAACGCCAGCTTTTATGCCAGTTTGGGCGTTTAACTCCCATTTAGGTGCCAGTTCCGGCGTTTAACGCTGGAATTTCTTGAGGTGACTTTGAACGCCGGTTTGGGCCACCAAATCTTGGGCAAAGTATGGACTATTATATATTGCTGGAAAGCCCAGGATGTCTACTTTCCAACGCCGTTGAGAGCGCGCCAATTGGGCTTCTGTAGCTCCAGAAAATCCACTTCGAGTGCAGGGAGGTCAGAATCCAACAGCATCTGCAGTCCTTTTGAGTCTCTGGATCAGATTTTAGCTCAGATCCCTCAATTTCAGCCAGAAAATACCTGAAATCACAGAAAAACACACAAACTCATAGTAAAGTCCAGAAAAGTGAATTTTAACTAAAAACTAATAAAAATATACTAAAAACTAACTAGATCATACTAAAAACATACTAAAAACAATGCCAAAAAGCATACAAATTATCCGCTCATCAAATGTCCTCGGACTCGATGATACTCGCAGTACTCATTCCGATTTCCTCCTCCCCTTTTGCCTTTAAGTGGCCGAGCTGGGGGTATTTTTTCCGTATGGCAGACTTCTTTGTAAACGTCTACCAAGGATACCCTAAGAGGGGTGTAGTTGTGATATTTTTTGATTTTCTCCCTAGAGCGATCTTCCTTTTTCTTGGATTCTTTATCTTTATCTCGGTAGGCAGGACCGAACCTCGTGGTTTCTCCAAGTCGGGAATTCTCCTCCATGTTGATGTACTTCTGCGCCCTTTCTTGTACTTCGTCCAGGGTTGTAGGATACTTCTTTGATATAGATTGGCTAAACGGTCCTTCTCATAGGCCATTTATGAGACCCATGATGGCAGCTTCTGTTGGTAAATTCTGTATGTCCATGCATATTTTATTGAATCTTTCCTTGTAGTTACGAAGACTCTCCCGATCTCCCTGCTTGATTCCTAGTAGGCTGCGTGCGTGTTTAGCTTTGTCCTTTTGTATGGAAAATCTGGCCAGGAACTTTTGGGCCAGGTCGTCGAAGCTTGAGATGGATTTTGGAGGTAGGTTGTCGAACCATCGAATGGCTGTCTTGGTAAGAGTTGTCGGGAAGGCTTTGCAGCGGACTGCATCTGAGGCGTCAGTGAGGTACATTCTACTTCTGAAGTTGCTGAGATGGTGGTTGGGGTCTGAGGTGTCGTCATATAGAGCCATATCCGACAATTTAAAATCTTTCGGGATTTTGGTCTTCATAATTTCCCTAGTGAATGGATCTTGATCTTTCTGAAGGCTGTCCTCTGTGGAGGGTCGTGTAGCTTTAGTTTTAAGGTCGGCTTCGAGTTTCATAAGCTTTTCTTCTAATTCTCGGCACCGCCTTATCTCCCGATGTAGATCCTCTTCTTTTTCGCGTTGATGTTGGGCTTCTTTCTCAAGTTGTTTTAATCGATCTTGAAGCGCCTCTATTACTCCTGGATTTGATGAATTTTTGTCTCCGTTGGGTTCTGGCGTATCTTTGAGTATAGTATCCATGTTTTTATGCGGCATTCTATCTTCCAATCCTGAGTCATGGTCGTTGTCGTGGTTGTCCGCCATGTTGATGGGATGACCTCCAGGTTCCCCGGCAACGGCGCCAATGTTCCGGGGGTTACCTGAAACTGTAGGTCGATCTCGGTCGAGATCTTCTGTGTTGGTCAGAGCTGATGCGTCCGGCAGGTGTATAGCGGCCGGAGCTGGTGTGTCCGACTTGTTGAACTTGGTAATGGTGTTGATCCTTCATCCCCGGAGGGTGGGGGGTACCTGCAAGGGACTCCGATGCTTAAGTTAGCAAGGGTATTAAGCAGGTATTGAGTAGAATCAGAATATGAGTTATACCTGGGTGCTCTAGTGTATTTATAATGGTGAGATGTGGCCTTCTGTGGATAAGATAAGTTAGTTATCTTATCTTATCTTTATCTTATCTTTAAGTGAGGTCATCTTATCTTCAAGGAAACCGCCCTTCTCTCTGTAGGCTTTGGGTTGCCTTAGGATTTGGGGCATGTTCCTTTATTTGGGCCCTTGTTTGGGCTTTCCTAGGGACTTGACCGAGCTCTTTGGAAAGAGGTCGGGTTGTCCTGACCTGAAGAGGTCGGTCGCTTTGTCTGTCGAATATCCCGGGTCGGACATCTCGACCCAGGGTATAAACACCAATGGTACATGGTATGAGGAAACTCCCAGGATCCTTGAGTTTTTGTGGTAGGCCTTTCTAAATCATAGCACTGCACTTTTGAGTTAGGATCACATTTTCTTTTTCTTTCCAACTTCTTTTCCTGTTGATGAGCTCCTTGAGGAATTTCGCATAGAGTGGCATTTGTTCTAAAGCCTCAGCAAGTGGAAGGTTGATCTCTAGCTTCTTGAAAATCTCCAAGAACTTGGGGAATTGTTGATCCTTCATTTTTTTGTGCAACCTTTGAGGGTATGGTAGAAGAGGGACATAGGGCTTCACCTTCTCTTTCAGCTTTTGTGGTTGCTCCTCTGAGACTTGCTTTCCCTTCTTTGAGGCTTGTGGTTCCTCCTTCTTCTTGGAGTCCTTTTGGTCATTCTCTTCATCCTTTGTTCCTTCTTTGCTGGCAACTTTGGTATCATGCTCAAATGTCTTCCCACTCCTAAGTTGTATTGCCTTGCATTCCTCTTTGGGGTTAGGAATGGTGTCACTTGGGAATGTGTTGCTTGGTCTCTCAATAGGTTGTTGCTTAGACAATTTCCCAATTTTCCTTTCTAGATTCCTCATTGAAGCTTCATAATTCTTGTTGGCCATTTCTTGAGTCTTCATTAATTTCTCCATCATCATCTCCAAGTTGGAGATTCTTTAGGATTCTTACTGTGGCTGTGGTTGAGTGTGGGATGTTGATGGTTGATGAAAGTTGTTTTGGTTAATTAAGGGGTTGTTCTGTGGTTTTCTATATGGATTGTGGTTAGTGGGTTGGTGGTTTTAGTGGTTTGTGTTACGGAAGTTGTTTGGGTTAGAATTTCTCTGCCATGAATTCTTGTTTTCTCCCCATCTTAGGTTGGGATGGTTCTTCCATGAGGGGTTGTATGTGTCCCCATGGAAGTCATTTTGACCAGAACCTGGATTGTGCATATATTGAACTTGTTCAGGTTGCTATTCACTGTTGTATGCTTCATAGTTCTTTTCACTCTGCCTCCACACAATTGGAGGTTAGCTGGTTTTGCTCACTGCAGTCAGTTGCAATCCATCCATTCTCTTTGACATCATCTCCATTTGTTGTTAAAGTTGCTAGTTGGTGCACGAAATTGTGATCATCAATGGCGCCATCAACATGGTACGCTCAATTGCAATCTCAACTCTTTATCACAACTTCGCACAACTAACCAGCAAGTGCACTGGGTCGTCTAAGTAATAAACCTTACGCGAGTAAGGGTCGATCCCACAGAGATTGTTGGTATGAAGCAAGCTATGGTCATCTTTTAAATCTCAGTCAGGCAGATTCAAATGGTTATGGAGGATTTATGAATAAAGCATAAAATAAAGATAGAGATACTTATGTAATTCATTGGTGAGAATTTCAGATAAGCGTATGGAGATGCTTTGTCCCTTCCGTCTCTCTGCTTTCCTACTGTCTTCAACCAATCCTTCTTACTCCTTTCCATGGCAAGCTATATGTAGGGTTTCACCGTTGTCAATGGCTACCTCCCATCCTCTCAGTGAAAATGTTCAACGCGCTCTGTCACAGCACGGCTATTCAGCTGTCGGTTTTCGATCATGTCGGAATAGAATCCATTGATTCTTTTGCGTCTGTCACTAACGCCCCACAATTGCGAGTTTGAAGCTCGTCACAGTCATTCAATCCTTGAATCCTACTCAGAATACCACAGATAAGGTTTAGACCTTCCGGATTCTCTTGAATGCCGCCATCAATTCTAGCTAATACCACGAAGATTCCGATTAAGGGATCCAAGAGATATCCACTCAATCTAAGGTAGAACGGAGGTGGTTGTCAAGCACACGTTCATAGGTGAGAATGATGATGAGTGTCACGGATCATCACATTCATCAAGTTGAGGAACAAGTGATATCTTAGAACAAGAATAAGCCGAATTGAATAGAAGAACAATAGTAATTGCATTAATACTCGAGGTACAGCAAAGCTCCACACCTTAATCTATGGTGTGTAGAAACTCCACCGTTGAAAATACATAAAAACAAGGTCTAGGCATGGCCGTGAGGCCAGCCTCCAATGATCTAAGAACTAGACGTCCAAAGATGAAAATACAATAGCAAAAGGTCCTATTTGTAGAGAACTAGTAGCTTAGGGTTTTACAAAGATGAGTAAATGACATAAAAATCCACTTCCGGGCCCACTTGGTGTGTGCTTGGGCTGAGTATTGAAGCTTTCATGTGTAGAGACTTTTCTTGAAGTTAAACACCAGCTTTTGTGCCAGTTTGGGTGTTTAACTCCCATTCTTGTGCCAGTTCCGGCGTTTTACGCCAGAATTCTTGAGCTGACTTGGAATGCCTGTTTGGGCCATCAAATCTCGGATAAAGTATAGACTATTATACATTGCTGGAAAGCCCAGGATGTCTAGTTTCCAACGCAATTGAGAGCGCGCCGATTGGGCTTCTGAAGATCCAGAAAATCTACTTCGAGTGCAAGGAGGTCAGAATCCAACAACATCTACAGTCCTTTTCAGCATCTGAATCAGATTTTTGCTCAGGTCTCTCAATTTCAGCCAGAAAATACCTAAAATCACAGAAAAACACACAAACTCATAGTAAAGTCCAGAAAAGTGAATTTTAACTAAAAACTAATAAAAATATAACAAAACTAACTAAAATATACTAAAAACATACTAAAAACAATGCCAAAAAGCGTATAAATTATCCGCTCATCACAACACCAAACTTAAATTGTTGCTTGTCCCCAAGCAACTGAAAATCAAATAAGATAAAAAGAAGAGAATATGCAATGAATTCCAAAAACATCTATGAAGATCAGTATTAATTAGATGAGTGGGGCTTTTAGCTTTTTGCCTCTGAACAGTTTTGGCATCTCACTCTATCCTTTGAAATTCAGAATGATTGGCTTCTATAGAAACTCAGAATCCAGATAGTGTTATTGATTCTCCTAGTTAAGTATAATGATTCTTGAACACAGCTACTTTATGAGTCTTGGCCGTGGCCCAAAGCACTCTGTCTTCCAGTATTACCACCGGATACATACATGCCACAGAGACATAATTGGGTGAACCTTTTCAGATTGTGACTCAGCTTTGCTAGAGTCCCCAATTAGAGGTGTCCAGGGTTCTTAAGCACCCTTTTTTGCCTTGGATCACGACTTTATTTTCTTTTTTTCTTTTTTTTTTCTTTTTTTTCGTTTTTTTTTTTGTATTCACTGCTTTTTCTTGCTTCAAGAATCATTTTTATGATTTTTCAGATCCTCAGTAACATGTCTCCTTTTTCATCATTCTTTCAAGAGCCAACATTCATGAACAACAAATTCAAAAGACATATGCACTGTTCAAGCATACATTCAGAAATCAAAAGTATTGCCACCACATCAAAATAATTAATATGTTATAAAATTCAAAATTCATGCAATTCTTCTCTTTTTCAATTAAGAACATTTTTCATTTAAGAAAGGTGATGGATTCATAGGACATTCATAACTTTAAGGCATAGACACTAAGACACTAATGATCATAAGACACAAACATAGATAAACATAAGCATGAAAATTCAAAAAACAGGAAAATAAAGAACAAGGAGATTAAAGAACGGGTCCACCTTAGTGATGGCGGCTTGTTCTTCCTCTTGAAGATCTTATGGAGTGCTTGAGCTCCTCAATGTCTCTTCATTGCCTTTGTTGCTCCTCTCTCATGATTCTTTGATCTTCTCTAATTTTATGGAGGAGAATGGAATGTTCTTGGTGCTCCACCCTTAGTTGTCCCATGTTGGAACTCAATTCTCCTAGGGAGGTGTTGATTTGATCCCAATAGTTTTGTGGAGAAAAGTGCATCCCTTGAGGCATCTCAGGGATTTCATGATGAGTGGGATCTCTTGTTTGCTCCATTCTTTTCTTAGTGATGGGCTTGTCCTCATCAATGAGGATGTCTCCCTCTATGTTAACTCCAACTGAATAACAGAGGTGACAAATGAGATGAGGGAAGGCTAACCTTGCCAAGGTAGAGGACTTGTCCGCCACCTTATAAAGTTCTTGGGATATAACCTCATGAACTTCTACTTCCTCTCCAATCATGATGCTATGGATCATGATAGCCCGGTCTATAGTAACTTCAGACCGGTTGCTAGTGGGAATGATTGAGCGTTGGATAAACTCCAACCATCCCCTAGCCACGGGCTTGAGGTCATGCCTTCTCAGTTGAACCGGCTTCCCTCTTGAATCTCTCTTCCATTGAGCGCCTTCTTCACAAATGTCTATGAGGACTTGGTCTAACCTTTGATCAAAGTTGACCCTTCTAGTGTAAGGGTGTTCATCTCCTTGCATCATGGGCAAGTTGAATGCCAACCTTACATTTTCCGGACTAAAATCTAAATATTTCCCCCGAACCATTGTAAGCTAATTCTTTGGGTCCGGGTTCACACTTTGATCATGGTTCTTGGTGATCCATGCATTGGCATAGAACTCTTGAACCATTATGATTCCGACTTGTTGAATGGGTTGGTAAGAACTTCCCAACCTCTTCTTTGAATCTCATGTCAGATCTCCGGATATTCACTCTTTTTGAGTTTGAAAGGGACCTCGGGGATCACCTTCTTCATGGCCACAACTTCATAGAAGTGGTCTTGATGCACCCTTGAGATGAATCTCTCCATCTCCCATGACTCAGAGGTGGAAGCTTTTGCCTTCCCTTTTCTCTTTATATAGGTTTCTCCGGCCTTAGGTGCCATAAATGGTTATGGAAAAACAAAAAGCAATGCTTTTACCACACCAAACTTAGAAGGTTTGCTCATCCTCGAGTAAAAGAAGAAAGAAGAGAGTAGAAGAAGAAGAAATAGAGGAGATGGAGGTGGCTTTATTTTTCGGCCAAGGGGGAGAAGTAGTGTGTAGGTTGTGTGAAAATGAAGGAGTGAAGATGGGTTTATATAAGGGTGGAGAGAGGGGTAAGGTTCGGCCATTATGGGTGGGTTTGGAAGGGAAAGTGGTTTGAATTTGAATGGTGAGGTAGGTGGGATTTATGAAGGATGGATGTGAGTGGTGAAGAGAATGGTGGGATTTGATAGGTGAGGGGTTTTTGGGGAAGAGGTATTGAGGTGATTGGTGAATAGTTGAAGAACAGAGAGAGTGGTGGGGTAGGTGGGGATCCTGTGGGGTCCACAGATCCTGAGGTGTCAAGGATAATTCATCCCTGCACCAAGTGGCGAGAGAAAATGCACTTGTTGCCAATCCTGGCGTTAAACGCCGGGCTGGTGCCCATTTCTGGCGTTTAACGCCATCTTCTTGCCCATTTCTAGCGTTAAACGCCAGTCTGGTGCCCCTTTCTGGCGTTAAACTCCCAGAATGGTGCCAGACTGGGCGTTAAACGCCTATTTTGCTATCTTCACTGTCAAGCTAATGACATTAAAAGAGCGCTTGTTGGGAGGCAACCCAATTTTATTTATCTAATTTTAATTTTATTTTATTTTATTGTTATTTTGTGTTTTATTAGGTACATGATCATGTGGAGTCACGAAAAAAATATAAAAATTAAAAACAGCAGAAGAAAAATCACACCCTGGAGGAAGGACAGACTGGCGTTCAACGCCAGTAAGAAGCATCTGGCTGGCGTTCAACGCCAGAATAGAGCATGAATCTAGCGCTGAATGCCAGAAACAAGCAACATTCTGGCATTTGAACGCCAGGAATGTGCCTTGAGGAAAGCTGGCGCTGAACGCCAGTAACAAGCATGGAACTGGCGTTCAACGCCAGAAACATGCTACACATGGGCGTTGAACGCCCAGAACGTGCATCACCTCGGCGTTTAAACGCTAGAATGGTGTGCAAAGCAAGGTTGTCAAACTCGCGAGTCTAAGTAAACTCGTGGAGTTGACCTAGACTCGACTCGCGAGTTAACTCGTAGACTCGTACGAGTTTACCTGTTAATTAATATTTGTTATGAAGTATATATATATATATATATATATATATATATATATATATATATATATATTTACTCAATTCTAATCCTTCAAAATTAATAATATCAATCTTAAAGCACATAATAAATTAAAATAGCAGCATACATTATAACAAATATTTTAAAATATATATTCAAATCCTATATAATTATTCTTATACAAATACAACATAGAACACACAAAATTAAAAATTCTAAATCTGTAATATTAAATTTTTAATTCAACTTTGAAAAATATCAAATAATCAAATTAACTCTAATCAAAATAATTAATTACTAATCATCTAAGAATGGATGAACCATCTGGCCATCTAACAAAAACGATAAGCAATAGGCAAAAATTAGAAGCAATAAAATTTAAAAAGGAAAAAAAACTAAATCAAGAAGCAAAGGCTCAAAAAAAGGGCAAAAAGCATACAAAAAATAGAGGATACAGAAGAAAAGAAGGGGCAAAGTCCCGACAACAGCAGATCAAAGACAAGGGTGCAGCAGACAGCGGTGGTGAGGGTGCAGCAGTAGCACGAAACGACGGCGACAAAGAGTCATGGATTTCACGACGGCGCAAACCAGAGCAGAGATAGGACTATAGAAAAAGTAGTCGAACTCGTGAACGGTGATAGCACAATGAAGTTGCGGATAGTGGATATGTGAAGAAATACAAAGCAGATAGCAACATAGGTAAAATTCACAAAGACAATAGCGCAAATCAGAGCTAAGGTAGCGGACGCAAGCGAACAGCGACAGCTCGACGGAGAACAACGACTGCGGCAGAACATGGAGAAAGTGAGACTTGAGAGAAACGACGTAGATGAGTGAGTTGTGAGTGAGTTTTCTTTCATTCTTTTGGAGTGTTATCGTAACCCTAATAAAAAAAAGTATTTTTTTGGTTTCAAAATGACGTTTTTTGAGCAAAAATGAAGAAAAATACAAACTCGCTAACTCGGTCCTAAACTCACGAGTTTGACCGAGTTTGACCGAGTCTAGCCGAGTCTAGCCGAGTTTACTCAGGATAGAGTCTATGTCTGAGTCAACTCGATTCCATATCTAAACTCGTAAACTCGTACGAGTTTATGAGTTAACTCGAGAGTTTGACAACAATGGTGCAAAGGCATTTTACATGCCTAATTGGTGCCGGGATGTAAATCCTTGACACCTCAAGATCTGTGGACCCCACAGGATCACCTCAGGATTTGTGGACCCCACAGGATCCCCACCTACCATATTCCAACCTTACCTCCTAATCCTATAACACTCTTCCCCAAAACACACTTCCCAACAACTTCAATCTCTTTTCCCAATTACCCCCCTTCACCACTCACATCCATCCACTCTTCCCCACAAACCCCACCTACCTTCAAAATTCAAAAATCTTTCCCACCCAAACCCACCCTAAATGGCCGAACCTACCCTCTCCCCCCTCCCTATATATACCCTTCCATTCTACTTCATTTTCACACAACACAACCCCCTCTTCTATACCTTGGCCGAAACCTACACTCCCCCTTCTTCTCCATATTTTCTTCTTCTTCTTCTTCTCTTCTTTCTTCTCTTGCTCGAGGGCGAGCAATATTTTAAGTTTGGTGTGGTAAAAGCATAAGCTTTTTGTTTTTCCATTACCATCAATGGCACCTAAGGCCGGAGAATCCTCTAGAAAAGGAAAAGGGAAGACAAAAGCTTCCACCTCCGAGTCATGGGAGATGGAAAGATTCATCTCCAAAAGCCATCAAGACCACTTCTATGATGTTGTGGCAAAGAAGAAGGTGATCCCTGAGGTCCCTTTAAAGCTCAAGAAAAATGAGTATCCGGAGATCCGACATGAAATCCGAAGAAGAGGTTGGGAAGTCCTAACCAACCCCATGCAACAAGTCGGAATCTTAATGGTTCAAGAGTTCTATGCCAATGCATGGATCACTAGGAACCATGATCAAAGTATGAACCCGAGTCCAAATAATTATCTCACAATAGTTCGGGGGAAATACTTAGATTTTAGTCCGGAAAATGTGAGGTTGGCGTTCCACTTGCCCATGATGCAAGGAGATATACGCCCCTACACTAGAAGGGTCAACTTTAATCAAAGGTTGGACCAAGTCCTAATGGACATATGTATGGAAGGAGCTCAATGGAAAAGAGACTCCAAGGGCAAGCCAGTTCAACTAAGAAGACTGGACCTCAAGCCTGTGGCTAGAGGGTGGTTGGAGTTCATTCAACGCTCCATCATTCCCACTAGCAACCGATCTGAAGTTACTGTGGATCGGGCCATCATGATTCATAGCATCATGATTGGAGAGGAAGTAGAAGTTCATGAAGTCATCTCCAATGAAATCTACAAAATAGCCGAAAAGTCCTCCACCATGGCAAGGCTAGCTTTTCCTCACCTTATTTGCCATCTATGTTACTCAGCTGGAGTTATCATAGAAGAAGACATCCCCATTGAAGAGGATAAGCCCATCACCAAGAAGAGGATGGAGCAAGCAAGAGAAACCCTCCACGGATCTCAAGAGATGCATAAGGAAGCTCATCATCAAGAAATCCCTGAGATTCCTCAAGGGATGCACTTTCCTTCCAACAACTATTGGGAACAACTCAACACTTCCTTAGAAGATTTGAGCTACAATGTGGAACAATTAAGGGTGGAACATCATGAGCACTCCATCATTCTCCATGAAATAAGAGAAGATCAAAGAGCAATGAGGGAGGAGCAACAAAGGCAAGGAAGGGACATAGAAGAGCTTAAGGACATTGTTGGTCCTTCAAGAAGAAGACGCCACTAAGGTGGATTCATTCCTTGTTCTCATTTCTTTCTGCTTTTTGGTTTTTATGTTGTGTTCATTTATGTTTTGTGTCTCTACTTCATGATCATTAGTGTTTAGTAACTATGTCTTAAAGTTATGAATAATTCCATGAATCATTCACCTCTCTTAAATGAAAAAATGTTTTAATTCAAAAGAACAAGAAGTACATGAATTTCGAATTTATCCTTGAATTTAGTTTAATTATATTGATGTGGTGACAATACTTTTTTTTTTTGAATGAATGCTTAAATAGTGCATATTTTTTATCTTGTTGTTTATGAATGTTAAAATTGTTGGCTCTTGAAAGAATGATGAACAAAGAGAAATGTTATTGATGATCTGAAAAATCATACAATTGATTCTTGAAGCAAGAAAAAGCAGTGAAAAAGCAAAGGCTTGCAAAAAAATTTAGAAAGAAAAAGAAAAAGCAAGCAGAAAAAGCCAATAGCCCTTAAAACCAAAAGGCAAGGGTAAAAAGGATCCAAGGCTTTGAGCATCAATGGATAGGAGGGCCCAAGGAAATAAAATCCAGGCCTAAGCGGCTAATTCAAGCTGTCCCTAACCATGTGCTTGTGGCATGCAGGTCCAAGTGAAAAGCTTGAGACTGAGTGGTTAAAGTCGTGATCCAAAGCAAAAGAGTGTGCTTAAGAGCTCTGGACACCTCTAACTGGGGACTCTAGCAAAGCTGAGTCACAATCTGAAAAGGTTCACCCAGTCATGTGTCTGTGGCATTTATGTATCTGGTGGTAATACTGGAAAACAAAGTGCTTAGGGCCACGACCAAGACTCATAAGTAGTTGTGTTCAAGAATCAACATACTTAACTAGGAGAATCAATAACACTATCCGAAATTCTAAGTTCCTAGAGAAGCCAATCATTCTAAACTTCAAGGCAAAAAGTGAGATGCCAAAACTGTTCAGAAGCAAAAAGCTTCAAGTCCCGCTCATCTAATTAGAATTAATATTCATTGATATTTTGGAATTTATAGTATATTCTCTTCTTTTTATCCTAATTGATTTTCAGTTGCTTGGGGACAAGCAACAATTTAAGTTTGGTGTTGTGATGAGCGGATAATTTATACACTTTTTGGCATTGTTTTTAGGTAGTTTTTAGTAAGTTCAAGCTACTTTTAGGGATGTTTTCATTAGTTTTTATTTTAAATTCACATTTCTGGACTTTACTATGAGTTTGTGTGTTTTTCTGTGATTTCAGGTAATTTCTGGCTGAAATTGAGGGATTTGAGCAAAACTCTGATAGGAGGCTGACAAAGGACTGCTGATGTTGTTGGAATCTGACCTCCCTGCACTCGAAATGGATTTTCTGGAGCTACAGAACTCCAACTGGCGCTCTCTCAACGGCGTTGGAAAGTAGACATCTAGAGCTTTCCAACAATATATAATAGTCCATACTTTATTTGGGAATTGACGACGTAAAGTGGCATTCAACGCCAAGTACATGTTGCTGTCTGGAGTAAAACGCCAGAAACACGTCACGACCCGGAGTTGAACACCCAAAACACGTTACAACTTGGCGTTCAACTCCAGTAAAAGCCTCAGCTCGTGGATAGACCAAGCTCAGCCCGAACATACACCAAGTGGGCCCCGGAAGTGGATTTATGCATCAATTACTTACTCATGTAAACCCTAGTAGCTAGTTTAGTATAAATAAGACTTTTTACTAGTGTATTAGTCATCTTTTGACCACGTTTCATCTTTGGTCTCAGTTTTGTTTCATTCTTCATCTTAGGGGGCCATTGATCACGTTTTGGGGGCTGGCCATTCGGCCATGCCTGAACCTTTCACTTATGTATTTTCAACGGTGGAGTTTCTACACACCATAGATTAAAGGTGTGGAGCTCTGCTGTACCTCAAGTTTCAATACAATTACTATAATTTTCTATTCAATTCTCCTTATTCTTATTCCAAGATATACGTTACACTTCAACTTGATGAATGTGATGATCTGTGACACTCATCATCATTCTCACCTATGAACGCGCGTGACTGACAACCACTTCCGTTCTACCTTAGGCCGGGCGCATATCTCTTAGATTCCCCAACAGAATCTTCGTGGTATAAGCTAGATAGATGGCGGCATTCATGGGAATCCGGAAAGTCTAAACCTTGTCTGTGGTATTCCGAGTAGGATTCCGGGAATCCAGAAAGTCTAACCTTGTCTGTGGTATTCCGAGTAGGATTCTGGGATTGAATGACTGTGACGAGCTTCAAACTCCTGAAGGCTGGGCGTTAGTAACAGACGCAAAAGAATCAAGGGATTCTATTCCAACCTGATTGAGAACCGACAGATGATTAGCCGTGCTGTGACAGAGCATAGGACCATTTTCACTGAGAGGATGGGATGTAGCCATTGACAACAGTGATGCCCTACATACAGCTTGCCATGGAAAGGAGTAAGAAGGATTGGATGAATGTAATAAGAAAGTAGAGATTTGAGAGGAGCACAGCATCTCCATATGCCTATCTGAAATCCCCACCATGGAATTATATGAGTAACTATTTACTATTCTATTTTCTGTTTATTATTTATTTTTGAACTTATCATAAACCATTTAATCTGTCTAACTGAGATTTACAAGGTGATCATAGCTTGCTTTATACCAACAATCTCTGTGGGATCGACCCTTACTCACGTAAGGTATTACTTGGATGACCCAGTACACTTGCTGGTTAAGTTGAACGGAGTTGTGATAACACGTGCCATTACCAGGGACTATTAAGATCCCAATTCATCATACCATGATCTCTTTGGGGTATTTTTGATAGATCCAATATTTAAATTTCATACAAATACAAAGAGACCAACTTTGAGGATCACAATTTCGTCCACCAGAGGGAGTTCAGTAACTTTCTTACTCAGCTGACCCACTTGTGCCTCCAAGTTTCTAATGGAGGACCTTGTTTCAGTCATGAAACTTTGAGTGGTTTTGATTAGATCAGAGACCATGGTTGCTAAGTCAGAGTGGCTCTGCTTAGGATTCTCTGTCTGTTGCTGAGAAGATGATGGAAAAGGCTTGCCATTGCCAAACCTGTTTCTTCCACCATTATTGTTGTTGAAACCTTGTTGAGGTCTCTGTTGATCCTTCCATGAGAGATTTGGATTATTTCTCCATGAAGGATTATAGGTGTTTCCATAGAGTTCTCCCATGTAATTCACCTCTTCCATTGAAGGGTTCTCAGGATCATAAGCTTCTTCTTCAAATGAAGCATCCTTAGTACTGCCTGGTGCAGCTTGCATTCCAGACAGACTTTGAGAAATCATATTGACTTGCTGAGTCAATATTTTGTTCTGAGCCAATATGGCATTCAGAATATCAATCTCAAGAACTCCTTTCTTCTGATTCGTCCCATTGTTCACAGGATTCCTTTCAAAAATGTACATGAATTAGTTATTTGCAACCATTTCAATGAGTTCTTGGGCTTCTGCAGGCGTCTTCTTCAGATGAAGAGATCCTCCAGCAGAGCTATCCAATGACATCTTGGACAGTTCAGACAGACCATCATAGAAGATACCTATGATGCTCCATTCAGAAAGCATGTCAGAGGGACACTTTCTGATCAATTGTTTGTATCTTTCCCAAGCTTCATAGAGGGATTCACCTTCCTTCTGTCTGAAGGTTTGGACTTCCACTCTAAGCTTACTCAATTTTTGAGGTGGAAAGAACTTTGCCAAGAAGGCATTGACTAGCTTTTCCCAAGAGTTCAGGCTTTCTTTAGGTTGTGAGTCCAACCATATCCTAGCTCTGTCTCTTACAGCAAAAGGGAATAGCATAAGTCTATAGACCTCAGGGTCAACCCCATTATTCTTGACAGTGTCATAGATTTGCAAGAACTCAGTTAAAAAATGATGAGAATCTTCCAATAGAAGTCCATGGAACTTGCAATTCTGTTGCATTAGAGAAACTAATTGAGGTTTAAGCTCAAAGTTGTTTGCTCCAATGGCAGGGATAGAGATGCTTCTCCCATCGAAGTCGGGAGTAGGTGCAGTAAAGTCACCAAGCACCTTCCTTGCATTGTTGGCATTATTGTTGTTTTCGGCTGCCATGGGTTCTTCTTCTTTGAAGATTTCTGTTAGGTCCTCTACAGAGAGTTGTGCTTTAGTTTCTCTTAGCTTTCGCTTCAAGGTCCTTTCAGGTTCAGGGTCAGCCTCAACAAGAATGCTTTTGTCCTTGCTCCTACTCATATAAAAGAAAAGAGAGCAAGAAAATATGGAATCCTCTATGTCACAGTATAGAGATTCCTTGAGGTGTCAGAGGAAAAGAAAAATAGAAGGAAGAGGTAGAAGAATTCGAACTTATCAAGAAAGATAGAGTTCGAATTGTGCATTGAGGAGGAGTGTTAGTGCATAAATAGAAGGATGTGAGAAGAGGGGAAGAATTTTTCGAAAATTAAAGTGAATTAATTAAAAGAAATTTTGAAAAAAGGTAATTGATTTTTGAAAACTAAGATTGAGAAAGAAATAAAGTGATTTTGAAAAAGATTTTGAAATTAGAAATCAAAAAGATATGATTGAAAACTATTTTGAAAAAGATGTGATTAAAAAGATATGATTGAAAAGTTATGGTTTTAAAAAGATATGATTGAGAAGATATGATTGAAAAACAATTAAAAAAAATTTGATTTTGAAAATTAATGACTTGGCTAACAAGAAATTTAAAAGATATGATTCAGACATTAAACCTTTCTCAACAGAAAAGGCAACATACTTGAGATGTTGAATCAAATCATTAATTGTCAGCAAGTATTTTTGAAAATGGAAAGAAATTGATTTTGAAAATATATGATTGAAAAGATATGATTTGAAAAAGATTTGATTTTGAAAAATTTTGAAAACTTGAAAAAAAATTGAATTAAAAACAAAATCTTCCCTCTTGTGCCATCCTGGCGTTAAACGCCCAGAATGGTATACATTCTGGCGTTTAACGCCCAAAACTCACCCCTTTTGGGCGTTAAACGCCCAGCCAGGCACCCTGGCTGGCGTTTAAACGCCAGTTTTCCTTCCTCACTGGGCGTTTTGAACACCCAGCCTTTTTCTGTGTAATTCATCTGCTGTATGTTCTGAATCTTCAATTCTCTGTATTATTGACTTGAAAAGACACAAATTAAAAATTTTTTGGATTTTCAATAATGAGGAATAATCAAAATGAAACTAAAATCAAATAAACAATGCATGCAAGACACCAAACTTAGAAGTTTGTATACTATTGACAAATTGAAAATGCATATTAGAAACAACAAAACACTTAAGACAAGAGAATATAAAGATCAGAGTAAGGAAATCATCAAGAACAACTTGAAGATTAATGAAGACACATGAATGAATTCGAAAAATGCAAGAAGAAAAGAAACATGCAATTGACACCAAACTTAAAATTAGACAATAGACTCAAACAAGAAACATAAAATATTTTTGGTTTTTATGATTTTATAATTTTTTTGGATTTTTTTTTTTTTTGAAAATTGAGTGAAAAAGAAAATAAGGATATCAAAATTCTTAATGAGAATTCCAGGAATCATGCAATGTTAGTCTAAAGCTTTAGTCTAAAGAAATTAGACATGGGTACCCAAGCTTCAGCAGGACATTACATTCAAGAGCTAAATTGATGAGAATCAATCAGCTTTGGTGATGATAAGAACATCACCTTGAAACACTAGAATTCATTCTTAAGAACTCTAAAGAAAAATACCTAAGCTAAGCAACAAGATGAACCGTCAGTTGTCCAAACTCAAACAATCCCCGGCAACGGCGCCAAAAACATGGTGCACGAAATTGTGATCATCAATGGTGCCATCAACATGGTACGCTCAATTGCAATCTCAACTCTTTATCACAACTTCGCATAACTAACCAGCAAGTGCACTGGGTCGTCCAAGTAATAAACCTTACGCGAGTAAGGGTCGATCCCACAGAGATTGTTGGTATGAAGCAAGCTATGGTCATCTTGTAAATCTCAGTCAGGCAGATTCAAATGGTTATGGAGGATTTATGAATAAAGCATAAAATAAAGATAGAGATACTTATGTAATTCATTGGTGAGAATTTCAGATAAGCGTATGAAGATGCTTTGTCCCTTCCGTCTCTCTGCTTTCCTACTGTCTTCATCCAATCCTTCTTACTCCTTTCCATGGCAAGCTGTATGTAGGGTTTCACTGTTGTCAATGGCTACCTCCCATCCTCTCAGTGAAAATGTTCAACGCGCTCTATCACAGCACGGCTATTCAGCTGTCGGTTCTCGATCATGTCGGAATAGAATCCATTGATTCTTTTGCGTCTGTCACTAAAGCCTCACAATCGCGAGTTTAAAGCTCGTCACAGTCATTCAATCCTTGAATCCTACTCAGAATACTACAGACAAGGTTTAGACCTTCCAGATTCTCTTGAATGCCGCCATCAATTCTAGCTTATACCACGAAGATTCTAATTAAGGGATCCAAGAGATATCCACTCAATCTAAGGTAGAACGGAGGTGGTTGTCAGGCACACGTTCATAGGTGAGAATGATGATGAGTGTCACGGATCATCACATTCATCAAGTTGAGGAACAAGTGATATCTTAGAACAAGAATAAGCCGAATTGAATAGAAGAACAATAGTAATTGCATTAATACTCGAGGTACAGCAAAGCTCCACACCTTAATCTATGGTGTGTAGAAACTCCACCGTTGAAAATACATAAGAACAAGGTCTAGGCATGGCCGTGAGGCCAGCCTCCAATGATCTAAGAACTAGACGTCCAAAGATGAAAATACAATAGCAAAAGGTCCTATTTGTAGAGAACTAGTAGCTTAGGGTTTTACAAAGATGAGTAAATGACATAAAAATCCACTTCCGGGCCCACTTGGTGTGTGCTTGGGCTG
Source organism: Arachis stenosperma (assembly GCF_014773155.1). NCBI lineage: Eukaryota > Viridiplantae > Streptophyta > Magnoliopsida > Fabales > Fabaceae > Arachis > Arachis stenosperma. Next base: position 42,643,214 of record NC_080383.1, on the reverse strand, counting down.
AGTATTGAAGCTTTCATGTGTAGAGACTTTTCTTGGAGTTAAACGCCAGCTTTTGTGCCAGTTTGGGCGTTTAACTCCCATTCTTGTGCCAGTTCCGGCGTTTTACGCCAGAATTCTTGAGCTGAATTGGAACGCCTGTTTGGGCCATCAAATCTCGGGAAAAGTATGAACTATTATATATTGCTGGAAAGCCCAAAATGTGTACTTTCCAACTCAATTGAGAGCGTGCCAATTGGGCTTCTGTAGCTCCAGAAAATCCACTTCGAGTGCAGGGAGGTCAGAATCCAACAGCATCTGCAGTCCTTTTCAGCCTCTGAATCAGATTTTTGCTCAGGTCCCTCAATTTCATCCAGAAAATTTCTAAAATCACAGAAAAATACACAAACTCATAGTAAAGTCCAGAAAAGTGAATTTTAACTAAAAACTAATAAAAATATAATAAAAACTAACTAAAATATACTAAAAATATACTAAAAACAATGCCAAAAAGCGTATAAATTATCCGCTCATCACTAGTGCATGAGCTTGTTCTGAGCTATTATTGCATCTACACCTTCAAGTTCATAAACACCTCTTTTGGGAGCTGCTTGTCTTTCCGAGGAATAGAAGTATTGATTGTTGGCAACCATGTCTATTAGGTCATGTGCTTCCTCTGGTATCTTCATCATTTGCAATGCCCTCCTAAAGAGTAGTCTAAAGCCTTTCTTGCCTTCATGGTCAATCCTTCATAGAAGTTTTGGAGCTTTACCCATTCACTGAATATGTCAGCAGGACATTTTCTAATCAATGCTTTATACCTTTCCCAAGCCTCATATAGTGACTCTCCCTCTAGTTGTCTGAAGGTCTACACTTCAGTTTTGAGCTTGATGATTCTTTGAAGGGGATAGAACTTGGCTAAGAACTTACTAACCAAGTCATTCCAGTTGGTAATGCTTTCTTTTGAGAAGGTTTCTAACCATTGAGTGGCTTTGTCCCTTAGAGAAAATGAAAATAGGAGCAGCTTGTAAATGTCAGGATGCACTCCATTGATTTTGACTGTGTCACAGATTCTTAAGAAAACAGAGATATGTTAATTTGGGTCTTCAGCAGCACTTCCTCCATATTGGCATTTGTTCTGAACTAGAGTGATGAGTTGTGGTTTGAGCTCGAAATTATGGGCATGAATATTGGGAGTAAGGATGCTGCTCCCACAATTTCTTGGATTAAGGATGGTATAGGATGCTAACACTCTCCTTGGAAGTTGGCCATTGTTGCTGGCCACATTCTCAGGTAGATCATGGAGGTTGTCCTCCATCTCTTGGTCTCCCTCTTCTGAATCTTCTTCTCCAATCACTCCCTTCCCTCTTGCTTCTCTTCTTAATCTCAGGAAGGTTCTCTCTGGTTCAGAATCAAAGGAAGTGGATGCACCTCTTCTTCCTCCTGGCATTCACAACACAAAACAAAGCAAAAGCAAAACAAAATACTCTATTGCTAGAGTAGTGTTAAAGTTAGTAGACACAATGTGTCAAATAGTTAGTAGGCTTTAAAGAAAACAAAGAAAAATGCTTAATCGAGACTATCACCTACTTAATCATTGTCAATCTTAATCAATCCTCGACAACGGCACCAAAAACTTGATGGACGGAAAATGCATCCGCATTAACTACCGGTAAGTATACCGGGTCGCATCAAGTAGTAAAACTCACAAGAGTCAGGTTGATCCCACAGGGACTGATGGATCAAGTAACTTTAGTTGGGTGATAAGTCTAGTCAAGCGAATATTGAAAGAAATTTGGTGAAATTTTAATAAACAGAATGTGAATTGCAAGAAAGTAAAACAACAAAATATAAAGTACTAGAAATTTAAATGCAAGAAAATAAAGGACGGAAACTAAAATGGCATAGAATGTAGAGTACTAGAAAATTAAATGCTGAAAAGTAAATGACAGAAACTTAAATGGCAAGAAATGCAAATGGGTTGAATTTTAAATTGCAAGAAAGTAAAGCCAAGAATATAAATGACAATGAAAATTAAATTGCATGAATTGTAAAGGGTCTTGGGTGCTGGGAATAAAGAGAGAAATAAATCAAGGCAATCTAAATGAAGAATATCAAAGAGAAAGATTCATTAGGGATTGGAGATATCATAATCCATCATGAATCAATGGGTCTCAACTTCATTCTCAATCATATGAAGCAGATCTATGGTAGATTATAATTGATTGAGTCCCAATTTCTTGACAACCCAATCTCTCTAAACACAATCAATTTGTCAATTCCTTGATCTAATTGTCATGAGAACAGGTTAAGCACATTCTCTTATCCATAAGCTACACAAATTCTCAAGACCTCAATTCCTCCCGAATAGTGTTGATCAAGAGAATTGTGAAGGATAGAGCTTCAATTCTAATGCCTATGATTCCCCTTCTGAGGCTCACATAGGCATTTAATAGATTCAAACCCCCTTCCGGAGTGAGTGAATCACAATCAACATAGAAGATATCCTTTAGCTACAACAAGCGGATTGAGAAAAAGAAGAATTTCATTCAATCATGTGAATTACAATAGAGTTCATCCCCCTAATGAAGTGGGGGTTTAGTTCATCATTGCTCAGCAAAACAAAAAGGAAAAGAAAAGTACATGAAACTAAAAGAAAGTACAAAGAAAATGATTTCAGGGTTTTCCAATTAGGGTCCCTGCTTCCCAGCCTTTTTTCTACTTCAAAATCTATCCAATTTATACACTTTTCATATCAATCTTCAAGTCTTTGGATGTGGGCTTTGGCCTTAGTTGAAGCAAGTTAAGATTGCCTCTTTGTGACATTGACAAGGACGTTAGTTCACTAACGTTCACAAGCTTTCATGGGTGCCATTTGGAATGAAATTTGGTGCTGGTGTTAGTGACCAACGTTTGTGCACAAACGGTGACTAACGTTCCCTTTAAAATCTTTTAAGAACGTTGCCACTGGCGTTTGTTCACCCACATTGGTGCACCAACGTTCCTCCTTGTGCATACACACACTAGCACTTTTTCCAACTCCAACTTGAAGATTTATCGAAGAGGTTGGTGTGTGGTGCACGAAATTGCAATAACACTTTTGCAATCCCGCACAACTGACCAGCAAGTGCACTGGGTCGTCCAAGTAATACCTTGCGTGAGCAAGGGTCGATCCCACGGAGATTGTCGGCTGGAAGCAAGCTATGGTTATCTTGTAAATCTTAGTCAGGAGATCAGAAATTATCAGGATTGATTGATTGTGAAAAGCAAAAGAACATGAAATGGTTACTTGTTTGGCAGTAATGGAGAATAGGTTGGGGTTTGGAGATGCTCCATCTTCTGAATCTCTGCTTTCCTACTGTCTTCTTCATCAAACACGCAAGTCTCCTTCCATGGCAAGCTCGTGTAGGGTTTCACCGTTGTCAATGGCTACCTCCCATCCTCGCAGTGAAAGCTAATGCACGCACTCTGTCACAGTACTGCCAATCACCGGTTTGGTTCCCTCCCCTACCGGAATAGAATCCCTCTTTTGCGTCTGTCACTAACGCCCAGTAGGTTACAGGTTTGAAGCACGTCACAGTCATTCGATCATTGAATCCTACTCAGAATACCAGACAAGGTTTAGACCTTCCGGATTCTCTTGAATGCTGCCATCAGGTCCTGCCTATACCACGAAGATTCCGATTAAAGAACCCAAGAGATAACTACTCAATCTAAGATGAACAGAGGTGGTTGTCAGGCACATGTTCATAGTTGAGAATGATGATGATTGTCACGGATCATCACATTCATCCGGATTAAGAACAAGTGTTATCTTAGAATGCAAGCAAGCATGATTGAATAAGAACAGTAGTAATTGCATTAATCCATCAGGACACAGCAGAGCTCCTCACCCCCAACCATGGGGTTTAGAGGCTCATACTGTGGAAAGAAACGTGTACAAAATGTTATGAGGTCATAAGGTACGGATACAATGTCAAAAGATCCTATAAGTAGTAAACTAGTGTCCTAAGGTTTACAGAAATGAGTAAATGACAGAAAAAATCCACTTCCGGGCCCACTTGGTGTGTGCTTGGGCTGAGCAATGAAGGAATTTCGTGTAGAGACCTTTCTGGAGTAAACGCCAGCTTTCATGCCAGTTTGGGCGTTTAACTCCAATTTTTATGCCAGTTCCGGCGTTTAACGCTGGAATTTCTGTAGGTGACTTTGAGCGCCTGTTTGGGCCATCAAATCTTGGGCAAAGTATGGACTATTATATATTTCTGGAAATCCCAGGATGTCTACTTTCCAATGCCGTTGAGAGCGCGCCAATTGGGCTTCTGTAGCTCCAGAAAATCCACTTCGAGTGCAGGGAGGTCAGAATCCAACAGCATCTGCAGTCCTTTTCAGTCTCTGGATCAGATTTTTGCTCAGGACCCTCAATTTCAATCAGAAAATACCTGAAATCACAGAAAAACACACAAACTCATAGTAAAGTCCAGAAAAGTGAATTTTAATTAAAAACTAATAAAATATACTAAAAACTAACTAAAAGATACTAAAACATACTAAAAACAATGCCAAAAAGCATACAAATTATCCGCTCATCACAACACCAAACTTAAATTGTTGCTTGTCCCCAAGCAACTGAAAATCAAAATAGGATAAAAAGAAGAGAATATACTATAGATTCCAAAATATCAAAGAACATAGCTCCAATTAGATGAGCGGGACTAGTAGCTTTTGCCTCCGAACAGTTTTGGCATCTCACTCTATCCTTTGAAGTTCAGAATGATTAGCATCTATAAGAACTCAGAACTCAGATAGTGTTATTGATCTCCTAGTTAAGTATATTGATTTTGAACATAGCCAGTGTATGAGTCTTGGCTGTGGCCCAAAGCACTCTGTCTTCCAGTATTACCACGGATACATACATGCCACAGACACATAATTGGGTGAACCTTTTTAGATTGTGACTCAGCTTTGCTAAAGTCCCCAATTAGAGGTGTCCAGGGTTCTTAAGCACACTCTTATTGCTTTGGATCACCACTTTATTTCTTTCTTTTTCTTTTTCTTTCTCTTCTTTTTTTTTCGATTTTTTTTTTTGTATTCACTGCTTTTTCTTGCTTCAAGAATCAAATTGATGATTTTTCAGATCCTCAATAACAGTTCTCTTTTCTCCTCATTCTTTCAAGAGCCAACAATTTTAACATTCTTAAAAACAACAAATTCAACAGACATATGCACTGTTCAAGCATTCATTCAGAAAATAAAAAGCATTGTCACCACATCAAACTAATTCAACTAGTTTCAGAGATAAATTTCGAAACCCTGTACTTCTTGTTCTTTTGTGATTAAAGCATTTTTCTTTTAAGAGAGGTGATGGATTCATAGGACATTCATAGCTTTAAGGCATAAACTTTATTAATTTTATTAATTATGAACTAAGAACAAGACTCAAATATAGATATAAGATGAGACTAGAAATAGAAAAACAAGAACAAAAACGAAAAAAAATAGGCTCCTAATGATAGAGGTGTTCACAGAGTTAGGACTCAACAACCTGATTTTGAGAAGTGGATGCTCCTCAGCTTGAGAGGAGAGCTTTTGGCGTTTCATCTCTGAATTTCACGCCCTGTTCTCTTGTTCCTTCAGCAATTTGCAGAGCATGCAGTTCTGATTCTGCTGTTCTTCCTTTAGTTGCTCCATAGTCTCTTGCAACTTGTTAATAGATGCTTCTAGGCTGGACCAGTAGTCAATTCTTGGGAACTCAGGGAGGAATTCCTGCGCCCTCCTCTTGATGGAGTTGTCTTGCACTTGTCCTTCCATTGACTTCTTGGTGATGGGTGTCAATGGGTATGAACTCATCTACTCCCATCTTCACCCCAGCCTCTTTACAGAGCAAGGAAATCAAGCTTGGATAAGCCAATTTGGCTTCAGTGAAATTCTTATTTGCAATTGTGTAGATCTCACAAGCAATCACATGATGCACCTCCACTTCTTTTCCAAGCATAATGCAATGAATCATCACTGCTCTCTTGATGGTGACCTCAGAACGGTTGCTAGTGGGCAATATGGAACGCCCAATAAAGTCTGGCCAACCTCTTGCAATTGGTTTGAGGTCTCCCCTCTTGAGTTGGTTTGGGACACCCTTAGAATTGGTTATCCACTTAGTTCCAGGGAGGCATATGTCCTCTAGAACTTGATCCAACCCTTTATCGACTCTCACCATCCTCCTATTAAAGGAATCAGGATCATCTTGCAGTTGAGGCAACTTGAAGATTTCTCTTATTTTGTCCAGATGGAAGTATATAACTTTCCCTCTGACCATGGTTCTATAGGTATGGTAAGCGGTTCCAGTCATTTATCTGTTAGCCACAGATTTGAGTAGAATTCCTGAACCATGTTCCTTCCAACCTTTTCTCTGATAATGGTCTTCATGTTCTTTGCTCTTTAAGGATACTTCTCAGATTATTCCAGAAATGATTTCTTTGGTTAAGAACTTCTCTTCATTCCAAAGATTCTTTGGATTTCTCTTTCTGCCTCTTAAATTGGTTTGTTTTCCCTTAGGAGCCATGATATTGATGAACTTTGGCTTAGTGATCACGGAAAAGCACACCAAACTTAGAGGTTTGCTTGTCCTAAAGCAAAAGAGAAGAGAGAAGAGAGGGGGAGGAAGAGAAAATTCGAATGGTGTGGTGGAAGAGGGGAACAAACGTGTATTTATAAGGTGGGGAGGGGAGTTTTCGAAAAAAAAGAAGAATTTGAAAGGAGATTTGAGAAGATATGAGAAGAAATTGAGAAAAGGGTGAGTTTTTGAAGAAGATTTGAGATTAATTTGAAATAGATTTGAAGAATGGTTTTGATTTGTGAAGATTTGAAAGTGAATGATGAAGGGTTGAAGTGCATTTATGTAGAAGAGTATGGTTAAAAAGAGGAAAGTTTGAAAAAAAAAATTGAGTTGAAAACAAAAATGTGGTCCCCCCACCTTTCTGGCGTTAAACGCCCAGAATGGCACCCATTCTGGCGTTTAACGCCCATTTGCTACCCTTTTTGGGCGTTTAACGCCCAGCCAGGTGCCCTGGCTGGCGTTAAACGCCAGAAATCCTTTGTCACTGGGCGTTTTTCCAAAACGCCCAGGATGCTGCACACCTGGCGTTAAACGCCCAGAATGGTGCCCATTCTGGCGTTTAACGCCCAAATGGCACCATTCCTGGCGTTAAACGCCCAGAATGGTACCCATTCTGGCGTTTAACGCCCAAAATGCCCCTTACTGGCATTTTTCGCCAGTAAGCTCATTTTCTCTGCTTTTTGAGCTGAATCCTTCTGTAACTCTGTGAATTCCTTCATTTTTGATACTTGCCTTTGTAAGAACAATTCATACAACCTTCTAATGACTGGGTTGCCTCCCAGCAAGCGCTTCTTTACTGTCTTTAGCTGGACTTTCACTGAGACTCACTCAAGTCTCAGTTTTGAGCATTCCTGCTCAAAATTTCCTTCAAGATAGTGCTTGATTCTCTGTCCATTAACAATGAACTTTTTGTCAGAATCAATATCCTGAAGCTCAACATATCCATATGGTGATACTCCTGTAATCACATACGGACCCCTCCACCGGGACTTGAGTTTTCCTGGAAACAGTTTGAGCCTGGAGTTGAAGAGCAGAACTTTTTGTCCTGGCTCAAAGACTCTGGTTGACAATCTCTTGTCATGCCACTTCTTTGCCTTTTCCTTATAAATTTTTGCATTTTCAAAGGCATTGAGTCTGAACTCCTCTAGCTCATTTAGCTGGAGCAGTCTTTTCTCACCAGCTAACTGTGCATCCATGTTTAGGAATCTGGTTGCCCAGTAGGCTTTATGTTCCAGTTCCACAGGCAAATGACAGGCCTTCCCATACACCAGTTGGTATGGAGAGGTGCCTATAGGAGTCTTGAATGCTGTTCTGTATGCCCACAGAGCATCATCCAAGCTCTTTGCCCAATCCTTTCTTCGGGCCATTACAGTCCGTTCTAGGATTCTTTTTAGCTCTCTGTTAGAGACTTCAGCTTGCCCATTTGTCTGTGGATGATACGGAGTTGCCACTTTATGGCTGATTCCATATCTAACCATAGCAGAGTATAGCTGTTTATTGCAGAAATGAGTGCCCCCATCACTGATTAGCACTCTGGGGACGCCAAACCTGCTGAAAATGTTTTTCTGGAGAAATTTCAGCACGGTTTTGGTATCATTAGTGGGTGTAGCAATTGCTTCTACCCACTTAGATACATAGTCCACTGCCACCAGAATGTAAGTGTTTGAGTATGATGGTGGGAATGGTCCCATGAAATCAATTCCCCATACATCAAACAATTCTATCTCTAATATTCCTTGTTGAGGCATGGCATATCCGTGAGGCAGGTTACCAGCTCTTTGGCAACTGTCACAGTTACGCACAAACTCTCGGGAATCTTTATAGAGAGTAGGCCAGTAAAAGCCGCACTGGAGAACTTTAGTGGCTGTTCGCTCACTTCCAAAATGTCCTCCATACTGTGATCCATGGCAGTGCCATAGGATCCTTCGTGCTTCCTCTCTGGGTATACACCTGCGGATCACTCCGTCAGCACATCTCTTAAAGAGATATGGTTCATCCCAAAGGTAATACTTGGCATCTGAAATTAATTTCTTTCTTTGCACACTGCTGTACTCCTTGGGTATGAACCTTACAGCTTTATAATTTGCAATGTCTGCAAACCATGGAGCTTCCTGGATGGCAAAGAGTTGCTCATCTGGGAAGGTCTCAGAGATCTCAGTAGAAGGGAGGGACGCCCCAGCTACTGGTTCTATTCTGGACAGATGATCAGCTACTTGGTTCTCTGTCCCTTTTCTGTCTCTTATTTCTATATCAAACTCTTGCAGAAGCAACACCCATCTTATAAGCCTGGGTTTTGAATCCTGCTTTGTGAGTAAGTATTTAAGAGCAACATGGTCAGTGTACACAATCACCTTTGATCCCACTAGGTAGGATCTAAACTTGTCAATGGCATAGACCACTGCAAGTAACTCTTTTTCTGTGGTTGTGTAATTCTTCTGTGCATCATTTAGAACACGGCTAGCATAATAAATGACATGCAGAAGTTTGTTATGCCTTTGTCCCAACACTGCACCAATGGCATGATCACTGGCATCACACATTAATTCAAATGGTAATGCCCAATCTGGTGCAGAGATGACTGGTGCTGTGACCAGTTTAGCTTTCAGGGTCTCAAATGCCTACAAACACTGTGTGTCAAACACAAATGGCGTGTCAGCAGCTAACAGGTTACTCAAAGGTTTAGCAATTTTCGAAAAATCCTTGATAAACCTTCTATAGAATCTTGCATGCCCCAGAAAGCTTCTGAGTGCCTTAACATTGGCAGGTGGTGGTAATTTTTCAATTACCTCTACCTTTGCCTTATCCACCTCTATTCCCCTGCTTGAAATTTTGTGCCCAAGGACAATTCCTTCAGTCACCATAAAGTGACATTTCTCCCAGTTTAAAACCAGGTTAGTCTCTTGGCATCTTTTCAGGACAAGTGATAGGTGGTTAAGACAGGAGCTAAATGAGTCTCCATATACTGAAAAGTCATCCATGAAGACTTCCAGAAATTTCTCTACCATATCTGAGAAGATAGAGAGCATGCACCTTTGAAAGGTTGCAGGTGCATTGCACAGACCAAAAGGCATTCTCCTATAGGCAAACACGCCAGAAGGGCATGTGAATGCTGTTTTCTCTTGGTCTTGAGGATCTACTGCAATTTGGTTGTAGCCTGAGTAGCCATCCAAAAAGCAGTAGTAATCATGACCAGCTAGTCTTTCTAGCATTTGGTCTATGAATGGTAAAGGAAAATGATCCTTTCTGGTGGCTGTATTGAGCCTTCTGTAGTCAATACACATGCGCCACCCTGTGACTGTTCTAGTAGGAACCAATTCATTTTTTTCATTATGAACCACTGTCATGCCTCCCTTTTTGGGAACAACTTGGACAGGGCTCACCCAGGGGCTATCTGAAATAGGATAAATAATCCCAGCCTCTAGTAATTTAGTGACCTCTTTCTGCACCACCTCCTTCATGGCTGGATTTAGCCTCCTCTGTGGTTGAACCACTGGTTTGGCATTATCCTCCAACAGGATCTTGTGCATGCATCTAGCTGGGCTAATACCCTTGAGATCACTTATGGACCACCCAAGAGCTGTCTTGTGTGTCCTCAGCACTTTAATCAGTGCTTCCTCTTCCTGTGGATTTAAAGCAGAGCTTATAATCACTGGAAAAGTTTCACCCTCTCCCAGAAATGCATATTTCAGGGATGATGGTAGTGGTTTGAGTTCAGGCTTAGGAGGCTTATCCTCCTCCTGAGGAATTTTCGAAAATTCCTTTGCCTCCTCTGGCTCTTCCTGATCAGTTTGAGCATCTTTGAAGATGTCCTCAAGCTCTGATTCTAGGCTTTCAGCCATATTGATCTCTTCTACCAGAGAGTCAATAATGTCAGCGTCCATGCAGTCCTCTGGTGTGTCTGGATGCTGCATAGCTTTTACAGCATTCAACTTGAACTCATCCTCATTGACTCTCAGGGTTACTTCCCCCTTTTGTACATCAATGAGAGTTCGTCCAGTTGCTAGGAAAGGTCTTCCTAGAATGAGAGTTGCACTTTTGTGCTCCTCCATTTCCAGCACCACAAAGTCAGTTGGAAAGGCAAATGGCCCAACCTTGACAATCATGTCCTCTATTATGCCTGATGGGTGTTTAATGGAGCCATCAGCAAGTTGGAGGCATATCCTGGTTGGTTTGACTTCTCCAATCAACCCAAGCTTTCTGATAGTGGATGCAGGTATTAGATTGATGCTTGCTCCAAGATCACATAAAGCTGTCTTGGTGCAAATGCCTTCCAATGTGCATGGTATCAGAAAGCTCCCAGGGTCTTGAAGCTTTTCTGGTAAGCTTTTTAGAATGACTGCACTGCATTCTTCAGTGAGAAACACTTTTTCAGTTTCTCTCCAGTCCTTCTTATGACTTAAGATCTCTTTCATGAACTTAGCATAAGAAGGTATTTGCTCAAGTGCCTCTGCAAAAGGAATCTTTATTTCAAGAGTCCTTAAATAGTCTGCAAAGCGGGCAAATTGCTTATCCTGTTCCGCTTTGCGGAGTTTCTGAGGATAAGGCATCTTGGCTTGATATTCTTCAACCTTAGATGCTGCAGGTTTATTCCGTACAGAAGTGGTTGAAGAAGCCTTATTAGGGGGATTACTGTCAGCACTCTCAGGTGTCTGATCCTCCCTTGGCGTTTGGACGCCAGAATTGGGTGGAAAATGGGCGTTTGACGCCAACTTTTCCCCCTTTTCTGGCGTTTGAACGCCAGAACTGGGCAAGGAATGGGCGTTTAACGCCAGTTTTCCTTCCCTTTCTGGCGTTTGAACGCCAATATTCCTCTCTGGGCTCTTATTGTCCTCAGAGGGATTTTGAACAGTGGTTTGGTTGTCCTCTGTCAATTGTTCCTTGTTTGGCTTTTTGCTCTTTTGAGCAGTGTTATTCAAGGTCTTTCCACTCCTCAATTGAACTGCTTGACACTCCTCAGTTATCTGTTTAGATATTTGCTGTTTTGCTTGATTCAACTGTAGTTCTATGCTTTTATTAGCAACTTTAGTTTCATGGAGCATCTCTTTAAATTCTGCTAACTGTTCAGTCATCAGGAGTAGTTGTTGATTAAGCTCCATTATCTGTTCTTGAGGATTAGAGTCAGTGACTATTGTCATGACTTCCTTTTCTGAAGAGAACTCATTGCTAGAGTACAAATATTGGTTTCTAGCAACAGTGTCTATAAGCTCTTGAGCTTCTTCAATTGTCTTCCTCATGTGTATAGATCCACCAGCTGAGTGGTCTAAAGACATCTGAGCTTTTTCTGTAAGCCCATAGTAGAAAATGTCTAACTGTACCCACTCTGAAAACATTTCAGAGGGACATTTCTTAGCATACCTCTATACCTCTCCCAGGCATTATAAAGGGATTCATTATCCTCTTGTTTAAAGCCTTGGATGTCCAGCCTTAGCTGTGTCATCCTCTTTGGAGGGTAAAAGTGATTCAGGAATTTGTCTGACAACTGTTTCCATGTCTTTATGCTTGCTGTAGGTTGGTTATTCAACCACCTTTTAGCTTGATCTTTTACAGCAAATGGAAACAGTAATAGTCTGTAGACATCCTGATCTACCTCTTTATCATGTACTGTGTCAGCAATTTGTAAGAACTGTGCCAGAAACTCAGTAGGTTCTTCCTGTGGAAGACCGGAATACTGGCAATTTTGCTGCACTATGATAATGAGTTGAGGATTTAGCTCAAAGCTGCTTGCTTTGATGGGAGGTATACAGATGCTACTCCCATATGCAGCTGTAATGGGGTTGGCATAAGACCCCAGAGTCCTCTTGGACTGATTAATTCCACTTAAGTCCATAATGGACAAAAGGGAAATGAGAATGATTGCAAAGAGGTAAATTGTGTTTATTTTTAATTTTTTTTTGTTTTTGAAATAACCGAAAAAATTAAAATAAAATAAAATAAAACAAAAGGAAAATAAAATAAAATTCGAAAATTAAAAATAAAATAAGATCAAAGCAAATTGAGAACTAAATCAATTAGTAAAGAAAAAGATTTTGAAAACAGCAATTAAGAGGATATGATTGAAAGATTTTTATGAAAAAGATTTGATTTTTATAAAGAGGAAAGAGAAAAACAGCAAAAAGACACCAAACTTAAAATTTTTAGAAATCAAACACTAATTTTTTCGAAAATTTTAAGAGAAAAACACAAAGAGGACACCAAACTTAGAACTTTTGTGAATCAAAAAGGGACTAAGAACAAGAAAAAAAATTCGAAAATCACAAGAAAAACAACAGCATGCAATTGACACCAAACTTAAAATATGAAACTCGACTCAACTAAAAGACTCTAAACCAACAAAAATAAAACAGTCCTAATCTAAGCAACAAGATAAGCCGTCAGTTGTCCAAACTCGAACAATCCCCGGCAACGGCGCCAAAAACTTGGTGCACGAAATTGCAATAACACTTTTGCAATCCCGCACAACTGACCAGCAAGTGCACTGGGTCGTCCAAGTAATACCTTGCGTGAGCAAGGGTCGATCCCACGGAGATTGTCGGCTTGAAGCAAGCTATGGTTATCTTGTAAATCTTAGTCAGGAGATCAGAAATTATCAGGATTGATTGATTGTGAAAAGCAAAAGAACATGAAATGGTTACTTGTTTGGCAGTAATGGAGAATAGGTTGGGGTTTGGAGATGCTCCATCTTCTGAATCTCTGCTTTCCTACTGTCTTCTTCATCAAACACGCAAGTCTCCTTCCATGGCAAGCTCGTGTAGGGTTTCACCGTTGTCAATGGCTACCTCCCATCCTCGCAGTGAAAGCTAATGCACGCACTCTGTCACAGTACTGCCAATCACCGGTTTGGTTCCCTCCCCTACCGGAATAGAATCCCTCTTTTGCGTCTGTCACTAACGCCCAGTAGGTTACAGGTTTGAAGCACGTCACAGTCATTCGATCATTGAATCCTACTCAGAATACCACAGACAAGGTTTAGACCTTCCGGATTCTCTTGAATGCTGCCATCAGGTCCTGCCTATACCACGAAGATTCCGATTAAAGAACCCAAGAGATAACTACTCAATCTAAGATAGAACAGAGGTGGTTGTCAGGCACATGTTCATAGTTGAGAATGATGATGATTGTCACGGATCATCACATTCATCCGGATTAAGAACAAGTGTTATCTTAGAATGGAAGCAAGCATGATTGAATAAGAAACAGTAGTAATTGCATTAATCCATCAGGACACAGCAGAGCTCCTCACCCCCAACCATGGGGTTTAGAGGCTCATACTGTGGAAAGAAACGTGTACAAAATGTTATGAGGTCATAAGGTACGGATACAATGTCAAAAGATCCTATAAGTAGTAAACTAGTGTCCTAAGGTTTACAGAAATGAGTAAATGACAGAAAAATCCACTTCCGGGCCCACTTGGTGTGTGCTTGGGCTGAGCAATGAAGGAATTTTGTGTAGAGACCTTTTCTGGAGTTAAACGCCAGCTTTCATGCCAGTTTGGGCGTTTAACTCCAATTTTTATGCCAGTTCCGGCGTTTAACGCTGGAGTTTCTGTAGGTGACTTTGAGCGCCGGTTTGGGCCATCAAATCTTGGGCAAAGTATGGACTATTATATATTGCTGGAAAGCCCAGGATGTCTACTTTCCAATGCCGTTGAGAGCGCGCCAATTGGGCTTCTGTAGCTCCAGAAAATCCACTTCGAATGCAGGGAGGTCAGAATCCAACAGCATCTGCAGTCCTTTTCAGTCTCTGGATCAGATTTTTGCTCAGGACCCTCAATTTCAGTCAGAAAATACCTGAAATCACAGAAAAACACACAAACTCATAGTAAAGTCCAGAAAAGTGAATTTTAATTAAAAACTAATAAAAATATACTAAAAACTAACTAAAAGATACTAAAAACATACTAAAAACAATGCCAAAAAGCATACAAATTATCCGCTCATCAGTGTGCCAACTTTAGGTAACGTTGGCACACCAATGTTGGCACCTCTCTTGCTAGCAACATTGTCAGCAATGTTGGTGAGCAACGTTGGTGAGCCAACTTTGGGCCACCAGCGTTGCCTGTGATGCTTGGGACGCTGGTGGGCAACGTTGGTGAGCCAACTTTGGCCACCAATGTTGCCTCTTTTCTTCTTTGGCAACGTTTATGGCAACGTTGGTGAGCCAACTTTGGCCACCAACATTGCCTGCTTTCTTCTTAACAACATTCATAGCAACACTGGTAAGCCAACTTTGGCCACCAACGTTGCTTGCTCCTTCCTTGGCAACGTTTATGGCAATGTTGGTGAGCCAACTTTGGCCGCCAAAGTTGCTTCCTCTGCTTCTTCTCTGCCCTTCTCCTCACCTATCATCAACCAAACAAATGCATCAAAGCCTTGCCATAATCACAAGATATTGCATCATTCATAGCATCAAGTAGTTCTTGGATAAATCTCATGAAAATATACATAATTAACAATGTTTGATTGAATCAAGGCATGTGACGTTAGGATTTTTGCCAGTAAAGAATTTCATAAAAAAAGTCGCGTTGTAGATATAGTCTCTAAACTGACAGAAATCCCTTCGTACAAACGTTTTGGTTGTCACAAGTAACAAACCCTTAAATAAATTGATAACCGAAGTATTTAAACCTCGGGTCATCTTCTCAAGGAATTGCAGGGAGGTATGTTCTTATTATTGGCTATGAAAGAAGTTAAAATTGGAGTTTTGGAAGTAAGGTGGGAATATGTTATATGACAAGTAAAATAAAATAAAATAATACTAATAAAATCTCTTGGTAAGGTATGAAGAACTGGAGGTCCTATCCTGGTTATCCTTATCAATTGTAATGAGAATTGGATTTTTCTCCCACTTTGTTAACCTCTAACTATGAAGGTAAGTTAAGTGGATGAATTCCAATTTCCAATTAACAATGAGTTTGATAACTCAAGAGTCGCCAGTTATTTAAGCAAAGCCAAAAGAAAAACTATCTACTCGAATGAAAATAATTTGGATAAGTACCAACAACATAAATTAAAGAAAGCAATCATAGATCTGAAATATCTCAAATAGCATTAATTTAAAAGAGTAATCTGTAACATGGAAGAGTTCATAAATTTAATTGGAAAAATAAATAAAAAGGAACATTGAACCTGAATCGAGAGTCACTCTTAAAAACCAAGAGAAGTCCTAAATCCTAGTTTCTAAAAATCCTAATTTCTAATCCTAATCCTAATCCTAAGAGAGAGAAGAGAGAACCTCTCTCAAAACTAAATCTAAATCATGGAAAGTGAATTATGAAAAGCTTGATTATGAATGGATGCATTCCCCCACTTTATAGCCTCTAATCTGTGTTCTCTGGGCCGAAAACTGGGTCAGAAACAACCCAAAATCACTTCCAGCGCTTTCTAGTCCGTACAGGTCGCGGAAAAGTGACGCGGCCGCATGGCTCACGCGGCCGCGCGGGTTGCGTTCCTGCCAGGTCACGCGTCCGCGTGACTCACGCGTTCGCGTCGTTTGGCGTCAGGGCAGCTATGGCAAATTATATATCAAATCGAAGTCCCAAACGTTAGCTTTTCAACGCAACTGGAACCGCGTCGTTTGGACCTCTGTAGCTAAAGTTATAGCCGTTTGAGTGCGAAGAGGTCAGGCTGGACAACTTAGCAATTTCTCCAACTTCTTGTATTCCTTCCACTTTTGTATGCTTTCTTTCCATCCTCCAAGCCATTCCTGCCCTATAATGTCTGAAAACACTTAACACACATATCAAGGCATCTAATGGTAATAAGAGAGGATTAATAATAAGCAAATATAAGATCAAAGAAGCATGTTTTCAATCATAGCACAAAATCAGGAAGGAAAATGTAAAACATGCGAATAGTATGAATAAGTGGGTAAAGAGTTGATAAAAACCACTCAATTGAGCACAAGATAAACCATGAAATATGGGTTTATCAACCTCCCCACACTTAAACAATAGCATGTCCTCATGCTAAGCTCAAGAGAACTATAAAGATGAAGAGGAATGGTAGAATGTATGAAATGCAACCTATGAATGCAACTAAATGCAAAATGTTTCTACCTACTTGGTTAAAAATAAATAAGTTCTTCAAGACAAATATGAACTGGATTTTACTAATTCAAATCACAAAATACAATACAAAAAACTTGCAAGAAGAAGATAGCTCATGAAAGCAGGGAACATAGAATTGAGCACTGAACCCTTACTGGTAGTGTATATCATTCTAACTCTCAAGTGTCTAGGGTCAATTCTCTCAATTCTCTACTAATCTAGCTTTCTATAGCTTGCTCTTCATCTAACAATCAACAAAAATTTAATGCACCAATACACAAATCAAGAGGTCTTTTAAGGTTTGTAATGGGGTTAGGGTCAAGGTAGGATTGTATTTGGCCAAGTGGACAAAAATTTGAATCCTTAATTAACATAAACTATTCCACCTAACTTAGGACAATCCATGTAATCATAATATAAAATCTGACTTCCCATTAACTATGTTTTCCACATATTCATGCATTCTAATTTCAAGTACAACTCATATGCATTGCTTTCACCACTTACTTTGGGGCATTTTGTCCCCTTTCACTTATTTTGCTCTTTTTTTTTCTTTTGTTTTTCTCAATGCATATGATTAATTTATTGAATGCATGAGCATGTCCTAAACATTTCTTTCACATTTTCAGAAAATTCTAACATACTCAATTCTCAAACCAGATGTTTCCAAACCCACTCTTCCCCATACTTAATTCATAAGCATTCTCACTAGTCTAAGCTAACCAAGGATTCAAATTAAGGACATTATTGTTTTTCGCTTAGAGTTAATGATGTGCTAAAATAAAGAACAGAGGGGTAAAAATAGGCTCAAATTGGTTTGCAAGGGATAATGAAGGGTTAAGGCCATATGGGTATGTAAGCTTAGTGAAACAAGTGCCTCAATCATGTAAGTGCATGCATACATCAAATAATGGAAATATAGAATTAAGGAAGACAAAGATCACAATTTTAGAGAGAACAACACACACCAAAAAATAAAATATTGGTTGATAAAATGCAACCAATCAAATAGGCTCAAATTCTCACTGGTTTTGTGTGTTTAAGCTTTAAACCATGTTCCAAAATAAAATTTCTTCATACAAGTTATTCAAAAAGTTTTTAATTTAAATTAGTGAAATACTATAAAAAGTTTCTTGAAAAAGAAAATATTACTTCAACCAAGTGGTAAAATATGCACAAATAAAACAGACATGCAATCAAACATGCAAATGCAACAATGAAAAACAAAGATTGGTGTTAAGAAGGGACTAACTGACCCACGGAGATCGGTATCGACCTCCCCACACTTAAAGATTGCACCGTCCTCGGTGCATGCTGAGATGTACAGGTGGGCGGGTGGCTGGTGCGCGAAATTGTGATCACTACACAACTTTGCACAACTAACCAGCAAGTGCACTGGGTCGTCCAAGAAATACCTTACGCGAGTAAGGGTCGATCCCACGGAGATTGTTGGTATGAAGCAAGCTATGGTCACCTTGTAAATCTTAGTCAGGCAGACTCAAATGGGTATAGTGATATACGAATAAAGCATAAAGATAAAGATAGAGGTACTTATGTAATTCATTGGTAGGAACTTCAGATAAGCGTATGAAGATGCCTTCCCTTCCGTCTCTCTGCTTTCCTACTGTCTTCATCCAATCCTTCTTACTCCTTTCCATGGCAAGCTTATGTAGGGTTTCACCGTTGTCAGTGGCTACCTCCCATCCTCTCAGTGAAAATATTCCTATGCTCTGTCACAGCATATGGCTAATCAGCTGTCGGTTCTCGGTCAGGCCGGAATAGAATCCAGTGATTCTTTTGCGTCTGTCACTAACGCCCCGCCTGCTAGGAGTTTGAAGCACGTCACAGTCATTCAATCATTGAATCCTACTCAGAATACCACAGACAAGGTTTAGACCTTCCGGATTCTCTTGAATGCCGCCATCAGTTCTCGCCTATACCACGAAGACTCTGATCTCACGGAATGGCTGGCTCGTTTGTCAGGCGAGCACTCGGTTGTCAGGCGATCAACCATGCATCGTGTATCAGGAATCCAAGAGATATTCACTAGAGCCTTGATTGCTTGTAGAACAAAAGTGGTTGTCAGTCACTTTGTTCATAGGTGAGAATGATGATGAGTGTCACGGATCATCACATTCATCAAGTTGAAGAACAAGTGATATCTTGGACAAAGAACAAGCGGAATTGAATAGAAGAACAATAGTAATTGCATTATACTCGAGGTACAGTAGAGCTCCACACCTTAATCTATGGTGTGTAGAAACTCCACCGTTGAAAATACATAAGAACAAGGTCTAGGCATGGCCGAATGGCCAGCCTCCCAAAGTGAGTTCAATCATAAAAACATGATCAAAAGCTCTCTAATACAATAGCAAAAGGTCCTACTTATAGAAAACTAGTAGCCTAGGGTGTACAGAGATGAGTAAATGACATAAAAATCCACTTCCGGGCCCACTTGGTGTGTGCTTGGGCTGAGCAATGAAGCAATTTCGTGTAGAGACTCTTCTTGGAGTTAAACGCCAGCTTTTATGCCAGTTTGGGCGTTTAACTCCCATTTAGGTGCCAGTTCCGGCGTTTAACGCTGGAATTTCTGAGGGTGACTTTGAACGCCGGTTTGGGCCATCAAATCTTGGGCAAAGTATGGACTATCATATATTGCTGGAAAGCCCAGGATGTCTACTTTCCAACGCCGTTGAGAGCGCGCCAATTGGGCTTCTGTAGCTCCAGAAAATCCACTTCGAGTGCAGGGAGGTCAGAATCCAACAGCATCTGCAGTCCTTTTCAGTCTCTGGATCAGATTTTTGCTCAGGTCTCTCAATTTCAGCCAGAAAATACCTGAAATAACAGAAAAACACACAAACTCATAGTAAAGTCCAGAAAAGTGAATTTTAACTAAAAACTAATAAAAATATACTAAAAACTAACTAGATCATACTAAAAACATACTAAAAACAATGCCAAAAAGCGTACAAATTATCCGCTCATCACAACACCAAACTTAAATTGTTGCTTGTCCCCAAGCAACTAAAAATCAAATAAGATAAAAAGAAGAGAATATGCAATGAATTCCAAAAACATCTATGAAGATCAGTATTAATTAGATGAGCGGGTCTTTTAGCTTTTTGCCTCTGAATAGTTTTGGCATCTCACTCTATCCTTTGCAACTCAGAATGATTGGCTTCTTTAGGAACTCAGAATCCAGATAGTGTTATTGATTCTCCTAGTTAAGTATGATGATTCTTGAACACAGCTACTTTATGAGTCTTGGCCGTGGCCCAAAGCACTCTGTCTTCCAGTATTACCACCGGATACATACATGCCACAGACACATAATTGGGTGAACCTTTTCAGATTGTGACTCAGCTTTGCTAGAGTCCCCAATTAGAGGTGTCCAGGGTTCTTAAGCACACTCTTTTTGCCTTGGATCACAACTTTATTCTTTCTTTTTCTTTCTTTTTCTCTTTCTTTCTTTTTTTTTGGTTTTTTTTTCGCCTCTTTTTTTTGTATTCACTGCTTTTTCTTGCTTCAAGAATCATTTTTAATGATTTTTCAGATCCTCAGTAACATGTCTCCTTTTTCATCATTCTTTCAAGAGCCAACATTCATGAACCACAATTTCAAAAGACATATGCACTGTTTAAGCATACATTCAGAAGACAAAAGTAATGCCACCACATCAAAATAATTAAACTGCTATAAAATTCAAAATTCATGCAATTCTTTTTCTTTTTCAATTTAAGAACATTTGTTTATCTAAGAAAGGTGATGGATTCATAGGAAATTCATAACTTTAAGGCATAGACACTAAGACACTAATGATCACAAGACACAAACATGGACAAACATAAGCATTAATTTTCGAAAAAACAGGAAATAAAGAACAAGGAGATTAAGGAACGGGTCCACCTTAGTGATGGCGGCTCTTTCTTCCTCTTGAAGATCCTATGGAGTGCTTGAGCTCCTCAATGTCTCTTCCTTGTCTTTGTTGCTCCTCTCTCATGATCCTTTGATCTTCTCTAATTTCATGGAGGATGATGGAGTGTTCTTGATGCTCCACCCTTAGTTGTCCCATGTTGGAACTCAGTTCTCCTAGGGAGGTGTTCAGTTGCTCCCAATAGTTTTGTGGAGGAAAGTGCATCCCTTGAGGCATCTCAGGGATCTCATGATGAGTGGGGTCTCTTATGTGCTCCATCCTTTTCTTAGTGATGGGCTTATCCTCATCAATGGGGATGTCTCCCTCTATGTCAACTCCAACTGAATAACAGAGGTGACAAATGAGATGAGGAAAGGCTAACCTTGCTAAGGTAGAGGACTTGTCCGCCACCTTATAGAGTTCTTGGGCTATAATCTCATGAACTTCCACTTCTTCTCCAATCATGATGCTATGAATCATGATGGCCCGGTCTAGAGTAACTTCGGACCGGTTGCTAGTGGGAATGATTGAGCGTTGAATAAACTCCAACCATCCTCTAGCCACGGGTTTGAGGTCATGCCTTCTCAATTGAACCGGCTTCCCTCTTGAATCTCTCTTCCATTGGGCGCCCTCTTCACAAATGTCAGTGAGGACTTGGTCCAACCTTTGATCAAAGTTGACCCTTCTAGTGTAAGGATGTTCATCTCCTTGCATCATAGGCAAGTTGAATGCCAACCTTACATTTTCCGGACTAAAATCCAAGTATTTCCCCCGAACCATAGTAAGATAATTCTTTGGATCCGGGTTCACACTTTGATCATGGTTCTTGGTGATCCATGCATTGGCATAGAACTCTTGAACCATTAAGATTCCGACTTGTTGAATGGGGTTGGTAAGAATTTCCCAACCTCTTCTTCGGATCTCATGTCGGATCTCCGGATATTCACTCTTTTTGAGTGTAAAAGGGACCTCGGGGATCACCTTCTTCAAGGCCACAACTTCATAGAAGTGGTCTTGATGCACCCTTGAGATGAATCTTTCCATCTCCCATGGCTCGGAGGTAGAAGCTTTTGCCTTCCCTTTCCTCTTTCTAGAGGTTTCTCCGGCCTTGGATGCCATAAATGGTTATGGAAAAACGAAAAAGCAACGCTTTTACCACACCAAACTTAAAAGGTTTGCTCGTCCTCGAGCAAAAGAAGAAAGAAGAGAGTAGAAGAAGAAGAAATGAGGAAGAAGGAAATGGCTTTTGTGTTCGGCCAAAGAGGGGGAGAAGTGGTGTTTAGGTTGTGTGAAAATGAAGGGGTGAAGAAGGGTATATATAGGAGAGGGGGTGGGTAAGGTTCGGTCAAGTGAGGGTGGGTTTTTATGAAGGATGGATGTGAGTGGTGAAGAGGAAGATGGGATTTGATAGGTGAAGGGTTTTTGGGGAAGAGGTATTGAGGTGATTGGTGAATGGGTGAAGAAGAGAGAGAGAGTGGTGGGGTTGGTGGGGATCCTGTGGGGTCCACAGATCCTGTGGTGTCAAGGAAAAGTCATCCCTGCACCAAATGGCATTCAAAATCACGTTTTGAGCCATTTCTGGCGTTAAACGCCGGGCTGGTGCCCATTCCTGGCGTTTAATGCCAGGTTCTTGCCCTTTTCTGGCGTTTAACGCCAGTCTAGTGCCCCTTTCTGGCGTTAAACGCCCAGAATGGTGCCAGACTGGGCGTTAAACGCCCAACTGCTAGCCTCACTGGCGTTTAAACGCCAGTGGGTTCTTCCTCCAGGGTGTGCTATTTTTCTTCCTGTTTTTCATTCTGTTTTTGCTTTTTCAATTGATTTTGTGTCTTCTTATGATCATCAACCTACAAAAAACATAAAATAACAAAAGAAAATAGTCAAAATATAACATTGGGTTGCCTCCCAACAAGCGCTTCTTTAATGTCAGTAGCTTGACAGATGGCTCTCATGGAGCCTCACAAATGATCAGAGCAATGTGGGAACCTCCCAACACCAAACGTAGAGTTTGAATGTGGGGGTTCAATACCAAACTTAGAGTTTGGTTGTGGCCTCCCAACACCAAACTTAGAGTTTGACTGTGGGGGCTCTGTTTGGCTCTGTTTTGAGAGAAGCTCTTCATGCTTCCTCTCCATGATGACAGAGGGATATCCTTGAGCCTTAAACACAAAGGATTCTTCATTCACTTGAATGATCAGTTTGCCTCTATCAACATCAATCACAGCCTTTGCTGTGGCTAGGAAGGGTCTGCCAAGGATGATGGTTTCATCCATGCACTTCCCAGTCTCTAGGACTATGAAATCAGCAGGGATGTAATGGTCTTCAATCTTCACCAAAACATCCTCTACAAGTCCATGAGCTTGTTTTCTTGAGTTGTCTGCCATCTCTAATGAGATTCTTGCAGCTTGCACCTCAAAGATCCCTAGCTTCTCCATTACAGAGAGAGGCATGAGGTTTACACTTGACCCTAAGTCACACAGAGCCCTCTTGAAGGTCATGGTGCCTATGGTACAAGGTATTGAAAACTTCCCAGGATCTTGTCTCTTTTGAGGTAATTCCTGCCTAGACAAGTCATCCAGTTCTTTGGTGAGCAAAGGAGGTTCATTCTCCCAAGTCTCATTTCCAAATAACTTGTCATTTAGCTTCATGATTGCTCCAAGGTATTTAGCAACTTGCTCTTCAGTGACCTACTCATCCTCTTCAGAGGAAGAATACTCATCAGAGCTCATGAAAGGCAGAAGTAAGTCCAATGGAATCTCTATGGTCTCATTTTGAGCCTCAGATTCCCATGGTTCCTCATTGGGAAACTCATTGGAGGTCAGTGCACGCCCACTGAGATCTTCCTCAGTGGCGTTCACTTCCTCTCCTTCCTCTCCAAATTCGGCCATGTTGATGGCCTTGCACTCTCCTTTTGGATTTTCTTCTGTATTGCTTGGGAGAGTACTAGGAGGGAGTTTAGTAACTTTCTTGCTCAGCTGTCCCACTTGTGCCTCTAAATTCCTAATGGAGGACCTTGTTTCAGTCATGAAACTTTGAGTGGTTTTAATTAGATCAGAGACCATAGTTGCTAAGTCAGAGGGGTTCTGCTTAGAATTCTCTGTCTGTTGCTGAGAAGATGATGGAAAAGGCTTGTCATTGCTAAACCTGTTTCTTCCACCATTATTGTTATTGAAACCTTGTTGAGGTCTCTCTTGATTCTTCCATGAGAAATTTGGATGATTTCTCCATGAAGAATTATAGGTGTTTCCATAGGGTTCTCCTAGGTAATTCACCTCTTCCATTGAAGGGTTCTCAGGATCATAGGCTTCTTCTTCAGATGAAGCATCCTTAGTACTGCTTGGTGCATTTTGCATTCCAGA
This sequence comes from Arachis stenosperma, assembly GCF_014773155.1. NCBI lineage: Eukaryota > Viridiplantae > Streptophyta > Magnoliopsida > Fabales > Fabaceae > Arachis > Arachis stenosperma. Next base: position 42,619,314 of record NC_080383.1, on the reverse strand, counting down.
CAGACTTTGAGAAATCAAATTGACTTGTTGAGTCAATATCTTGTTCTGAGCCAATATGGCATTCAGAGCATCAATCTCAAGAACTCCTTTCTTCTGATTAGTCCCATTGTTCACAGGATTCCTTTCAGAAGTGTACATGAATTGGTTATTTGCAACCATTTCAATTAGCTCTTGAGCTTCTGTAGGCGTCTTCTTCAAATGAAGAGATCCTCCAGCAGAGCTATCCAAAGACATCTTGGATAGTTCAGAGAGACCATCATAGAAAATACCTATGATGCTCCATTCAGAAAGCATGTCAGATGGACATTTTCTGATCAATTGTTTGTATCTTTCCCAAGCTTCATAGAGGGATTCTCCATCCTTTTGTCTGAAGGTTTGGACTTCCACTCTAAGCTTACTCAATTTTTGAGGTGGAAAGAACTTTGCCAAGAAGGCATTGACTAGCTTTTCCCATGAGTCCAGGCTTTCTTTAGGTTGTGAGTCCAACCATGTCCTAGCTCTGTCTCTTACAGCAAAAGGGAATAGCATAAGTCTGTAGACCTCAGGGTCAACCCCATGAGTCTTGACAGTGTCACAGATTTGCAAGAATTCAGCTAAAAACTGATGAGGATCTTCCAATGGAAGTCCATGGAACTTGCAATTCTGTTGCATTAGAGAAACTAATTGAGGCTTAAGCTCAAAGTTGTTTGCTCCAATGGCAGGGATAGAGATGCTTCTCCCATAGAAGTCGGGAGTAGGTGCAGTAAAGTCACCCAGCACCTTCCTTGCATTATTGGCATTGTTGTTGTTTTCGGCTGCCATGGCTTCTTCTTCTTTGAAGATTTCTGTTAGGTCCTCTGCAGAGAGTTGTGCCTTAGCTTCTCTTAGCTTTCGCTTCAAGGTCCTTTCAGGTTCAGGGTCAGCTTCAACAAGAATGCTTTTGTCTTTGTTCCTGCTCATATGAAAGAGAAGAGAACAAGAAAATGTGGAATCCTCTATGTCATAGTACAGAGATTCTTTGAGGTGTCAGAAGAACAGAAAAATGGAAGAAAGAGGTAGAAGAATTCGAACTTGATCAGAGAGAGTTTGAATTGTGCATTGAGAAGGAGTGGTACTTCATAAATAAAAGGATGTGGGAAGAGGGGAAGAGAATTTTCGAAAATTAATTAAAAAGTTTTTAAAATCATTTTGAAAAATTGATTGATAATTTTCGAAAACTCAAAGTGGAAAAGAATTCAAGTGGTTTTTGAAAAAGATTTTGAAATTAGAAGTCAAAAAGATTTTATTGAAAACTATTTTGAAAAAGATGAGGTTAAGAAGATATGATTGGTTAAAAAAATGTGATTGAGAAGATATGATTTGAAAACAATTTTAAAAAGATTTGATTTTAAAAATTAATGACTTACCTAACAAGAAAAGATATGATTCAAACATTAAACCTTTCTCAACAGAAAAGGCAACATACTTGGAATGTTTAATCAAATCATTAATTGTTAGCAAGTATCTTTGAAAAAGGAAAGAAATTGATTTTGAAAACATTTGATTGAAAAGATATGATTTGAAAAAGATTTGATTTTGAAAAACTTTGAAAACTTGAAAAAAAATTTGATTTGAAAACAAAATCCTCCCCCTTGTGCCATCCTGGCGTTAAACGCCCAGAATGGTATCCATTCTGGCGTTTAACGCCCAAAATGCTACCTTTTTGGGCGTTAGACGCCCAACCAGGTACCCTGGCTGGCGTTTAAACGCCAGTCTGTCCTTCTTCACTGGGCGTTTTGAACGCCCAGCTTTTTCTGTGTAATTCCTCTGCTGCATGTTCTTAATCTTCAGTTCCCTGTACTATTGACTTGAAAATAGAACCAAGATCAAATAAACAATACATGCAAGACACCAAACTTAAAATTAGACACTAGACTCAAACAAGAAACATAAAATCTTTTTGGTTTTTTTTTTATTTTTAAAAATTTTTTTGTGCTTTTTTCGAAAATTGTATGGAAATAGAAAATAAAAGTTTCAGAATTCTTAATTCGGATTCCAGGAATCATTGCAATGCTAGTCTAAGACTCCGGTCCAGGAATTAGACATGGCTTCACAGCCAGCCAAGCTTTCAAAGAAAGCTTCGGTCCAAAACACTAGACATGGCCAATGGCCAGCCAAGCCTTAGCAGATCATTGCTCCAATAGCAAGATTGATAGAGATCAACAAGCTCTTGTGATGATTAGTTGAAACCTCGGTCCAATAAGATTAGGCATGGCTTCTCAGCCAGCCAGATTTCAACAGATCATCTTGAAACACTAGAATTCCTTCTTAAGAACTCTGAAGAAAAATACCTAATCTAAGCAACAAGATGAACCGTCAGTTGTCCATACACAAAACAATCCCCGGCAACGGCGCCAAAAACTTGGTGCGCGAAATTGTGATCACTACACAACTTTGCACAACTAACCAGCAAGTGCACTGGGTCGTCCAAGTAATACCTTACGCGAGTAAGGGTCGATCCCACGGAGATTGTTGGTATGAAGCAAGCTATGGTCACCTTGTAAATCTGAGTCAGGCAGACTCAAATGGGTATAGTGATATACGAATAAAGCATAAAGATAAAGATAGAGGTACTTATGTAATTCATTGGTAGGAACTTCAGATAAACGTATGAAGATGCCTTCCCTTCCGTCTCTCTGCTTTCCTACTGTCTTCATCCAATCCTTCTTACTCCTTTCCATGGCAAGCTTATGTAGGGTTTCACCGTTGTCAGTGGCTACCTCCCATCCTCTCAGTGAAAATGTTCCTATGCTCTGTCACAGCATATGGCTAATCAGCTGTCGGTTCTCGGTCAGGCCGGAATAGAATCCAGTGATTCTTTTGCGTCTGTCACTAACGCCCCGCCTGCTAGGAGTTTGAAGCACGTCACAGTCATTCAATCATTGAATCCTACTCAGAATACCACAGACAAGGTTTAGACCTTCCGGATTCTCTTGAATGCCGCCATCAGTTCTCGCCTATACCACGAAGACTCTGATCTCACGGAATGGCTGGCTCGTTTGTCAGGCAAGCACTCGGTTGTCAGGCGATCAACCATGCATCGTGTATCAGGAATCCAAGAGATATTCACTAGAGCCTTGATTGCTTGTAGAACAAAAGTGGTTGTCAGTCACTTTGTTCATAGGTGAGAATGATGATGAGTGTCACGGATCATCACATTCATCAAGTTGAAGAACAAGTGATATCTTGGACAAAGAACAAGCGGAATTGAATAGAAGAACAATAGTAATTGCATTAATACTCGAGGTACAGCAGAGCTCCACACCTTAATCTATGGTGTGTAGAAACTCCACCGTTGAAAATACATAAGAACAAGGTCTAGGCATGGCCGAATGGCCAGCCTCCCAAAGTGAGTTCAATCATAAAAACATGATCAAAAGCTATCTAATACAATAGCAAAAGGTCCTACTTATAGAAAACTAGTAGCCTAGGGTGTACAGAGATGAGTAAATGACATAAAAATCCACTTCCGGGCCCACTTGGTGTGTGCTTGGGCTGAGCAATGAAGCAATTTCGTGTAGAGACTCTTCTTGGAGTTAAACGCCAGCTTTTATGCCAGTTTGGGCGTTTAACTCCCATTTAGGTGCCAGTTCCGGCGTTTAACGCTGGAATTTCTGAGGGTGACTTTGAACGCCGGTTTGGGCCATCAAATCTTGGGCAAAGTATGGACTATCATATATTTCTGGAAAGCCCAGGATGTCTACTTTCCAACGCCGTTGAGAGCGCGCCAATTGGGCTTCTGTAGCTCCAGAAAATCCACTTCTAGTGCAGGGAGGTCAGAATCCAACAGCATCTGCAGTCCTTTTCAGTCTCTGGATCAGATTTTTGCTCAGGTCTCTCAATTTCAGCCAGAAAATACCTGAAATCACAGAAAAACACACAAACTCATAGTAAAGTCCAGAAAGGTGAATTTTAACTAAAAACTAACTAGATCATACTAAAAATATACTAAAAACAATGCCAAAAAGCGTACAAATTATCCGCTCATCAGTGGCTCCGCAGCTTGTGCTCTTTGTGTTCCTTTCCTTGCCAGTGGTATAAGAGTAGTGTTCTCGTTACCTTTCTTGGTGGCCATCCTGAAAGGAAACGAGAAAAGACATTAGCAGTCAATGTTTATAGCAATGAGAAGAATAGGAAAGGTGGTAATCAATGCACAGGTATGGATAATGATGTGAACACATGGTCATGACTACATGTGGCAAATCAACAGTGGAAATATAGCAAGTGCATGTGAGAAAAATTGAATGCAAGGTCTTTATTGGCATGCCGGCAAAGGGCATGAGAAGCATAGGTCAAGCATTCAATGTCCAAATTAGATTACCAAGTCGCTCAAATTAATAAGACGTTTGTAAAAACAATTATATCTAAGTAATAAAATAGAAAAGGGGTTTTGTGAAAAGCAGGCATATAGAGTAGTAGATTTAAAAGAAATCTAAAAATAGTGCGAAATGCCATATGGGCGTTTTCACAAACACATAGCATGCATGTTAAATAAGGTATGGAAAGTATTAATTAGAACATGCAATTAACCCTTATAATAATATGTAATTGTTTAAACAAATCCCAAACAATCCATAAGCAACATAAAAATAATGACCCAAATAAAATTCCAATGAATGAAAGTATGCAAATAAATAAAATAAAATGAAAGAAAAGAAGAATGAGAAGTGAAAGAAAGGAAGAAGAGGTAAGTAAGAAGGAAAGAAGATAGAATAAGAAAAGACAGAAAAAATTAGGATTAGAAAAGAAAAGATAAGAAAATTAGCACTGATATGGATAGGTTGTGCTATGCTGGTGACGCGGTCGCGTGGTGACGCGGCCGCGTAGGGCGCAATAAGTTCAGGTGACGCGAACGCGTGGCCTGATTTGTGCGATTGGCGCGAGTGCAGCCTCGCGTTCGCGCAACTCTCTGTTCGAAACTCTTTTTGCCAATTTTTTAGGGTGACGCGGTCGCATGGTTGACGCGATCGCGTGGGTGGCCAAGATTGGAGGATGACGCGGACGCGTGGTAAGGCTTGTGTGTCTAGCGCCAGTCCAGCCTTACTCCAGCACAACTTTCGGCCATGCACCCCTTATACGTTGATTACCAGGTGACGCGGATGCGTGGGAGGCGTGGTTCCCATGTGACGCGGACGCGTCAGCGACGTGGTCGCGTGGGTCAAATTGTGCCAAAGGCACGCCTCCAGCCACGGTTTCGCGTGACTCTCTGTTCACTTTTCTTTTTTCCTAACGCACTGGTGACGCGGACACGTCAGCGACGCTGCCGCGTCGCGTGCGTTTTTTTTTTATGATTATGCAGTATGCAGAGTGCAATGCTTAATATGAATGCTATGCATGATTCCAGGTTCAGTAAAAATTCAAAAACAAACAAAACATACTAGAATTAAAACTGAAAAGGGACGATCATACCATGGTGGGTTGTCTCCCACCTAGCACTTTTAGTTATAGTCCTTAAGTTGGACATTTGATGAGCTTCCTGCTAGGGTGGCTTGTGCTTGTATTGATCCAGGAATCCCCACCAATGTTTGTACTTCCAATAGCCTCTGGGATCCCAAACAAGGCGCAGAAAGCCTTCAAGTAAGTTAAAGCAAGTGACAAGGCCCCAAGAGTGTTGATTTCTATATTGAATTCCGGGGTCTCACATCTTGCTTTTGCACCCGTCTTCTTGTTGAGCAATATTGTTCCATCCGGGTGGCAAATAGTCTGAATTCTCACTGAAGCAGCCAGACAACTTCCTAGACCCATTCAGTTGAGCTCTACACCAACCTTTGCGTTTAAATGTTGAGCACACAACCATGTTGAACCTTGCAGGATAAATCTTATCACTGACCATCTTCTTCTTACTCTTAATGCCACAGAGAGCTTTAAGTTGACCATCCGTCTCCAGTAGCCCATATTCAAGTGGAATTAGAAAGCTAAGGGATACGAATTTTACCCACTTGAATGTTGTGAAGGATGATGGCAACTTAGGGGGAGGTGTTTTTAATGAAATTGCAAGCTCCACTCCCTTGTGCTCTTCTCTGATAATTACCACCTCTTGGCAATCTTCTTCAATATCAACCTCTTTCTCTTGGTAGATTTCTTCCAATTCAATCTCTTCTTCAGTGTTCACCAAGGGCAAAGGAGGTTGTGCTTCTTCTTCTGTAATCTCCATGTCAAGTCCAATAGGAGAGGATTCAAATGTAGATAAGAATTCATTAATGATTGAATCCATCTCTTGATCGTCTCCTTCAAAGTCTCCAACCATGATATGCTTTGGAGGTTGTACACCCTCCTCAACATCAGCTTCAAACGTCTTTGAAGGATGCTCTATAACTTGACTTTCCCATGGAGATTCAGCATCTCCTAAGTCTTCAACCAATTCTTCTTCTTTGATAATTTCAGCTTCCTCCAATTGTTCCAGTACAAAGTCATGTTCCGTACTGTCCACCGGAGTTTCTAGTGTCTCCTTCATGCTACGTTCATCATTAGATTGCCCACATGAAGTCATGGGGGTTCCTTGAGTGTCTGAACGTCGGGAAGCTAATTGACTCATTATTGCTTGCCCCAATTGATGAATGGTTGCCTAACATCGATCCACTGTTTCCTTGAGACGATCCTTTGTCTCTTGATACACTCGGCTTTCATAAATAGGATCATAGTGCTCTTGGATTGATGGATATGGAGATGGTGAATATTGAATTGGTGGTTTTTGTGAGTAATTGGGTTGGAATTGGGGTGGTTCTATATATGGTTCATATGGCTTATAAGGTGGTTGGTATGGTAGTTGAGGGTTAGGGTTATATGGAGGTGAATGACGAAAAGGGGCTTGTGAGTGTGGTGGGTTGAGGTTGTGTTGAAAGGATGATCTCTGAGCATAGGGTGGGGCTTGTTGGTAGCTACAAGGTGGTCCACCATATCTATCAGCTTGGGATGTATTGTAGCCTGGTCTTTGTCCATGATATCTAGGATGGTGTTGTTGCCTAAAGGGTTGATTAGATCCTCTTGGCTCCATCCATCCTTGATTGGTCTGACCTTGATGCATATTCCTGCTGTGGTTTCTATTTTCTTCAACAAAGTTAGAACCAAACTCAAAGCGAGAGGGGTGAGAATTCATAGTAGTTATCAGAAATAAGGGGGGAAAAAGGAGAAACAAATAAACAAGTAAAAGAAAAATATTTTTTTTTAAAAAATATTTACAATAACCAATAATAAGGCACACGTTTGCAATTCCCCGGCAACGGCGCCATTTTGACGTTAGGATTTTTGCCAGTAAAGAATTTCATAAAAACAGTCGCGTTGTAGATATAGTCTCTAAACCAACAGAAATCCCTTCGTACAAACGTTTTGGTTGTCACAAGTAACAAACCCCTAAATAACTTGATAACCGAAGTATTTAAACCTCGGGTCGTCTTCTCAAGGAATTGCAGGGAGGTATGTTCTTATTATTGGCTATGAAAAAGGTAAAATTGGGGTTTTGGAAGTAAGGTGGGAATATGTTATATGACAAGTAAAATAAAATAAAATAATACTAATAAAATCTCTTGGCAAGGTATGAAGAACTGGAGGTCCTATCCTGGTTATCCTTATCAATTGTAATGAGAATTGGATTTTTCTCCCACTTTGTTAACCTCTAACTATGAAGGTAAGTTAAGTGGATGAATTCCAATTTCCAATTAACAATAAGTTTGATAACTCAAGAGTCGCTAGTTATTTAACCAAAGCCAAAAGGAAAACTATCTACTCGAATGAAAATAATTTAGATAAGTACCGACAACATAAATTAAAGAAAGCAATCATAGATCTGAAATATCTCAAATAGCATTAATTTAAAAGAGTAATCTGTAACATGGAAGAGTTCATAAATTTAATTGGAAAAATAAATAAAAAGGAACATTGAACCTGAATCGAGAGTCACTCTTAAAAACCAAGAGAAGTCCTAAATCCTAGTTTCTAAAAATCCTAATTTCTAATCCTAATCCTAATCCTAAGAGAGAGAGGAGAGAACCTCTCTCAAAACTAAATCTAAATCATGGAAAGTGAATTATGAAAAGCTTGATTATGAATGGATGCATTTCCCCACTTTATAGCCTCTAATCTGTGTTCTTTGGGCCGAAAACTGGGTTAGAAACAGCCTAGAAATCACTTCCAGCCCTTTCTGGTCCGTACAGGTTGCGGAAAAGTGACGCGGCCGCATGGCTCACGCGGCCGCGCGGGTTGTGTTCCTGCCAGGTCACGCGTCCGCGTGACTCACGCGTTTGCATCACCTGGCGTCGGGGCAGCTATGGCAAATTATATCAAATCGAAACCCCGAACGTTAGCTTTCCAACGCAACTAGAACCGCGTCGTTTGGACCTCTGTAGCTAAAATTATAGCCGTTTGAGTGCGAAGAGGTCAGGCTGGACAGCTTAGCAATTTCTCCAACTTCTTGTATTCCTTCCACTTTTGTGTGCTTCCTTTCCATCCTCCAAGCCATTCCTGCCCTATAATATCTGAAAACACTTAACACACATATCAAGGCATCTAATGGTAATAAGAGAGGATTAATAATAAGCAAATATAAGATCAAAGAAGCATGTTTTCAATCATAGCACAAAATCAGGAAGGAAAATGTAAAACATGCGAATAGTATGAATAAGTGGGTAAAGAGTTGATAAAAACCACTCAATTGAGCACAAGATAAACCATGAAATATGGGTTTATCAGCATGCATGCAATTCTCATCCAAATGCTTACTTATTTCCTAAGAAAGTGCATGAAACCAAGTCAAAATAAATTAAAAAGGCTTGTGAAACTAGCCTAAGATGCCTAGGCATCACAGATCCGAGCTTAACCACATTTGATCCAGAAATTGAAAGAACTTTTTTACATCTTAGGCAAGCTCGGCGTCGATTAGCCTCCGAGGGTGGTGAAGGGGTTTTCGCCAATTCACCAACCTTACCAGAGGTTGAATCCAAAGCGTCATTTGAGGAAGAAACCAACTTCTCTTCCGCTGATTCTATTGACGTCTCTTCCATTGATCTAGGTACCGATACTATGGCCGCTCCTAGAAGAGTCACTCTTAAGGAGACAGAAGCTTCGGATTTTACTCTCCAACCGCTTCAAGTGCGTTATTCGGAATTAAATGCCAATTTTGAGCTCAAGACCGGGTTGATCAATCTACTTCTAAAGTCTACCCGCTCGAGATCCCATCAAACATTTTAGAGACTTGCAAGGTGCTTGTTCAACTACTAGGCGGCATGGCTCAGACGAAGTCGCCATTTGGGTATTTGATTTCTCATTTTCACTTGAGGGAAGGGCAAAGGAGTGGTTCTACACTCAACCTGAAAATGTTGTCACTAATTGAAATTTTCTTATAAGGGAATTTTTGGATAAGTTTTTTCCACCGGAGATCACGGATAGCTCGAGGAAGGAAATATCTTGCATCATTCAAGGTGAATCGAAAACTCTCTATGAGTATTGGAAATGTTTTAGGAAGCTCCTTGATTTGTGCCCTCATCACATGTTTGATGAGTTAGTGTTAATTAGTTACTTTTGCCAAGGCCTAAAGCCTCAAGATAAGATCCTTTTGGAAGTACAAAACGGTGGAGGAAGCGTGGCAACTTATCACCGATTTAGCTGAATCTACCCAGTATGCAAGGCAAAGGAATAATCATCCCAAGGCTATTGTAGAAGTTTTTTCTAGTAGTGAGTCCGCTCTCACCAAGACTTTGGGAGAGATGACCAATCTTCTCAAGCAAATCCACCTCAACTAACAACAATTTCCACCTCCACAACAACAATGCCAACAGATAGTCCCTCAAAGAGTTTATGGAACTTGTGCCTGTTATTCTCACTATACCGATGAATGTCCACAACTCCAAAAGGACAATACTTTGGCGACCACCAATGCTTATTACAACCGTCCAAATCAAGGGTATTATCAACAAGGAGGTAACTATAATCAATGGGGTAACTACAACCAAGGAGGAAGAGACAATGGTGTAAATCAAAGGTGGAACAATAATTACCAACAAAACCAATATCAACAAAACCCTCTTTACCAATAACAAAACCAAGGTCAAAGATACCAACCACCTCACCAAAGGCAAGCCCAAGTACCTCAAATCATCCAACCACAAGTCCCTCAAATTACCTATCCTTCTTCATCCTCCAACCAAGCTCCCGCGGACGATACCCTTCGCACTATTCTTCAAGGGCAAAAGGAGCTTCAAACCACACTTAACTCTACCCCTCACTGGTTTCACCTATGCCCTCCAAGACCTTATATCCCATATGGCCCCACCCTCTACCTCTAATACTCATCCTTCAAGCTCTAATGCACTTTCCTCTCAACTCTTACCTAACTCCAAAGGTAGAGGAGTTCCAAGAAGCCAAGCTCAAGAGAAGTCACTCAATATGAAGATGTTGTTGAGGTAGAAAATGTCAAAGATGAGGATGAGGTACAAGAGGTGGTTTAAGAAGAGGTTGTTAAACCAAGGGATGGAGTATCTAAGGAAGAAAATGTTTTGAAAGAGGCTATTCCAATTCCTTTTCCACACCTAGCCAGGAGGACCAAAAAGCAAGTGGAGCTAGATCCTAAGATGGTGGATATCTTCAAAAAGATTGAGGTAACTATTCCCTTTTTCTATGCTATTATCCAAGTCTCTAAGTATGCTAAGTTTCTAAAAGATTTGTGCACACACAAGGAGAAGATTCATGATCTAGAAACTATTCCTTTGGGTAGCTCAATCTCTGCTTTGATGGGTGCTATACCGGAGAAATATGGTGATTCCAGTCCATGTCTAGTTACTTGCACTATAGGTGGTATACAATTTGTTGATTGCATGTGTGACCTAGGTGCTTGTGTTGGCATTATGCCTTTATCTATTTATGATGCATTGAAGCTTCCACCATTGAAACGGTCGGTGGCCCATTTTGTTTTGGCGAATAAAAGCATAATCTCTATGGTTGGCATTGCGGAAGATGTCTTAATGAGCATCAAGGGGTTGACTTTTTCAATTGACTTCTGTATCCTTGAGACGCCCCCTAATGACTCCGAAGACCATCATCTATCTTGCTAGGGTGGCCGTTTTTGAAAACCTCTCAATTTAAATTGCATGCTTTTTTGGGTACCTACTCCTTTAAAATTGATGGAAGAGCAGTGAGTTTTAATCTTGATGAGGCTATGAAGCATCCACCAGAAGACCATTCTATCTTTTGGTGTGATATGATTGATGATATTGTGGCTAATGTCCACCATGATACAGTTGATGAGAAGAACATGGTTGATAAACCACTATTTCATGGTTTATCTTGTGCTCAATTGAGTGGTTTTTATCAACTCTTTACCCATTTATTCATACTATTTGCATGGTTTTACTTTTTTCTTCCTGATTTTGTGCTATGATTGAAAACATGCTTCTTTGGGCTTTAAATTTGCTATGTTTAATCCTCTCTTATTACCATTTGATGCATTGATATGTGTGTTAAGTGTTTTCAGAGATTATAGGGCAGGAATGGCTTAGAGGATGGAAGAGAAGCATGCAAAAGTGGAAGGAATACAAGAAGTTGAAGAAATTGCTGAGCTATCTAGCCTGACCTCTTTGCACTCAAAGGTCATAACTTGAGCTACAGATGTCCAAATGATGCAGTTCCAGTTGCGTTGGAAAGCTAACGTACGGGGCTTCGATTTGATATATAATTCGTTATAGTGGGCATACAGCAAAATGACGCGCACGTGTAAATCACGCGGACGTGTCGTTCTGCAGAAAATCAACATGGCAGGATTCGTTTCCAGCGATTTCTAGGCTATTTCCGGCCCAGTTTCAGGCCCAAAAAATACAGATTAGAGGCTATGAAGTGGAGGGAACAATGGAGAGATGACTCATATTTCACTTTTCATAATTTAGATATAGTTTTTAGAGAGAGAGGCTCTCTCCTCTCTCTTAGGATTTAGGATTAGGATTCCTCTTAAAGGATTTAGGATTTATTTCTTCTTCATCACAGGTTCAATGTTCCTTACTCAATTCTCTTATACTCTTCATGTTAGATTTGATTCTCTATTTAAATGCAATTTGAGATATTTCAGATTTATGATTGCTTTCTTCAATTTATGTTATGATATGGTGTAATGGCATTCATGTTAGTAGAGTAGGTTCCCAACTTGACTTTGGAGTTGATTAATATTAGGAGACCCTTGAGTTGGAATACTCAAGAGTTCAATTGTAATTGGTTCGTTGTTGGTTGGCTTGTTAGTAACTAACTCTAATTCTTCCCAAGGGAAAGGATTAGGACTTGTGACTAGAAGTTGACTTTTAACTTGACTTTCCTTCATTCGTTGAGGGTTAACTAAGTAGAAACAACTACTAATTATTAATTGATCTTGAGAAAATTCCAACAAGGATAGAACTTTCGATTAATCTTCTCCTAGTCAAGGCTTTTTATTGTTATTATTTTATTTTCTCTACAATTCACTCTTCTTATTTCTTAATCCAAAACCCCAATTTACACAAACTCATAACCAATAATAAGAACACCTCCCTGCAATTCCTTGAGAAGACGACCCGAGGTTTAAATACTTCGGTTATCAATTTATTTAGGGGTTTATTACTTGTGACAACCAAACGTTTGCACGAAAGGATTTTCTGTTGGTTTAGAAACTATACTTACAACGCGAACTTATTTTTATAAATTCTTTACCAATAGAAATCCAATCGTCAATTGTCCAAGGTGCAAGTGTAGGGAAAACCCCTGAATATGATGAAGACACCTTACCACATCCGGTGCTACCGAATAATCAAGTTCCAAGTCATGAGCTAAATATGGAATTGAAGCCACTTCCACCAAACCTTAAGTAAGCCTATCTTGAAGAAAATCAAAAGTTCCCGGTGATCATTGCAAAGGAGCTTACCTCCCAACAAGAGGAGAGATTGCTTAATGTATTGCAAAGAAATAAGAAAGCCATTGGGTGGAGTTTGGCGGACATAGTTGGTATAAGCTCTCAAGTTTGTGAGCATCGCATTTTTCTAGAGGAGGGAGCCAAGCCTATCCGTCAACCTCAAAGGCGGTTGAACCCCATAATTCTAGAAGTTATGAAGAAAGAGGTGACCCGACAACTAGATGCCGACATTATCTATTCAATCTCGGATAGTGAGTGGGTTAGCCCGATACAAGTAGTTCCGAAGAAGTCCGGCGTCACCATAGTCAAGAATGAGAGTGGGGAACTCATGGCCACAAGTGTGCAGAATTCATGGAGAGTTTGCATTGACTACAGGCGCTTGAACTTGGCCACTTGCAAGGATCACTATCCACTGTCATTCATCGATCAAATGCTTGATTGCTTGTCCGGTAAATCACATTATTGCTTTTTAGATGACTATACCGGTTATTTTCAAATCCATATTGCTCCAGAAGACCAAGAGAAAACCACTTTCACATGCCCTTTTGGAACGTATGTGGTGCACGGATTCCTACACTCCATACAACTGAACCAGCAAGTGCACTGGGTCGTCTAAGTAATACCTAAGGTGAGTCAGGGTCGATCCCACGAGGATTGTCGGCTTGGATCAAACAGTGGTTATCTTGTAAATCTGAGTTAGGCGAATAGAAAAGTTGTTTAATTGTTTTGACGCATAAAAGTAAAATAAAGAAACATTACTCAGAATTGTGAATCTAATGATAAGAACGTGGTTAATGCTTCAGAGATGCTTTGTTCTTTTGGATCAATACTTTCTTACTGACTACTCCAACTGTGAATGATTTCTTCTATAGAAGGCTGGTGCAGAATTTATAACCCACAAACTAACCGGCAAGTGCACCAGGTCGTACCAAGTAGTACCTTAAGTGAATGAGGGTCGATCCCACGAGGATTGATGGACTAAGCAACAATGATCAAGTGATTTACTTAGTTAGGCAAACAGAAAATGGTGTTTGAGAATTCAATTGCATTAATCAGTAAATTCAGTCATTCAGAAAGCAAACAGTAAACAAGTGGTGAATGATATATGGAGAAACAGTTAAGACTTCAGAGATATCTAGCTTCCAGATTGACTTTTCTTACTAACTATTTTAATCATGCAAGATTTAATTCATGGCAAACTATATGTGACTAAATCCTAATTCCTTAGACCTTTTTAGTGTCCTCTAAAATTTATCAACCGCCAATTCCTTGGTCACTTAATTCTAATTAGAGGGTGAAGTTCAATTCTAGTTATATCCCACAGAAATTTTAATTACCCAAATATAAGAGGATTATATGTCACGTATCCTGTTAAATCCGGATAATTAGAAATTTAGGAGAATATGTTTTCAAGCTATTGTTCAAGTAAAGAGCTTTCCCAAGTTATACAAGAACTCAATTAAAATGAGGGTCATACTTTCGTTCCACCCAATTTCATAAAATAAAGAACAAAAATAATTCTTGAATTATATGAATCAATACATGAATTAAAATAGAAAAATAATAGAATCAATCCATACAATAGATAGAGCTCCTAACCTTAACAGTGGAGGTTTAGTTGCTCATGATTCAGAGTGGAAACTAGGATTCTCTTAAACTATGAATTGTGAATAATGTGGAATCATGTAGAAGAGAAGAGATCAGATTCTTTTTATATCTAATCCTAATTAATGCAAAATATATTTTCTAAAACTAAATAATATCTTTTTCTATTTGTAATTAAAATAAAAGATTTAATCAAAAATTAAATCAAAAACAATCGTGCAGCATCAAGTAGTTGGAAGGGGGGCCACTGCTCCCTTTTTAACTGGCGCCTGTAATCATGTGCTTTTGGAGAATTTGTGGTTCTGGCGCCTAACTTGAGAAATTTCAAGTTAGGCGCCACCTTGACCGTACAGCTGGAAAAGAAGTGTATACTATTATATATCGTTGGAAAGCTCTAGAATTTATCTTTCCAATGTCGCTAAAACCACATCAATCGGATCTCTGTAGCTTGAGTTATTCAGGTTTGAGTGCAGAGAGGTTAGGGTTGATAGCATCATTTGCCTTCTTCTCTTTTTCTGCGGAAACTCCATCAAATCCAATTGAATGCTACCTAAAATAAACAGAATTGTATACGACTCAAAGTAGCATCCATAGTGGCTAAAAGATAATTAATTCTTGATTAAACTCAACAAATTGAATGCAAATTCACTAGAAAAAGATAGGAAAGATGCTCATGCATCACAACACCAAACTTGAATTGTTGCTTGTCCTCAAGCAACCAAAATTAACATAAGCTTAGAATGTGAATTTGCATGTGAGTGAGAGTTCAATTAAGCTCATGTTTCTTCTTGAAGTGGGGTTTACAACTGCAATCCGGAATAGTTTTGGCATCTCTCTCTCTCCTTTGAATCAGAAGAATGTCACTGTCATTCGGAATTAGAATCCGGATAATATTTTGAATTCTCTACTCTTTTATACTTCAGTTAAATCCTTGAGCACATCAAATTCCTTTTAATTCTCTTTTCTTTGGTGCTTTGCACCTTGAGCCTAGCCGTAACTTTAAATATTTTGTCTCAAGGATTACTTGACACAAAAACACCACAAGCACTTAATTGGGGAACTATCTTTAAGTTCTAAATTTTTTTTTCAGTTACTCCCAGACTGTGGTGCTCAAAGCCTTGGGCATACTCTGATAAAAGCACTTAATCTTGACTCTTAGTGCTCTATCTCAAGGATTATTTGACACAATTACACCACAAGCATATGACTAGGAGAACAACTCTTTGAACTTTTAATCATGTCAGACCTCCCTTGTCGTTGATGCTCAGAGCCTTGGACCTTGCTCTTATGCTTATTTGCTATCTCTTTTGCTTCAAGGATTAAAATTTTGTTTATTTCAGAGAAGTCATAATAGTTCTCTAAATTTTTGTTCCTCATACATCAACATCCCTTGATTCAAATTCAAATATGCACTGTTCATGTCATTCATTCAGAATCACAAATAATACTACCACATTTAAGTAAATAAGACTACTCTTAAATATAAACTCAATTTCTCATGCAATACATTACTTCTTTTCTTTTGAATTCAAGCTCAGTGAGCAATACATGAGACAAATTTTTTTTAACTAAAAGCAAATGACAGAATGAAACCAAATCTAAGAACTGAAATTACTAAAGATCATGCAGGAAATCAAAGCAACAGAAAATAGAAGACAATAAAATAAGAACGGAAGAGAAATAGAATGAAAGGAACTCAACCACCTCAGTTATGCTAGTGGCCATCTCGTTCCTCTATAAAGAACATTCATTTCCCTTTGGTGCTATTAAAATAAACAGAAAAGGCCAAAAGCGAAGCGACAACACCAAACTTAAAAGTTTGCTTGTCCTCAAGCAAAGGAAATCTGAAGACAGGGTGTTAAAAATTCTTCTTAATTACTCCTGTTCCTATTCTAATCATTCTGCATGACCAAAACACATGCAAAACAATAAAAATTCTAAAAAAATTAGATAAAGTAATTTAAAACCAAAACTAAAATAACTATAATGCTAAAATCAAAATAACTATAAAATTAAAACCAAAGCAACTGCAAAACCAAAGATACTAGTAGTTGGGTTGCCTCCCAACAATCGCTTCTTTAATGTCATTAGCTTGATACTTGATTGTTGAATTTTCTTTCTCTTCTTCTAGTTGGTTAAAAGAAATGACTCCAAGGGGGGAGAGGTGAATATTAGTGCCCCCTGATATAAAGTCCTCCTAACAAGCTTTCTTTTATTGTGATTAGCTTGATTCACCTTGCTTGTTGGGGTAGAGGTTGGATTGTTTTTTGCTGACCTTTTCTTCTTCATAGATATTTTCTTCTGTTTCTTGGTCACAATCCCCTTTTCAGTGCTTTTCTTGGTTGCCTTCACTTCTTTGATTTCAAAATTTGGGTGTTGTGTGATGGTTAGAGTGTACCCTTCATCAAGAACTTCTTGAATTGGTGGTTCAATAAACTCACCCTCTATGCCACTCTCTGCTTCATTGGAGTGTAGATTCCCATAATTGTTTTCATCCCTTACAACGTCCTTTGTTTGTGCATCTTCCTCCTTTGTTTTTGCATCTTCCTCTTTTTCCATATGTGAGGGTGAAAAGTTCTCTAGTTCACTGGAGTATAGACTCTTTTGATTGATTTCCTCACTTTTTTTCATAGGATCTTGCATTATATCTCTTGGGAAGAAATTTGCTTGTTCCTCTTCCTGGGACGTGATAATCAACTGCACATATTTCTCTATATTTTTTACACTCGTCATTATATCATGTATGAATTCTTTCATGAGAAGCTCAAGAGATGATGGTTCTTGATATGAATAAGGAGATGGTGGCTCTTGATATGAATAAGAAGGAGATGATGGTTCTTGATAAGAGTAAAAAGAAGATTGTTCTTGGTATGAATAGGGAGATGGTGGCTCTTGATATGGGTAGAAAGACGATGGTTCTTGATATGGATAAAAAGGTGGGGGTTCTTGATATGGATAGAAAGGTGGGGGTTCTTGGTATGAATATGGAGATGGTGGTTCTTGATATGAATATGGAGATGGTGGTTCTTGATAGTTGGAACATGGAGCACTGAAATTTCTTTGGTTTTGACTTTGCCAACCAAAATTCGGATAGTTCCTCCTTCCACAATAATATGAATCACTACTTGGGCGTGAGTAGTAACCCATGTAATCTCTCTTCATTATTTTTCCTTAGCACAAAATACCAAAAAGAATTAAACGCACCATGTGGTAAACAGGCGAGCAAAGAAGAAAGAACATAAAAAAAATAAAAATAACAAAAAAATGAAAATAAAATAAGGTATAAAAGAAAACAAAATAAAAAAATAAAATAAAAAAATAAACTGAATAAAAAAAATAAAAAATATTGGGAAGGAGAATAAAAATATATATATAATGTAATTTTTCGAAACTAATGACAAAAATCAAATAAAACTAAAAATAAAAAAAAAGAAACGGAAGTTAAAAAAAGAGCAACAACGTAAAAGAATAAAAAAAAATAAAATAAAACAAAAAAATTGAAATAAAAAAAGAATGCAAAAGGAAATTTAAACTGGAAACCTAACGAAAGAAAAAAAAACGGAAAAGAAAATTTAGAAAGGAAGATAAAAATAGAAATCAACAGTGGTTTTTTTTAATAATAAAAATAAAAAAAAAGAAAAAAAGATAAACAGAGAAAAATAAACGAAAAAGGAAAAGAATAAAAAAAAGAAAATAAAAATAAAATTAATAATACTAAAAAAATTAATTAAAAAAATTATCTAATCTAAGCAATCAAACAACGAATAATTATTAATCATAGTCAATCCCCGACAACGGCGTCAAAAATTTGGTGTGAAATTTATAACTCACAAACTAGCCGACAAGTGCCCCAATCGTACCAAGTAGTACCTCAAGTGAATGAGGGTCGATCCCATGAGGATTGATGGACTAAGCAACAATGGTCAAGTGATTTACTTAGTTAGACAAACAAAAAATGGTGTTTGAGAATTCAATTGCATTAATCAGTAAATTCAGTAATTCAAAAAGCAAACAGTAAACAAGTGGTGAATGATATATGAAAAAACAGTTAAGGCTTCAGAGATATCTATCTTTCAGATTGACTTTTCTTACTAACTATTTTAATCATGCAAGATTTAATTCATGACAAACTATATGTGACTAAACCCTAATTCCTTAGACCTTTTTAGTTTCCTCTAAAATTCATCAACCGCCAATTCCTTAATCACTTAATTCTAATTAGAGGGTGAAATTTAATTCTAGTTATATGCCACAGAAATCCTAATTATCCAATATAAAAAGATTGTATGTCACGTATCCCGTTAAATTCGGATAATTAGAAATTTAGGAGAATATGTTTTCAAACTGTTGTTCAAGTAAAGAACTTTTCCAAGTTATACAAGAACTCAATTAGAAAGAGGGTCATACTTCCGTTCCACCCAATTTCATAAAATAAAGAACGAAAACAATTCTTGAATTATATGAATCAATACATGAATTAAAATAGAAAAATAATAGAATCAATCCATACAAATAAACAGAGCTCCTAACCTTAACAGTGGAGGTTTAGTTGCTCATGATTCAGAGTGAAAACTAGGATTCTCTTAAACTGTGAATTGTGAATAATGTGGAATCATATAGAAGATAAGAGATCAGATTCCTTTTATATCTAATCCTAATTAATGCAAAATATATTTTCTAAAACTAAATAATATCTTTTCCTATTTGTAATTAAAATAAAAAATTTAATCAAAAATTAAATCAAAAACAATCGTGCAGCATCAAGTAGATGGAAGGGGGACCCCTGCTCCCTTTTTAACTGGCGCCTGTAATCATGTGCTTTTGGAGAATTTGTGGTCCTGGCGCCTAACTTGAGAAATTCTAAAGTAGGCGCCACCTTGACCATACAGATGGAAGAGAAGTGTATACTATTAAATATCGTTGAAAAGCTTTGGAAGTTAGCTTTCCAATGCCGCTAAAATCACGTCAATCGGATCTCTGTAACTCGAGTTATTCAGGTTTGAATGCAGAGAGGTCAGGGTTGACAGCATCATTCGCCTTCTTCTCTTTTTCTGCGGAAACTCCATCAAATCTAGTCGAATGCTACCTAAAATAAACAGAATTGCGCACGACTCAAAGTAGCATCCATAGTGGCTAAAAGATAATTAATTCTTGATTAAACTCAATAAATTGAATGCAGATTCACTAGGAAAAGATAGGAAAGATGCTCACGCATCACAAGCTGTATGTGATCAACGCTGGTTTGAGCGGCCGCTAATCTTCTTCTAGGCTGAACACCAGGTTTAGTGCGCATCCAGTCTAAATGAGGGTGAAGCTCCTGCAGTTCATTCCCTTGGTGATCCTACTCAAAATGCCACAGACAATGTCGAATCTTTCGGATCAGAAAATGTTGCGCCTTGATTCCAGCCTTTACCACGAAGACCCTAATCTCCTCATACCTCGGCTGAACTGATGTCTCGAGAAGTCCCCAACGAAATCGTGGATTAGCCGTCTAAGAGATGTTAAAAAAATAAAAAAAAAAATAGCATATCTATTCACAAACACAAATAGTGCTCAAGGAGCACCTACTTAATCACAAGGCTATGTAACCACATTGATAGCTCAAATTACAAAAATAGGTATTTGCAAAATATTCAAATATTATTTACATTTATTTATATTATCCCATCTAGTGTAACATACATGTATCCTACCCCACCTATTAGGATAAGGCTTTGTTGTCATTGTTACTTATATTATCCCAATCAGTTCTTGACCTAAAATAATCTAATTTCCTTTGAAGACTCCCTTTGAAAAACCATTCTTTAAATCTCTCCCTTACATGATATCATACACTAAAATCATAGCACATATCAAACTCCAAAGCAACATACATGGTAACAGAGCACTTTCCATTCCCACAGTTTTGTCATAAGGTACATAAAAGAAATTTTATTTGTAACACTATCATAAAAGGATTAGTCATTCACAGTTCTTGATTTGTGGAAGAACACTTAGCTCTTCGGAATTACTTGGCTACTGGTTGATCTGCACCATATATCACAAAATCACTTATAAACATATGTACAACATTCCATTTCTTATCTCAAAGCATGCATAAATAACACTTGTCACTCAAATATTCACACAATTATTCCTCTTCATACCCAAAAATATAGGTGCAGCCAAATACTTACAAAATCTTAGTCATTTTTCAATTTCCATTCAAATTCGCCGTCTCTAATAAACCCTAAAAATCATTCTTACCAAATTATACCCTGCAATAATTATCTTTACTCCTAAGTTACCTTATGAAACTTGAATTGACAAGCATGTATAATTTTCTTTCTAGAATTAACAAACCTTTAGAATATAACCCCCAGAATCACTTGAGCAAGATATGAACTAATGATTACAGAAAAGCTACAATCTGCTAGCACCACTACAAACACTCACACACATATTTTTGCTTACCTTGTTAAAATGATCCCTTATTAACTGATATTGAATGGAACAGAATAATCTAAAACTCACAAATTACAACCTTCAAAATTCTAAGCATTCTATAGTTAAATCAAAAGCAAAGATATATAACAGAACAAAAAACAAATAAATTAAGCCAATGACGAATCCAGAAAATTTTGATAGTGGAGGCAAAATATATAATATAATAATAATTTTTATAATAAAAATATTATATGTACATAAAAATTAGCTATCAAAATATTCATTAATCATTATATATATTGTTTAATTTATTTTTAATATATATTTTTTATTTCAATATATATATGGATGGTTATTTTTTATGTACATATAATAGGATTAGTCTTTAAAATATCTAATTTACAAATTAAAACACTAAATAATAATTTAAATAATAACACATAATTTAGAATTTTATTATTTGTTTTATATTTTTAAAAAATTAAGTAATCTTTTTCTTCACAATACAATCAAAATATCTCTCCTTTTATATAGAATAATGTTACACATTCAAATTTTTTTGTTAAATAAGCCCAACCAAATTAATCTAAAATAACAAAAATCAGTTATAACTAGCATTATTCTAAATCTTATTATTTAACTTAGTTAGACTTAGTTCATAAAAAAACTTGAATGTGTAGTAAATACTTATTTAAAAATTTACTTTTCATACAATTAGAAGCCAACTCTTATTGAGATTTATAGTTGAAAAAGTTCTTTCATTAATGCAGTTGTTACGAAAAAAAATTAAAACTAATAACAAAAAAAGATAAATAATACTCTTTTGAGTCGATTTCTAAAAAAAACACAAATTTTATTTAAATTGAGAATTGATCATTCTAATGACATCTAATATAAAATGTTTAAATTGATTATGAAGTACCAAAAATTGAATAAAAAATTACTGTGAGGTCAAATTTAATAATTTAATGGGGGCGAATAAATATTATTAAGGGTAGTATGGTTTTGGTCCCTAAAGTTTTCATCCAGAATCGAAACCGTCCATCATCTAATTTTCGATTTAAAATCGTCCTTAACGTTTTTTTCTTCGTATTAAAATCGTCCTTTTTAATAAAATTTTTTGTTTTATTCATAAACTACCCCTATTCCTATTTTAATAATAAAAATTATAAAATTAAAAAAAAAAGATAACGCGTGTTGGGGGGAGGGGGAAGAAAACGCGTTTGGGGTAGGGGGAAGAAAAGGGGGAGGAGAGGGGAGGGGGACGGCGCCAGGGAGCCTCCGTCGTCGCCGCTGCCTTCTCCAGATCTCTGATGAAGATGCCGATGAAGGGGAAAGGGAAGCCGTCGTCCCGCCGTCGTAGTCTCGCCGTCCCGCCACTGCCTCTTTCCTGTCCAGATCAACCGCAACTCTCTCCCCTCCTTCTCTTCTTCCCTGTCTCGGATCTCTTCGAACCAGAGCTCACCGCCGCCATTCATGCATGCTCCTGCCACCGTTCTGCATCTACTTCTTTGTGCTTTGAATTTTTTATTTGACTTTGTGTTTCTCTATTGATTTGGCTTTGTACTTGAATTTGTTGATTTGTTACTTTCTGTTTCTGTTTGTGTTAAACGGTGGGGTGGGGTGGGAAAAGGACGCGGGGTGGGGGTGGGGGTGGGGGGAAGGGGAGACGGGGAGGGGAAGGGATGCGGGATGGGGGTGGGGTGGGGGGAAGGGGATGCGGGATGGGGGAGGGGAGGGGGAGGGAAGGCAGGGTGGGGTGGGGGTAGGGTGGGGGGAAGGGGAGACGAGGAGGTGAAGGGGATATGGGGGATGGGGAGGGGTGGGGGAAAGTGGAGACAGGGAGGGGGAGGGGGGAAGGGGAGACTGGGAGGGGTAGGGGAAAGGAGAGGGAGAAGATGAGACCAGAGGTGGGGGTGAGGGAAGGGAGGGAGAGGGGGGAAGGGGAGACTGGGGGTGGGGGGAAGGGAGACCGGGAGGGGATGGGGGAAAGGGAGGAGGGAAGGGGAGACCGGAGGTAGGGTAGGGGGAAGGGGAGACCGGAGGTGGGGGGAAGGGGAGGGTATTTTTGTCCAAAAAAATAAAAATGACGATTTTAATACGAAAAAAAAAACATTAATAACGATTTTAAATCGAAAATTAGATGAGGGACGGTTTCGATTCTGGCTGAAAACTTTAGGAATTAAAACCATACTTATCCCATATTATTATCATGTACTACTGAAAAAATTTTAAATTGTAGTGGGACACTTGTCACACAACTACATATGTAATTTCAAAAGATCAAAAGATTAATTACATCAAAATTATTTTAAAAGATCAATTTAAATAAATTTAAGGAGAAGGACTAAATGATTATTTTAAATAAACAATAATATCCTTAATCAATCTTTAACATTAAAAAAATTTAAAAAAAATAAAAACTCTAATTCAAAAATTTTTTATTTCTAATTCCTTAAATTCAATCATTCTAAATTTTTAATCTTCTTTTATCAATGTTGTAATATCTAAAATATTACTTATTTAAGTGTTTAACGCTATTTATACTTATAAATAGAGGATCATTTAAAGAAATTTATTGAGAGGGAAAGAGAATTCATCAATTGGCAAAGTAAGCTTTATGGCTTAGTTTAGAGAGTCTAAGAATAATTTTTCTCATACAAATTCATTTTGCCTTGAGATTTGGTTATGGCTATTCCTTGAATTATTCTTGATAATTGATTTTGATATGTGATGTCTTTCTTGTGATGAAAAATTAAAAATTAAATTGACACCAGAAATAAAAAGATGAATAATAAACTAAAACTGAAAAAATTTAAAAAAATTACTTTTTTTGTTTGATATTTAAAATATCATTAGAGATTGACTAATAGCGTTGATGAGCGGATAATTTGTATGCTTTTTGGCATTGTTTTTAGTATGTTTTTGGTATCTTTTAGTTAGTTTTTAGTATATTTTTATTAGTTTTTAATTAAAATTCACTTTTCTGGACTTTACTATGAGTTTGTGTGTTTTTCTGTGATTTCAGGTATTTTCTGACTGAAATTGAGGGTCCTGAGCAAAAATCTGATCCAGAGACTGAAAAGGACTGCAGATGCTGTTGGATTCTGACCTCCCTGCACTCGAAGTAGATTTTCTGGAGCTACAGAAGCCCAATTGGCGCGCTCTTAACGGCATTGGAAATTAGACATCCTGAGCTTTCCAGCAATATATAATAGTCCATACTTTGCCCAAGATTTGATGGCCCAAACCGGCGCTCAAAGTCACCTACAGAAATTCCAGCGTTAAACGCCGGAACTGGCATAAAATTTGGAGTTAAACGC
Organism: Arachis stenosperma; assembly: GCF_014773155.1. NCBI lineage: Eukaryota > Viridiplantae > Streptophyta > Magnoliopsida > Fabales > Fabaceae > Arachis > Arachis stenosperma. Next base: position 42,595,083 of record NC_080383.1, on the reverse strand, counting down.
CCAAACTGGCATGAAAGCTGGCGTTTAACTCCAGAAAAGGTCTCTACACGAAATTCCTTCATTGCTCAGCCCAAGCACACACCAAGTGGGCCCGGAAGTGGATTTTTCTGTCATTTACTCAATTCTGTAAACCTTAGGACACTAGTTTACTACTTATAGGATCTTTTGACATTGTATCCGTACCTTATGACCCCATAACATTTTGTACACGTTTCTTTCCACAGTATGAGCCTCTAAACCCCATGGTTGGGGGTGAGGAGCTCTGCTGTGTCCTGATGGATTAATGCAATTACTACTGTTTCTTATTCAATCATGCTTGCTTCCATTCTAAGATAATACTTGTTCTTAATCTGGATGAATGTGATGATCCGTGACAATCATCATCATTCTCAACTATGAACACGTGCCTGACAACCACCTCTGTTCTATCTTAGATTGAGTAGTTATCTCTTGGGTTCTTTAATCGGAATTTTCGTGGTATAGGCAGGACCTGATGGCAGCATTCAAGAGAATCCGGAAGGTCTAAACCTTGTCTGTGGTATTCTGAGTAGGATTCAATGATTGAATGACTGTGACGTGCTTCAAACCTGTAACCTACTGGGCGTTAGTGACAGACGCAAAAGAGTGATTCTATTCCGGTAGGGGAGGGAACCAAACCGGTGATTGGCAGTACTGTGACAGAGTGCGCGCATTAGCTTTCACTGCGAGGACGGGAGGTAGCCATTGACAACGGTGAAACCCTACACGAGCTTGCCATAGAAGGAGACTTGCGTGTTTGATGAAGAAGACAGTAGGAAAGCAGAGATTCAGAAGATGGAGCATCTCCAAAACCCCAACCTATTCTCCATTACTGCAAACAAGTAACCATTTCATGTTCTTTTGCTTTTCACAATCAATCAATCCTGATAATTTCTGATCTCCTGACTAAGATTTACAAGATAACCATAGCTTGCTTCAAGCCGACAATCTCCGTGGGATCGACCCTTGCTCACGCAAGGTATTACTTGGACGACCCAGTGCACTTGCTGGTTAGTTGTGCGGGATTGCAAAAGTGTTATTGCAATTTCGTGCACCAAGTTTTTGGCGCCGTTGCCGGGGATTGTTCGAGTTTGGACAACTGACGGCTTGTCTTGTTGCTTAGATTAGGACTGTTTTATTTTTGTTGGTTTAGAGTCTTTTAGTTGAGTCTAGTTTCATATTTTAAGTTTGGTGTCAATTGCATGCTTTTGTTTTTCTTTTGATTTTCGAATTTTGCATGTTCTTAGTCCCTTTTTTGATTCATAAAAATTCTAAGTTTGGTGTCCTCTTTGTGTTTTCTCTCAAAATTTTCGAAAATTTAGTTTTTGATTCTCTAAAAATTTTAAGTTTGGTGTCTTTTTGTGTTTTTCTCTTTCCTCTTTTTAAAAATCAAATCTTTTTTCATAAAAATTTTTCAATCATATCTTTTTAATTGCTGTTTTCAAAATCTTTTTTTTTTACTAATTGATTCAGTTCTCAATTTGCTTTGATCTCATTTTTCCCTTGATTTTCGAATTTTTTTTTTTACTTTATTTTCCTTTTGTTTTATTTTATTTTATTTTAATTTTTTTTCGGTTATTTCAAAAAAAAATAAACAAAATTTATCTCTTTGCAATCATTCTCATTTCCCTTTTGTCCATTATGGACTTAAGTGGAATTAATCAGTCCAAGAGGACTCTGGGGTCTTATGCTAACCCCATTACAGCTGCATATGGGAGTAGCATCTGTATACCTCCCATCAAAGCAAGCAGCTTTGAGCTAAATCCTCAACTCATTATCATAGTGCAGCAAAATTGCCAGTATTCCGGTCTTCCACAGGAAGAACCTACTGAGTTTCTGGCACAGTTCTTACAAATTGCTGACACAGTACATGATAAAGAGGTAGATCAGGATGTCTACAGACTATTACTGTTTCCATTTGCTGTAAAAGATCAAGCTAAAAGGTGGTTGAATAACCAACCTACAGCAAGCATAAAGACATGGAAACAGTTGTCAGACAAATTCCTGAATCACTTTTACCCTCCAAAGAGGATGACACAGCTAAGGCTGGACATCCAAGGCTTTAAACAAGAGGATAATGAATCCCTTTATAATGCCTGGGAGAGGTATAGAGGTATGCTAAGAAAATGTCCCTCTGAAATGCTTTCAGAGTGGGTACAGTTAGACATTTTCTACTATGGGCTTACAGAAAAAGCTCAGATATCTTTAGACCACTCAGCTGGTGGATCTATACACATGAGGAAGACAATTGAAGAAGCTCAAGAGCTTATAGACACTGTTGCTAGAAACCAATATTTGTACTCTAGCAATGAGTTCTCTTCAGAAAAGGAAGTCATGACAATAGTCACTGACTCTAATCCTCAAGAACAGATAATGGAGCTTAATCAACAACTACTCCTGATGACTGAACAGTTAGCAGAATTTAAAGAGATGCTCCATGAAACTAAAGTTGCTAATAAAAGCATAGAACTACAGTTGAATCAAGCAAAACAACAAATATCTAAACAGATAACTGAGGAGTGTCAAGCAGTTCAATTGAGGAGTGGAAAGACCTTGAATAACACTGCTCAAAAGAGCAAAAAGCCAAACAAGGAACAATTGACAGAGGACAACCAAACCACTGTTCAAAATCCCTCTGAGGACAATAAGAGCCCAGAGAGGAATATTGGCGTTCAAACGCCAGAAAGGGAAGGAAAACTGGCGTTAAACGCCCATTCCTTGCCCAGTTCTGGCGTTCAAACGCCATAAAAGGGGGAAAAGTTGGCGTCAAACGCCCATTTTCCACCCAATTCTGGCGTCCAAACGCCAAGGGAGGATCAGACACCTGAGAGTGCTGACAGTAATCCCCCTAATAAGGCTTCTTCAACCACTTCTGTACGGAATAAACCTGCAGCATCTAAGGTTGAAGAATATCAAGCCAAGATGCCTTATCCTCAGAAACTCCGCAAAGCGGAACAGGATAAGCAATTTGCCCGCTTTGCAGACTATTTAAGGACTCTTGAAATAAAGATTCCTTTTGCAGAGGCACTTGAGCAAATACCTTCTTATGCTAAGTTCATGAAAGAGATCTTAAGTCATAAGAAGGACTGGAGAGAAACTGAAAAAGTGTTTCTCACTGAAGAATGCAGTGCAGTCATTCTAAAAAGCTTACCAGAAAAGCTTCAAGATCCTGGAAGCTTTCTGATACCATGCACATTGGAAGGCACTTACACCAAGATAGCCTTATGTGATCTTGGAGCAAGTATCAATTTAATACCTGCATCCACTATCAGAAAGCTTGGGTTGATTGGAGAAGTCAAACCAACCAGGATATGCCTCCAACTTGCTGATGGCTCCATTAAACACCCATCAGGCATAATAGAGGACATGATTGTCAAGGTTGGGACATTTGCCTTTCCAACTGACTTTGTGGTGCTGGAAATGGAGGAGCACAAAAGTGCAACTCTCATTCTAGGAAGACCTTTCCTAGCAACTGGACGAACTCTCATTGATGTACAAAAGGGGGAAGTAACCCTGAGAGTCAATGAGGATGAGTTCAAGTTGAATGCTGTAAAAGCTATGCAGCATCCAGACACACCAGAGGACTGCATGGACGCTGACATTATTGACTCTCTGGTAGAAGAGATCAATATGGCTGAAAGCCTAGAATCAGAGCTTGAGGACATCTTCAAAGATGCTCAAACTGATCAGGAAGAGCCAGAGGAGGCAAAGGAATTTTCGAAAATTCCTCAGGAGGAGGATAAGCCTCCTAAGCCTGAACTCAAACCACTACCATCATCCCTGAAATATGCATTTCTGGGAGAGGGTGAAACTTTTCCAGTGATTATAAGCTCTGCTTTAAATCCACAGGAAGAGGAAGCACTAATTAAAGTGCTGAGGACACACAAGACAGCTCTTGGGTGGTCCATAAGTGATCTCAAGGGTATTAGCCCAGCTAGATGCATGCACAAGATCCTGTTGGAGGATAATGCCAAACCAGTGGTTCAACCACAGAGGAGGCTAAATCCAGCCATGAAAGAGGTGGTCCAGAAAGAGGTTACTAAATTACTAGAGGCTGGGATTATTTATCCTATTTCAGATAGCCCCTGGGTGAGCCCTGTCCAAGTTGTTCCCAAAAAGGGAGGCATGACAGTGGTTCATAATGAAAAAAATGAACTGGTTCCTACAAGAACAGTCACAGGGTGGCGCATGTGTATTGACTACAGAAGGCTCAATACAGCCACCAGAAAGGATCATTTTCCTTTACCATTCATAGACCAAATGCTAGAAAGACTAGCTGGTCATGATTACTACTGCTTTTTGGATGGCTACTCAGGCTACAACCAAATTGCAGTAGATCCTCAAGACCAAGAGAAAACAGCATTCACATGCCCTTCTGGCGTGTTTGCCTATAGGAGAATGCCTTTTGGTCTGTGCAATGCACCTGCAACCTTTCAAAGGTGCATGCTCTCTATCTTCTCAGATATGGTAGAGAAATTTCTGGAAGTCTTCATGGATGACTTTTCAGTATATGGAGACTCATTTAGCTCCTGTCTTAACCACCTATCACTTGTCCTGAAAAGATGCCAAGAGACTAACCTGGTTTTAAACTGGGAGAAATGTCACTTTATGGTGACTGAAGGAATTGTCCTTGGGCACAAAATTTCAAGCAGGGGAATAGAGGTGGATAAGGCAAAGGTAGAGGTAATTGAAAAATTACCACCACCTGCCAATGTTAAGGCAATCAGAAGCTTTCTGGGGCATGCAGGATTCTATAGAAGGTTTATCAAGGATTTTTCAAAAATTGCTAAACCTTTGAGTAACCTGTTAGCTGCTGACACGCCATTTGTGTTTGACACACAGTGTTTGCAGGCATTTGAGACCCTGAAAGCTAAACTGGTCACAGCACCAGTCATCTCTGCACCAGATTGGGCATTACCATTTGAATTAATGTGTGATGCCAGTGATCATGCCATTGGTGCAGTGTTGGGACAAAGGCATAACAAACTTCTGCATGTCATTTATTATGCTAGCCGTGTTCTAAATGATGCACAGAAGAATTACACAACCACAGAAAAAGAGTTACTTGCAGTGGTCTATGCCATTGACAAGTTTAGATCCTACCTAGTGGGATCAAAGGTGATTGTGTACACTGACCATGCTGCTCTTAAATACTTACTCACAAAGCAGGATTCAAAACCCAGGCTTATAAGATGGGTGTTGCTTCTGCAAGAGTTTGATATAGAAATAAGAGACAGAAAAGGGACAGAAAACCAAGTAGCTGATCATCTGTCCAGAATAGAACCAGTAGCTGGGGCGTCCCTCCCTTCTACTGAGATCTCTGAGACTTTCCCAGATGAGCAACTCTTTGCCATCCAGGAAGCTCCATGGTTTGCAGACATTACAAATTATAAAGCTGTAAGGTTCATACCCAAGGAGTACAGCAGTGTGCAAAGAAAGAAATTAATTTCAGATGCCAAGTATTACCTTTGGGATGAACCATATCTCTTTAAGAGATGTGCTGACGGAGTGATCCGCAGATGTATACCCAGAGAAGAAGCACAAAGGATCCTATGGCACTGCCATGGATCACAGTATGGAGGGCATTTTGGAAGTGAGCGAACAGCCACTAAAGTTCTCCAGTGCGGCTTCTACTGGCCTACTCTCTATAAAGATTCCCGAGAGTTTGTGCGTAACTGTGACAGTTGCCAAAGAGCTGGTAACCTGCCTCACGGATATGCCATGCCTCAACAAGGGATATTAGAGATAGAACTGTTTGATGTATGGGGAATTGACTTCATGGGGCCATTCCCACCATCATACTCAAACACTTACATTCTGGTGGCAGTGGACTATGTATCTAAGTGGGTAGAAGCAATTGCTACACCCACTAATGATACCAAGACCGTGCTGAAATTCCTCCAGAAAACATTTTCAGCAGGTTTGGCGTCCCCAGAGTGCTAATCAGTGATGGGGGCACTCATTTCTGCAATAAACAGCTATACTCTGCTATGGTTAGATATGGAATCAGCCATAAAGTGGCAACTCCGTATCATCCACAGACAAATGGGCAAGCTGAAGTCTCTAACAGAGAGCTAAAAAGAATCCTAGAACGGACTGTGATAGCCCGAAGAAAGGATTGGGCAAAGAGCTTGGATGATGCTCTGTGGGCATACAGAACAGCATTCAAGACTCCTATAGGCACCTCTCCATACCAACTGGTGTATGGGAAGGCCTGTCATTTGCCTGTGGAACTGGAACATAAAGCCTACTGGGCAACCAGATTCCTAAACATGGATGCACAGTTAGCTGGTGAGAAAAGACTGCTCCAGCTAAATGAGCTAGAGGAGTTCAGACTCAATGCCTTTGAAAATGCAAAAATTTATAAGGAAAAGGCAAAGAAGTGGCATGACAAGAGATTGTCAACCAGAGTCTTTGAGCCAGGACAAAAAGTTCTGCTCTTCAACTCCAGGCTCAAACTGTTTCCAGGAAAACTCAAGTCCCGGTGGAGGGGTCCGTATGTGATTACAGGAGTATCACCATATGGATATGTTGAGCTTCAGGATATTGATTCTGACAAAAAGTTCATTGTTAATGGACAGAGAATCAAGCACTATCTTGAAGGAAATTTTGAGCAGGAATGCTCAAAACTGAGACTTGAGTGAGTCTCAGTGAAAGTCCAGCTAAAGACAGTAAAGAAGCGCTTGCTGGGAGGCAACCCAGTCATTAGAAGGTTGTATGAATTATTCTTACAAAGGCAAGTATCAAAAATGAAGGAATTCACAGAGTTACAGAAGGATTCAGCTCAAAAAGCAGAGAAAATGAGCTTACTGGCGAAAAAATGCCAGTAAGGGGCATTTTGGGCGTTAAACGCCAGAATGGGTACCATTCTGGGCGTTTAACGCCAGGAATGGTGCCATTTTGGGCGTTAAACGCCAGAATGGGCACCATTCTGGGCATTTAACGCCAGGTGTGCAGCATCCTGGGCGTTTTGGAAAAACGCCCAGTGACAAAGGATTTCTGGCGTTTAACGCCAGCCAGGGCACCTGGCTGGGCGTTAAACGCCCAAAAAGGGTAGCAAATGGGCGTTAAACGCCAGAATGGGTGCCATTCTGGGCGTTTAACGCCAGAAAGGTGGGGGGACCACATTTTTGTTTTCAACTCAATTTTTTTTCAAACTTTCCTCTTTTTAACCATACTCTTCTACATAAATGCACTTCAACCCTTCATCATTCACTTTCAAATCTTCACAAATCAAAACCATTCTTCAAATCTATTTCAAATTAATCTCAAATCTTCTTCAAAAACTCACCCTTTTCTCAATTTCTGTCCATATCTTTTCAAATCTCTCTCTTTTTTTCGAAAACTCCCCTCCCCACCTTATAAATACACGTTTGGCTCCCTCATTCCACCACACCATTCGAATTTCCTCTTCCTCCCCCTCTCTTCTCTCTTTTATTTTGCTTGCGGACAAGCAAACCTCTAAGTTTGGTGTGCTTTTCCGTGATCACTAAGCCAAGATTCATCAATATCATGGCTCCTAAGGGAAAACAAACCAATTTAAGAGGCAAGAAAGAGAATAATCCAAAGAATCTTTGGAATGAAGAGAAGTTCTTAACCAAAGAACATGAAGACCATTATCATAAAATAATGGGTCTGAGGTCAGTGATCCCGGAAGTTAAATTTGATCTGAAAGAAGATGAATATCCGGGGATCCAAGAGCAAATTCGAAACAGAGGATGGGAAGTTCTAACCAATCCTGAGACAAAGGTTGGAAGGAACATGGTTCAGGAATTCTACTCAAATCTGTGGCTAACAGATAAGCAGAGAATGACTGGAACTGCTTACCATACCTATAGAACCATGGTCAGAGGGAAAGTTATATACTTCCATCTGGACAAAATAAGAGAAATCTTCAAGTTGCCTCAACTGCAAGATGATCCTGATTCCTTTAATAGGAGGATGGTGAGAGTAGATAAGGGGTTGGATCAAGTTCTAGAGGACATATGCCTCCCTGGAACTAAGTGGATAACCAATTCTAAGGGTGTCCCAAACCAACTCAAGAGGGGAGACCTCAAACCAATTGCAAGAGGTTGGCTAGACTTTATTGGGCATTCCATATTGCCCACTAGCAACCGTTCTGAGGTCACCATCAAGAGAGCAGTGATGATTCATTGCATTATGCTTGGAAAAGAAGTGGAGGTGCATCATGTGATTGCTTGTGAGATCTACACAATTGCAAATAAGAATTCCACTGAAGCCAAATTGGCTTATCCAAGCTTGATTTCCTTGCTCTGTAAAGAGGCTGGGGTGAAGATGGGAGTAGATAAGTTCATACCCATTGAACACCCAATCACCAAGAAGTCAATGGAAGGACAAGTGCAAGACAACTCCATCAAGAGGAGGGCGCAGGAATTCTTCCCTGAGTTCCCAAGAATTGACTACTGGTCCAGCCTAGAAGCATCTATTAACAAGTTGCAAGAGACTATGGAGCAACTAAAGGAAGAACAGCAGAATCAGAACTGCATGCTCTGTAAATTGCTGAAGGAACAAGAGAAGCAGGGGCGTGAAATTCAAGAGATGAAACGCCAAAAGCTCTCCTCTCAAGCTGAGGGAGCATCCACTTCTCAAAATCAAGGTTGTTGAGTCCTAACTCTGTGAACACCTCTATCATTAGGAGCCTATTTTTTTCGTTTTTGTTCTTGTTTTTCTATTTCTAGTCTCATCTTATATCTATATTTGAGTCTTGTTCTTAGTTCATAATTAATAAAATTAATAAAGTTGGTGCCTTAAAGCTATGAATGTCCTATGAATCCATCACCTCTCTTAAAAGAAAAATACTTTAATCACAAAAGAACAAGAAGTACAGGGTTTCGAAATTTATCTCTGAAACTAGTTGAATTAGTTTGATGTGGTGACAATACTTTTTGTTTTCTGAATGAATGCTTGAACAGTGCATATGTCTTTTGAATTTGTTGTTTTAAGAATGTTAAAATTGTTGGCTCTTGAAAGAATGAGGAGAAAGAGAACTGTTATTGAGGATCTGAAAAATCATCAAATTGATTCTTGAAGCAAGAAAAGCAGTGAAAAAAAAATTTCGAAAAAAAAAGAGAAAGAAAAAGAAAAAGAAAAAAAAAAGAGAGAAGGAAATAAAGTTGTGATCCAAGGCAACAAGAGTGTGCTTAAGAACCCTGGACACCTCTAATTGGGGACTTTAGCAAAGCTGAGTCACAATCTAAAAAGGTTCACCCAATTATGTGTCTGTGGCATGCATGTATCCGGTGGTAATACTGGAAGACAGAGTGCTTTGGGCCACAGCCAAGACTCATATACTGGCCATGTTCAAGAATCAATATACTTAACTAGGAGAATCAATAACACTATCTGAGTTCTGAGTTCTTATAGATGCCAATCATTCTGAACTTCAAAGGATAGAGTGAGATGCCAAAACTGTTCGGAGGCAAAAAGTTACTAGTCCCGCTCATCTAATTGGAGCTGTGTTTCTTTGATATTTTGGAGTCTATAGTATATTCTCTTCTTTTTATCCTATTTTGATTTTCAGTTGCTTGGGGACAAGCAACAATTTAAGTTTGGTGTTGTGATGAGCGGATAATTTGTATGCTTTTTGGCATTGTTTTTAGTATGTTTTTGGTATCTTTTAGTTAGTTTTTAGTATATTTTTATTAGTTTTTAATTAAAATTCACTTTTCTGGACTTTACTATGAGTTTGTGTGTTTTTCTGTGATTTCAGGTATTTTCTGACTGAAATTGAGGGTCCTGAGCAAAAATCTGATCCAGAGACTGAAAAGGACTGCAGATGCTGTTGGATTCTGACCTCCCTGCACTCGAAGTAGATTTTCTGGAGCTACAGAAGCCCAATTGGCGCGCTCTTAACGGCATTGGAAATTAGACATCCTGAGCTTTCCAGCAATATATAATAGTCCATACTTTGCCCAAGATTTGATGGCCCAAACCGGCGCTCAAAGTCACCTACAGAAATTCCAGCGTTAAACGCCGGAACTGGCATAAAATTTGGAGTTAAACGCCCAAACTGGCATGAAAGCTGGCGTTTAACTCCAGAAAAGGTCTCTACACGAAATTCCTTCATTGCTCAGCCCAAGCACACACCAAGTGGGCCCGGAAGTGGATTTTTCTGTCATTTACTCAATTCTGTAAACCTTAGGACACTAGTTTACTACTTATAGGATCTTTTGACATTGTATCCGTACCTTATGACCCCATAACATTTTGTACACGTTTCTTTCCACAGTATGAGCCTCTAAACCCCATGGTTGGGGGTGAGGAGCTCTGCTGTGTCCTGATGGATTAATGCAATTACTACTGTTTCTTATTCAATCATGCTTGCTTCCATTCTAAGATAATACTTGTTCTTAATCTGGATGAATGTGATGATCCGTGACAATCATCATCATTCTCAACTATGAACACGTGCCTGACAACCACCTCTGTTCTATCTTAGATTGAGTAGTTATCTCTTGGGTTCTTTAATCGGAATTTTCGTGGTATAGGCAGGACCTGATGGCAGCATTCAAGAGAATCCGGAAGGTCTAAACCTTGTCTGTGGTATTCTGAGTAGGATTCAATGATTGAATGACTGTGACGTGCTTCAAACCTGTAACCTACTGGGCGTTAGTGACAGACGCAAAAGAGTGATTCTATTCCGGTAGGGGAGGGAACCAAACCGGTGATTGGCAGTACTGTGACAGAGTGCGCGCATTAGCTTTCACTGCGAGGACGGGAGGTAGCCATTGACAACGGTGAAACCCTACACGAGCTTGCCATAGAAGGAGACTTGCGTGTTTGATGAAGAAGACAGTAGGAAAGCAGAGATTCAGAAGATGGAGCATCTCCAAAACCCCAACCTATTCTCCATTACTGCAAACAAGTAACCATTTCATGTTCTTTTGCTTTTCACAATCAATCAATCCTGATAATTTCTGATCTCCTGACTAAGATTTACAAGATAACCATAGCTTGCTTCAAGCCGACAATCTCCGTGGGATCGACCCTTGCTCACGCAAGGTATTACTTGGACGACCCAGTGCACTTGCTGGTTCGTTGTGCGGGATTGCAAAAGTGTTATTGCAATTTCGTGCACCAAGCGTTATTGTCCTTTTAAAACAATATGTTGGTCTTTTATTTTAAGTTTTTTTTTTAAATAGGTCCTTTTTAATAATAATGATATATAATTGGTCTTCTTTATTAATTGGCTTTTGTTAAGAGTCTTTTTTGCTAATTCTCTCTTACAAATAAGAGCATTAGCATGTGATTAATGAGTCATTAATGTATAAAAAAATCAGTTTCATGGAAAAATTGATAACTTTTTTTTATTTGTAATAGGGCCTAAGACCCAAGACATAATAAGTTTAATTAAACTAAGAGTAAAATACTAAAATTAACCATGAAAGATAGAGCACTCTCTCTCTCTAACGGTTAGCCAATGTGCTGAAATAATTGAGTGCAACAGAGAGACAATGTCTGGAGTTAGCTATCAGGACATGTTACGTTGGCTATAGAACCAACAGATGATATCATTAGCCATAGAACAGGCATTTATTATATGCATTTGTATGTTTTGCTTAAGTGTGCACTACTTTGATTTGCCTAATTGATTAGCATGCTTATCTGCTATTTGTATTACTTGCTGTAATTGCATTCTATTTGTGCTATCTTTGCTTGTTTTATATATCTTTGCAACTAGAGATCCCTCATATTGGCGAAAGTGACGCTGAGAATAGTTCTACCGGTGTTTCGAAGAATTGGAGGAAACAAAAAGTGAATGATTGAGTTACAATTATATTTAGAACTTGAGAACCTTAGATAATTTACTCAATTTCTAGTTTAGTATTTTCCCTTAAGTTTAACTCTGAGTGTCGGAGTTATAGGAATGCCTCTGATTTTCTCGAGACCTTATATATTACCTATGTTGGCACCATTACCATACTGAGAATCTTCGATTCTCATTCCATCATATATTGTTGTTTTCCAATTGTAAGTCAGGAGGTACCTCGTTGAGAGTTTGGAGTTTCCTATGCAAGTAAAGTTTGGTCTTTGGGATGTTGTATCTTTGTATATATATATATATATATATATATGTAGCTTTTCCTCTATATGTATTTTGGTATTCTGTCCCTCCTAGAGGATATTTTGGAGAAACAGTTGTTTTGATTTTTTGTTTTGGGATATTTTGGGATATGTATGTGTGTGTGTGTGTAAATATTCTCCGGCTAGCCTTGACTTCGCAGGCTGAGGTCAGAGCTTGATATTTATATTTTGGAACTCTGATCATTGTATATATATATGTACCTACGTCTTTTGTCTTCTTCCGTTTCTGGTTATTCTTTTACGTGAGCGATGCACTTTTTTTTTGCGATTTTTGCTTAAACTTCTCTTCAAGGCTCCTAGTTACGTATTTATTTTTAATTTTATATAATTTTATATAAACTTCTCTGTTTTATGATTTAAGCGTAAAATTCTGAGTGGTAAGGTGTTATAGTGATCCTCTGTCCCTATCTATTTCTATTTTGTACAGGGGGTCTTTCCCGTATGCTCCACATAGGAGACCAAAGACTGAAAATTTTTTGTTTCGAGATTGAATCCTAAATGTTCCAAAATTTGTCATTTATTTTTTGCGGATGTTTTTATCTTGTTTAACAAAGCTACTACTAGAGATTGCAAAAAGTTATTGAAGATTCTAAAAGCTTATGAAGAGGTAAGTGGACAGATGATAAATATCTTCAAGTCTTTCATATTTTTTACCAAGAACACACTTCCTGATGTATGAGATCAGCTTGATGCCCTATTATTTGTACCATATGTTAGATACCAGAATAAGTATTTGGGCCTTTCAGTAGTGGTTAATAGATGAAAAAGGGAGACATTTAACTACATTAAGGATAAAGTATTGCAAAAATTACAACACTGGAAGAGAGCCCTTCTTTCTCCTAGTGGAAGAGATGTATTAATTAAAACTATTGCTACAACTATTCCGATTTATATCCTGAGTTATTTCAAATTATCGAAGACACTGTTAGAAGAGATTCATAAAGCTACTATGCAATTTTGGTTGGGACAGAAGAACTCAAAGAGAAAGATGCAATGGGTCAGTTGGAAGGTTACTTGTAGGCTTAAGGATGAAGGGAGCTTGAACTTCAAAGACCTTAAAGCTTTTAATCTAGCTATGTTGGAGAAAAGAGCGTGGAGATTAATTATAAGGGCCACACTCTCTTATTCATAAAGTCTATAAGAGTAAGTATTTCAAATTCTCAATCTTCTTGCACGCAGAAATAGAAAATAACCCTTCTTGGGATGGCAAAGTATTTTAGAAGGTAGAAAGGTATTGAAAAATGGCATGGAACATAAGAAGAGGTAATTCAGTAAAGATTACTAAAAATCACTAGATAAAAAATTTTCTACCTACAGAAATTCATTTTAACTACAATAAACAAAACAATCCAGTTTGGGTATCTAAACTCATGCAACCAAACATAACTTGGAATCAAGAACTAATCAATTATACGTTTCAATCAATAGTGGCAAACACTATTCTAGAGACTGTCATTTCTCAACAAGAAGATGTTGTTACCTGGACCAGAGAGAAGAATGAAAGTTATTCTATTGTCTTAGGCTACTTGTTGGCATTCCAATTCTACCACATTCTAATCAAATTTCTTTCTAAGCAATGTAGATTGAAAGAGGTTTAGAAATCCATCCAGAGATAACAATGTCAACCAAAAATTAAATCCTTTCTTTTAGAAAGTGATGCATAAAGGATTGACAGTTACAGCTAAGTTACATACCAAAATCAATGCTGTGAGTCCCAATTGCTCTCGTCGTGTTGGTGCTATTTAAACTACAGTATATTGTATGACATTTTATTCAAATTTGGAGATAGTTTGGAGATTGGACAAACTCACATGTCCAAACCAGCATCTAGAACCATGGAGATGGTGGTTATGACTTCAAGAACAACTTAAAATAAGGAGAAGGTTCAAAGAAAAAGATTTAACTAAACATGATTCTTACTTGGCAAATATGAAAATCGAGAAACATCAAAATTTTTTAAGACAAGACTACATTCCCTCGTGAAGTGGTAGCCTTAGCAAGAACCATTGTTGAAGAATAAGAATCCATCCGCCATTGAAAAAGTAGCAGTAATTTTTCTTTACCTTTTACTCTCTGAACACTTTTCTTTCCTTTTTGTTTTTAGAATACTTAATAAGTTCTTTTTCTCTCTAGGAGGTATTTTTTTAATTTTCTTTTATTGTTTTGGAATACCCATCTTACCTTTGTCTTTTACATTGCATGTCTAATTAGACTAATCATTTTATTACATTAATAAAATTCTATGATGTATAAATACTGACACGAATATGAGATACTACACGATATAGGACATGCAGATATACAAATTTTTAAATCTTATAAGATATGAGACACGATATATATATAATATATAAATTATTTTTTAGATAAATTACAATAATATTTTAAATTTTTATTAATATTAAAATATAAAATAAATTTTTTACTGTTTTTAATATCTTTCTTTAATATAAGGTATTTAAAATATTTTTATTTTAATAAATAATAATATATATTATTTTTAAATTCATTTCAAGAATACATGTAAAGAATAAGACTGAACACGCTGACACGTGATGGTATTTAAGTGTGTCTAAGTGTGTTCAAAGAAGTTTTTATTTTTTATTAGGACACGGTTGGACACGGTAGACACGCGTGTCCAACGAGTGTCATATTCTAATTGTGTTCAATACATAGATACAATAACTCAGCAAAGTGTTCATGCTTTATGAGAGTGTCTTTTTTTTTCCTCCAAAAGATATATTTTTCTATCAGGAAAAAAGGGATTTTATATTTTAATAAATAAATTAATTATAATAATTATTGAAATAAATAATTTAAAAAATATTTACCAAAATAAATAATTCTCTCTTATCTCGTTTACACTGTAAACGAGAGATATCTATATTTAAAAAAAATATTTTTTCTGAAAATAATAAAAAATATTAATAATATCAATAATCCAAACTTTTAGCATATAATTAGTACTTAAAAGGGTTGGTAGAAGAGATTAAAATAGATATATTTGATCAATTAGTACTCAAAATGAGTACATAGAAAATTTTAGATTAAATTATAATCCAATTCGATTGATTTAAATTTTAAAAATAAAAAATTCGTACGTGTTCAAGTTCCATGATTAGAATAAATACGGTAATTGTATCCAGTCTTAAAAATTGAAAGATGGAAGCTTAAAGTTGATACACGACAAATAAAACAGAAAAAAGAATGGAAAAGTGGGAGATAACCGTTTTGAATGGGATAAATAAAACAGAAAAAAGAGTAGGAGATAACGGTTTGTCAATTGTTAGAAGAGGTTGATGGGGATAAATAAATAACTGGTTATCAATTATTAGGAGAGGTTGATAGGAATAAATAAAACAGAGAAAGAGTGGGAGATAACGGTTTCAATTCTCTTCTCATTTTTCTTTGTTATTTATCGTGCATCGACTTGCATATTTCAATTTTTAGAAGTGGAAACAATTTTTAAAAGTGGACACATTATTCTTATCATGAAATTTGAATACATACGAATTTTTTATGTTTCAAATTTAAATCTAAAATTTTTTATATACTCTTTTTAAGTACTAATTAATAAAATATATTCATTTTAATCTCTTTTACCAATCTTTGTAAGTACTAATTACATGCTAAAAATTTGCATTAAGATAACATATCTCTTTTATAATATATACGAGATATACACGTAATCGCGTCTGTCTATCTTATCTCGTTTACCATATAAATGAAATAAGAGAAAAATATTTATTTTGGTAAATATTTTTTAAATTATTTATTTATTAAAAAAATCCGAAAAAAAAAGTCACCCTATTTTTTAAACAACATATTGGTTTAGTCACCAAAAAACAACATATTGGTTTACTGGTAATTAAAAAAAAACGCAATGGATATAGATGTACGTAAGTAGTGGGGACCACACAGAAATCCAAGCCCCACTCCTGACCCAGAAAACCAGAATCTTCCCCCACCCTCTTCTCTCGTTGCTCATTCATCAATCATTATTCTCATTTCTCGTATCCCGATCTCTTCTCTTCTCTTCTCTTCTCCGCTCCCCACCACAATCCACGGCTGCCGCCGCCGTCGCGCCTCTGTTCCCTTTACCCTGCTGGAAGTGGCTGGTCAGTCGACCCATGACTCTTTGGTACGCTCTCATAAATACCTGATTCGATTCCTTTATTCAGGTTTAATTAGTGATTGATTGATTGATTTAGAGCTTGTAAATTTTGATTGATTGTGATGGATTCTGTTCTATTCCCGAATCAACCATAAGGAATCATTTCAACAGAGGAAGCGGAAAAATCTGCGTGTTTGTATGTAGTGGTGCTAGCGGGTTGTTCCTTTTTGGGTGGTTATTAGTTCAAGTTAAGCTCATGTGAATCTGGGGATAATAATAATTTGTTATTCAGAGAAGAATAAAGAAAATGACAAAAGATTCTGACTTCAGGTCTCATAAGGTAACTAGGACTAGAAATATTATTTCAAGGTATACTTCAATTTGGTAAGAATCTTTAGGGTTTATTAGAGAGGATGACTTTTAGTTGAAATTGATTCAATAACAAGAGTTTGTATGTATTTGATTGTTTATATATTTTGGAGTATGAAAATGACTAAGTGTGGGTTTTCAGAAAAAGTGTTATTTATGCATGCTTTGAAATAACAAAAGGAAATGCTGAACATATGCTTATGATTGATTTTATGATATTAGATCCTGGTGCAAGTCAACACAATAGCTCGGTAGTTCCGAAGAGCCTCTTCTGCAAATCAAGCACTGTGAGTGAATAATATGTTCATGATGGTGTTGAGAATAGAGTATCTTTGTACGTGCCTTTTGTCGTTTTATCATGTATATATGTAGGTATTTAAAGAATGTTAATGAGTATTTTTACATGTTCAGGGATTTATGGAGTAGAAATTAAGCTTTATCTAAATGGTGTTTTCTAACTTGGCACGAGAAAAGCTAATTCATTGTTTTAGCCTTTTGTAGTGTTGGTTTATGCCTTAAAAGTCACTATCAAATCTTGATCGAACTTGATTTAGGGCTTTAGAAGTTTCTCGTAGCATGTTACTATGGGTTTGGAAAGAGCTATGTTACCATATATGTTATTTTGGATATATATGCTATAATTTCAGTGTATGATCTCATCTAAGGGAGAGATTTAACAAATGGATTTTGTAGGGAGTAATCCTGAGGAAAGAGGATTATTTGAGTCAAGAACTGTTGGGATAAAATACTTATCAATAAGTGTAATGTTAATCGATATATTCTGCAAGAAACTATTTGGGTAATTTGAGCTATCAGGATATCTATAAGTGATTAGGTAAGTGCCATCAAGTCTTGGGGTGAATGTAACTTGAGCCGGTAACACCCCTCCTTTCCACTCCTCGCTCCACCTACTACAAAGGGTAACTGACCCGATAAATCTTAGATCAAAATATAATATTCCCCCAGTCCCTTGCCCCACTCAAAGCACGTCCCCAAACTTCCAACCCCATAGGAACCCCATTGTTCTGTTTATGACTTTATGTCTGATTTGGTCAAAGTGTTGACGTTTTCAGCTCTTTTTTTTCCCAAAAAAAAAAAAATAATTGTTTGCCATATCTCATTTATTCTATTTTCGAGTAAGAAAATTAAATCCATGTATTGGTTTAGAACCTGTTCTTTGTGAGTGGGATTAAATTTGTTGTTTTATTTGGTTTTGTGCTTAATGTTATCATAGGATCCTGTATAGAGTGTTATTTCACTTGGATTCTTCTGTTGATGTTTATAAGCAGTTGTGCTTGTTACTTGATTTCAGTTGCATTGATGAGATTGTAATGGAAACTGTTATTGTTAGATTGAGTTATCTTGATTATTCAGTGTAAGTAGAGAAATAGTAGCTAATAACTGTAAGTATGGTATGGAATTTATGATTAGTTGTGATTCAAATTTTAAATTGATGATGATTACTCGTTCACCAAGGTTCGTCCACATTTTAGATTACCCATTTAACCTGGTTTAGTTTTAGTTTAATATTTATCTTGAATCATCTTTCTTCTCACTTTGTCTCTGCCCTATTAAGAACAAAGTTGCCCAACTTAATCTGTCGCATCTCCTTCATATCTGAGTATATCACTTGTAACAAGATCACCAAAAACTTATGCATTGAACACCACCACACAAGTTGCACTTTTTTTTAAATAAAATTATAGTAATCTCAAATGATGTGTACCTGTTATTTATAAATTGAGCAATCCCACACCCACACACATATACAGGGTATAAAATTAAGCAAAAAGTCAAAAGCTCCCTTCTTTATAATTGATTACTCTACAAACATTTACGACATGCAGTCCGCAGGTCCAGCTACATTACATTCATGATTGTATCTTTTTTTATTATATCTTTTTTCTTTAAAAACTTGCAGTTTTTTGCTAGGTTATTGATTTTCATATATGCTTGTATTGTATGTGTGCATTGGTATATAGTCGTTTATTTGACTAAGTTTACTCTACATAGAACT
Organism: Arachis stenosperma; assembly: GCF_014773155.1. NCBI lineage: Eukaryota > Viridiplantae > Streptophyta > Magnoliopsida > Fabales > Fabaceae > Arachis > Arachis stenosperma. Next base: position 42,576,460 of record NC_080383.1, on the reverse strand, counting down.
GGATTTCTGACATGTTTTTCTAATGAATACGAAAGATGGCCGACAATGAGAATGTAGACGAAAAGACTTCCCGTGGCGCTGATTGGGAGGTTGTATCTCTCACAGCATCAACATATGCTGCTGCTCCTGGTCCAGATGAAGTTGAGTTGAAGGATGGCAACAAGGAAGACATACATGCACAGGATGAAGCAGAAACATCACGCGCATTGTTCATGTCTGGCCACTTTGTCTTTCCACCCAGTCAACATGAGAACTTGCCCGTGGAGCCTGACTGTAGCGAGATTCATGACGAATCTGGAAGCAAAGATGTTGCATCTGAGAGTACTAATGAAGAAGGGGCCAGATCTGTTGGAAAGGGTGAAGAAAACTTGACATTCCCAGGGTTAAATGTTTCAGAGGATTTTGAGGGTATACCGTATTTTGATGAGAAAATCAGCAGGTTGTCTGTTTATGGGAAACAGTTTGAGGAAGGTACAACTCTACCCGGTTTTGATTTGACTGGAAAAGAGGAAACTTTGTATGACTCTGCAAAATACACTTCTTTACACAGTGAAACGGCCATTGGTGGTGTACCATATGGAGAAATCATAGGTGAGGCTGAAACAGAGCAAGGGTCAAATGCCTCTCCCAATTTAGCGGAATCTAAGACACCTTCTGAAGATGATAAATACAGCTCTTCAAATCTTCCTTGTGGTGCTTGGTGGAAGCGAAGAGCTGCCTCCTTATATGCTCATGCAAAAGATACAAGCACATTTTGGTCTGTTTTCATTGCTGCTGCAGTGATGGGCCTTGTGATGCTTGGGCATCGCTGGCAGCAGGAAAGAGCTTTGCAACTCAAGTGGCTTAGTGTAAATGATGAGGTATTCTATTTCAACTCTTACTACGATAAGCTTTATTTTGTCGTATTTTAGTTTAAAATATTTTCATTCACTGTCAATTTCGAAGTATTTTAACATAGTCATCTTATACCGTATTGTTGCTAGACCAGTAATGTGTATAACTTTTCCTTTAGACGTAGAACTTTATGATGATTTGATTATTCTGACAGTGTAAAACCTTTTCTAGACTGTATCAGTTAATCTTTTGATATAAAATCAAAATGTGTCAGTTCATAGCATTGCATTCACTTGTAACATAGAAAGTAGTCTTATTTTGTCACACTTACTTAGACTAGTGTCTTTGACTGTACTTGTGCACAGCATACTTATCTACAATCAGCATGACAACATGTGCACTTAATTGTCTTTTACACATTAAGATTCTTCTGGTGGTGATACTTGGAGTAGGAATGAATAAATGATGATGTAGAATGTTGATCGGCTGAGTGTGAAAATCATGAATAAAAAATGGATGACCGTGTATAGTGATTTAAAACAAGAATGAAATTGGCATCACTTCAAAAATTAAGATTGCTATTACTACATTTTGGTGCAAAGCTTTAGCTGCTCTCTTTTTAATTTAATGCTTCAAATTGAATATTTGGGGTTTAGCAGGCAAGAAGCAGGGTCCTTGTTCCCTTACATCGGCTCAAAGATGTGATTGTTGGTGGCCACCGTCGTGGTTCCTTGATTAGGGGAGGCTCCTCCGGTGAAAGTTAGAGAGTATTGCTCGGTGCATGTAGCTCCAACTATTGTGAAAACTAAAGATGATGACGAAAAATTGTGGGTGCGAAAAAGGCTGTGAAAGAGAAATGCTAAGGTTGTCTGAAATGCAGGCAACATTAGGATAGGTCAAGTTTCCAATTTATGATGGCTGTTGTGCTGGCTTGGGACTAGGATTGGTTGACCTTCCATTCTGTGAATGTTGTGAAAATATTTCATATTGTGAATTTTCTTTATCTCTGCTGTGATTTGCAATGTATAGCTATGGAATGTTATTCAACATAGTAAGTTTGTTTCATTCTGTTTATCGACATTACATTTTATGCACTAAGGATGAGATGAAAATGAAAATGAAATTGTAACAGAATTCCATGTCAGCCGTTACTGTTCTGATGATCTTTTTTCTTTTTACAACCAGAGTATCTGGTGTTATTGTTAAGCATAGTGATTAATCGCATGGTAATTTGTAGACACTTTAATAGCTAACCTCAAATTTTAAAACTCCTTATGTCCAATGCCAATATCATATTATGTTAGAAATATTTTCTTGCAAATTTTTCATATCCTGCATGCATCTGTATTTCTACAATGTTCGCAAATTTTTACTTCCTTTTCCTTGGTCAGATGTACCCATGTAACAAAGGACAAGAAACATTAATCAAAATAAGCTATTTAAATTACAAATCTACAATCCACCATTAATTAAAGACAATCATAATTCACCTGAGTAGAACAATTACTTTCGTCTTTTTAGTTTTGGTTTTGTGGGACAATATTTCCGTGGAAGCAACCCTAGAAGTGTAGAACTCGAAGAAAACCATCAAAAACATTGCAATGAGTATGTGTGCACTTTGGACTTAATGTAGTCCACCAATTTTTTCAGATATTGGGCTTCATTGGAGCAGGCTTAATGACAGCGTAATTAGGCCAGTCGATGTTGATTTCAGTGTTGTACCCTAACCCAATACCAAGAAAAAGAGAAAAGAAACAAGAAAGCTAGACAATTAGAAACAGACAAGCAAATAAAAAGCTATAGAATAAAGAAAGCCACCAACTAATTAATACACTATGCATGGAATGTTACCAAGATTAAAAATCTCTTATAAATTTTTAATAAAAATTGAATTGTAATAATATATTCGGCAAGTGTAACAACTTTGAGAAAAGCGTTGCTAAACTATTCCCTTCATTTTTCTCTCTGTTTCTCAAGATTATTCCTTTCTTATTATTGGGGGGAAGAAGATATCAATTTCTTTTAGGGGTAATTAGACTTGCCCTTCCATTTAGTTGTCTCTCTAATATTGGTTTGCCCAACTTAAAACTATTATATGACTAGTTTATTAAAAAATTCAAAAATAAATTAAGAAACCCATAGTGATAAAAAGTAGCAATAATGAACAATGGAATAATTATAATTGCTATATTTTATTTTTAAAATTGTATATAAAAAAGAATTGGTATCGTATACAAGATAAGTTGGTTTGGTTAACATTTTCCTTCTTAGTGTAATGCCTACGTGACATACATGTTATTGTAGTGCTTTAGCTTTTGGCTTTGGCTTTTGCTTTTTCAAGTAAGCAAGATTTCACTTACATCATAGGTTCTCTTTACATATCTCCTATCAAACACTACTTTAACTTGTTCATGACTCAAATTGAAATATCCTTTTAATCCAAGTTCTAATCAACTTCTTACCTACCCTACTAATAAACACCGTTAAGTTTCTTAGAACTTATATATCTATTTCTTCTCACATGGGCGCACTATATATTGTTCATCTTTAAAGACATGTCAAGATCAATTGTATAGTTGTGCGATGTTTCTTTGCAAATTATCAGTTTAATTAAAGGTTTATTTAATTTATTACTTAAAAAGTTTTAACACATTTAACATTCCAAAAATATTTGGGAGACAATAGAAATTAGTTCAATCAATCTGAACTTACTATATTTTGCATTTATTAATTACTGTTAAATAAATGAATAATATTAAATGTAATAAATTTATGCTTTTAAATATTATGTACATAAAATTAAAAATTTTAAATTAAACAAAATAATTGTCGATAAACTATAGCTCAAAGGCATTTATTCCCCTCCCCTTCTTGTTCTATTCTCAAGTTCAAGCCAATTATAATATAATTTGACTATTTATCATGGTTTTGAAAACCGAATTGGACCGGCCGGTTCAACCAGAAAAACAGGAAACTGATAACTTAACCGGTCCGAGTAAGGTCAGAAACCGTCTGGCAGAAAATTAGTGAAAAAACTGGTCAAACCGGCGGTTAACCGGTGAACCGGGAGAACTGGTCGGTTTTTTACGGTTTATTGGTTTGCATATTAAACTTCAAAACGGCGTCATTTTGAAGAAAAAAAAAGAAAAGGGCTACGCAGAAGCCACGAACCCTAATGGCTAATTCGGTCCCAATCCTCATCTCACTATCTCAGTATCTCAGTCTTAACTCTCACCCTCTCACCCTCTCAGGAACCCTAATAGCCACCACCATCGCCACCGCATCCCACCGCCATCGCCACTGCATCCCACAGCCCCTCTTCGCCGTCCCACAGCCCTTCTTCGCCGTCGCGGAGCTCCTCTCCTCCATCGCCGTCGCGGAGCTCCTCTCTTCCACCGTTGTCGCCGAGCTCTCCACCTCCACCGTCGTCGCCGGTAATACTCTGCCTTCCACCTCGGCTCCTATTTAATCGTCGCCTACTCTATGCTTGATTTTTTAATTTTTTGATTTTTCTGTTCATGATTTGTTAAGTCTGTGTTCATCTGTTCATGTTTTGTTAGCTATGTTCATCAGAAGTTCAGAACATGTTTATAATTTGATTTTTCTGTTCATGTTTCTGTTCCTATTTGTTCATGCTGGATTACATGATTTTGGTTGCTACTTGATGTTTATCTGGATTACATGATTTTGAGTTGCTGCTTCATGTTTATCTGGATTACATGATTTTGGTTTCTGTTTGATGAATCTTCAATCTGTTTTTGGCTTTCTATTATGTTGCGTTTATTGGTGACTTGGGATTGAATGATGATCATTGCAAGCAAATTGAGGCTGGGGCGTTGAAGGCAGCTGGGGAATTTGTCATCCTTCTTTTCTCTGTGTGTTTATGTGTGCTTATTAATATTTATAGAGTTGTTTCTTGTTACTGTGTGTGTTTGTAATCAATAGCCAATAGTTATGGATTTGAGAATATTTTTACTTTTTGCTGCTTCAATTTTGCTGCTTCATGAATCTGTTTAGAAATAGGGTTTTGTTGCTTCTGCTTGATTCAGTGACGAGTATAGGGGTAATTCATAATTCATCCATTGTTTGCTTCTATTTTCTTGCCACTTTGTTCTTATTGCTTCTTGTCTTTGATTTTCTGATTGTTATAGATGGAACAATCACAAAGTATAAGAAGTTTGCTTGAATAAAATTTTCCTCCAATGAGTAGTTACTTTAAAAATTGGCCAAGCCTTAGAACCTTGAGCAATTGCAATGTCATCTATCTTTGTCAAAGAGAATACTCCTTCCACAACAGGACTCAACCATTCAAGATGAAGCATCATGATCTTTACCTGCTCCGGAAACATTTGAAGCTTTGGAACAATAATACTCCAAAATCAATTGGTAAGGTGATAACAAAGCAGTGGCTAAATTGTTCAATGATCTTGAGAAGAACATTATCCATGAAACTTTTATTACTGAGTATCTTTGTATCTGTATAAGACTTGAATGCTTTCTGTAAACATCTTTGGCAGAGAAAAGTAGCCACACCCTTGTAATGCCAAAAAGAAAAGCTAGCAGTATTTAGTATTTACTATTGTGTCAATCACTAGTGATACTGAAGTATACTTCAAGACTAAGCCTTGATTTTATATATTTAAAATTATTTTTAGGTTTTTTAATAATTTTATTTAATATTTAATTAAACCAGTTGAACCCCGGTCGAACCAATGAACCATTGAACCAATAACCTCACCGGTTTATTGACCGGTCCAGTTCTCGCAACCTTGCTATTTATTATCTCCCTATTATTATTCTAAAATTCAATATATCTAAATACAAATTATATTTACATGTTAAGTTTCAAATTTACCTGAAGTTTTTAAGTGATACATAATTTGCAGCCGATGTTGGGTGTAGTACTAAAACACTTGAATTTTTGTGCTATGACTTTCCTTTTTTTAAGACTTTTAACTCTGATTTTTTTAAATAAACAAAATAAATATTTTATTTATCAAAATACGTAATTTATAAAATTTTTATTAAAATGCACATTTTTTATCTCGTTTACATTGTAAACGAAATAAAATTGTGCGTATCTCGTTTACAGTATAAACGAGATAAGACATGAATCGACGTGACTGTATTATGTTTGTATATGTAGTGTGTAACGGCCTTATCTCTTTTACAGTGTAAATGAAATACGTGCACTCTTATTTCATTTACACTGTAAACGAGATAAGAGTGGGTCTATATATGTATTTTGTCCACAGTGCCGTTTTAGTTCTTATCTCATCCATTTCTTCAACTTTTCTCCCATTTCTACTCTTTTCTAATCAAATTTTTGAATTACTACGAGATTATGGCACGCGCCAATGCACATGATGCAGACATTAACCGACTAAATGCGACATGGCACATCACTGGGGCAGCCGACTTTGAGATTGGTATTGTTTTTTGTTTTGCGTTTATGTTAAAACATACATGTGTAGCCAAACGTAGGGTACTTTTATAGAAGTAGTATGCAGTATATGTTAGGTGAATGAATATATTATTTTCAATAGTTTACTGATAGGGTATGATTGTAAGCATAATTTGATATGGATTTGTTAGTTAAATATTTATTTGGGTTTGTTTTTCTTTAATTAATTTAGTTATTAATTATTTAACTAAATATTTTTTAGTTAACTTAATTAAGTAACAAGATGTTTGTGTTTCTAGTTATTAAATATTTAAGCAAATAATTTTTTTAATTTTGTTATTACTTAAATTAAGTTATTAAGTTGATGATTTACTTGTTGTTAGTTATTTAAGTAAATATTTTTATTTAATGTAAGTTATGAAGGAGATGGAAAATGAATGTTATTATTAATTATTTAACTAAATATTTTTATTTAAACTAAATTATATAGACTTCTATTAATTTAGTTATTAATTATTTAAGTAAATATTTTTAGTTAAATTAATTTATACGGTAAATGTTTGTAGTTGTTTGTTAAAATAGTTTACTTATAATATAAATTAATTTGTTACGTAAACGTTTATGTAATAGAATTTTTTGTTGTGAAGGTTTTATAGCTTTATATGTTTACACATTTCTAATTCGTGTTTTTTGTTGTTTACCAGAGGCCTCGCCTACTTCTTCTCAGGAGAGTGAGTCACACACTCCCACCACCAGACGTTATTGTCCCCCTACTTTAGGGAGGCTGGCTTCAGCGACGTGGTGCCACTTTTTCATGTTTGATAACTCCCTGATATCAGTATTTGTGGAGCACTAGCATCTTGAGACCCACACTTTTCACCTGGTGTGGGGTGAGTGCCCATCACCTTGCAAGGCCTCTCGTATCACCTCGGGCTACGCACACATAGAGACCCAGTCAGTGGGTGCTTCCGTGATTTTCATACATGGTACGAGACCGAGACTTGGGAGTTGGTGGAGTGGTTGTTCGGTGCCAGACCTCCTGCAATCCAGCAGTAAGGTCAACAGAGGAAGGAGTCATTTTCCCTCAAGATGACATGGCTTCGGGAGCGATTTCGACAGATATCCGATATTGATGATCTGGCCACCCTCTGACAGTATGCGAGGTGCTACATATTGTTGTTGATTGGGGGTTACCTGATGATTAATAAGTCAAATAATCAGATCCATCTTTGGTGGCTCCCACTACTAGATGACTTTCAGAGGTGTCGTTCTCTATCTTAGGGATCTGTGGTGCTAGCATGGACCTACTGTTCTTTATGCTCTACAGCACACCGCTCTACCATAGACATCGCAGGATGCACTCCCCTGCTAGTATCTTAGATATATCAGAGATTTTTCCAGTGGTGTCCACCTGAGCGACAAGTTTATATGTACCCCGTGGCTGCGAGGTAACTGTTCACTACGGTTTTGCACTTTTCTTCGTTTACAAAATTCAATATGATTTGCAATTAATTTAATCATGGTTATTCTTGCAAATTTTCATAGGTTGACAGGCATGACACAGTAGAGCAGGGACTAGCACGAGCAGAGAGTCCTGGATTGGCATCAGGCATTGGATCAATTACAGTTGGATGAGGTAAGCGAGTTACTCTTTTATTTGGTCATAGTTGCATAAATTATTCATACTTTTTTAGCACCTATCACTGATGATTATTTCACAACGTACATTGTAGTTCTTGTGGACACCCTACGACAATCCTGCACTACAGGACATCTGCCCGCCATGTCTGAAGAAAGAGGCTGATGAGCGGATAAAATGTACGCTTTTTGGCATTGGTTTTAGTATGTTTTTAGTAGTTTTAGTTGAGTTCTTAGTATATTTTTATTAGTTTTTAGTTAAAATTCACTTTTCTGGACTTTACTATGAGTTTGTGTGTTTTTCTGTGATTTCAGGTATTTTCTGGCTGAAATTGAGGGACCTGAGCAAAAATCTGATTCAGAGACTGAAAAGGACTGTAGATGCTGTTGGATTCTGACCTCCCTGCATTCGAAGTGGATTTTCTGGAGCTACAGAAGCCCAATTGGCGCGCTCTCAACGGCATTGGAAAGTAGACATCCTGGGCTTTCCAGCAATATATAATAGTCCATACTTTGCCCAAGATTTGATGGCCCAAACCGGCGTTCAAAGTCACCTACAGAAATCCCAGCGTTAAACGCCGGAACTGGCACCTAAATGGGAGTTAAACGCCCAAACTGGCACCAAAATGGGAGTTAAACGCCAAGAAGAGTCTCTACACGAAAATTACTTCATTGCTCAGCCCAAGCACACACCAAGTGGGCCCGGAAGTGGATTTTTATGTCATTTACTCACCTTTGTACACCTTAGACTACTAGTTTTCTATATATAGAACCTTTTACTATTGTATTTTCATCTTTGGACATCTAGTTCTTAGATCAGATCTTGGTTCTTCTGGTTCCCTCTCTGGGGCCGAAACCAATGATCACTCTTGTTCTTATGTATTTTCAACGGTGGAGTTTCTACACACCATAGATTAAGGTGTGGAGCTCTGCTGTACCTCGAGTATTAATGTAATTACTATTGTTCTTCTATTCAATTCCGCTTGTTCTTTGTCCAAGATATCACTTGTTCTTCAACTTGATGAAGGTGATGATTGACGCCCATCACCATTCTCACCCATGAACAAAGTGACTGACAACCACTCTTGTTCTACAAGCATCTGAGGCTTAGTGAATATCTCTTGGATTCTTTAATCGAAATCTTCGTGGTATAGGCAAGAACTGATGGCAGCATTCAAGAGAATCCGGAAGGTCTAACCTTGTCTGTGGTGTTCTGAGTAGGATTCAATGACTGAATGACTGTGACGTGCTTCAAACTCCTAGCAGGCTAGGGCGTTAGTGACAGACGCAAAAGTATCAATGGATATTATTCCGGCCTGACCGAGAACCGACAGCTGAATTCCGCTATGCCGTGACAGGACATATGCAATCGCTTTCACTGAGAGGATGGGAGGTAGCTGCTGACAACAGTGAAACCCTACACGAGCTTGCCATGGAAAGGAGTAAGAAGGATTGGATGAAGACAGTAGGAAAGCAGAGAGACGGAAGGGAAGGCATCTTCATATGCTTGTCTGAAGCTCTTACACCAATGATATACATAAGTATCTCTATCTTTATCTTTATGCTTTATTCGTTTATCACTATACCCATTTGAGTCTGCCTGACTGAGATTTACAAGATGACCATAGCTTGTTTCATACCAACAATCTCTGTGGGATCGACCCTTACTCACGTAAGGTATTACTTGGACGACCCAGTGCACTTGCTGGTTAGTTGTGTGAAGTTGTAGTGATCACAATTTCGCGCACCAAGTTTTTGGCGCCGTTGCCGGGGATTGTTTGTGTATGGACAACTGACGGTTCATCTTGTTGCTTAGATTAGGTATTATTTTTTTTCAGAGTTCTTAAGAATGAATTCTAGTGTTTCAAGGTGATGTTCTTATCATCACCAAAGCTGATTGATCATCATCAATTTAGCTCTTGAATGCAATGTCCTGCTGAAGCTTAGCTAGCTATGTCTAATTCCTTTAGACTAAAGCTTTAGACTAACATTGCATGATTCCTGGAATTCTCATTAAGAATTTTGATACCTTTATTTTCCTTTTCACTTAATTTTCGAAAAAGCACAAAAAAAAAATTTATAAAATCATAAAATCCAAAAATATTTCTTGTTTAAGTCTAGTGTCTCATTTTAAGTTTGGTGTCAATTGCATGTTTCTGTTCTTCTTGCATTTTTCGAATTTATGCATGTGTCTTAATTAATCTTCAAGTTGTTCTTGATGATTTTCTTGTTTTGATCTTTGAAATCTATTGACTTGAGTGTTTTGTTGTTTCTCATATGCATTCTCATGTAGTTAGTGTCAATAGTATACAAACTGCTAAGTTTGGTGTCTTGCATGCATTGTTATTTGATTGCATTTTGATTATTCCTTATTATTAAAAATCCAAAAATATTTTTAATTTGTGTCTTTTCAAGTCAATAATACAGAGAATTGAAGATTCAGAACATACTGCAGAGGAATCACACAGAAAAAGCTGGGCATTCAAAAATGCCCAGTGAAGAAGGCAGACTGGCGTTTAAACGCCAGCCAGGGTACCTGGTTGGGCGTTTAACGCCCAAAAAGGGTGCATTTTGGGCGTTAAACGCCAGAATGTATACCATTCTGGGCGTTTAACGCCAGGACGGTGCTAGGGGAAGAATTTTGTTTTCAAATCAATTTTTTTTCAAGTTTTCAAAGTTTTTCAAAATCAAATCTTTTTCAAATCATATCTTTTCAATCAAATGTTTTCAAAATCAATTTCTTTCCTTTTTCAAAGATACTTACTAACAATTAATGATTTGATTGAACATTTTTTGCCTTTTCTGTTAAGGAAGGTTTTATGTTTGAATCATATCTTTTCTTGTTAGGCAAGTCATTAATTTTTAAAATCATATCTTTTCAAATTGTTTTCAAATCATATCTTTTAAAATTGTTTTCAAATCATATTTTCTCAATCACATTTTTTTAAAAACCAATCATATCTTCTTAACCACATCTTTTTCAAAATAGTTTTCAATCAAATCTTTTTAACTTCTAATTTCAAAATCTTTTTTCAAAAATCACTTGATTTCTTTCCCACTCTTATTTTCGAAAATCAATTAGTGTTTTTCAAAAATTTTTCAAAATCTTTTACTTAATTTTCGAAAATTACTTCCCTTCTTCTCACATCCTTCTGTTTATGGACTAACACTATCCCTTAATGCAAAATTCGAACTCCATCTTCTTTGATAAGTTCGAATTTTCTACCTCTGTCTTCCATTTTTCTTTTCCTCTGACACCTCAAGGAATCTCTATACTGTGACATAGAGGATTCCATATTTTCTTGTTCTCTTCTCTTTCATATGAGCAGGAACAAAGACAAAGGCATTCTTGTTGAAGCTGACCCTGAACCTGAAAGGACCTTGAAGAGAAAGCTAAGAGAAGCCAAAACACAACTCTCTTTAGAGGACCTGACCAAATTCTTCAAAGAAGAAGAACACATGGCAGCCGAAAACAACAACAATGCCAACAATGCAAGGAAGGTGCTGGGTGACTTTACTGCACCTACTCCCAACTTCTATGGGAGAAGCATCTCTATCCCTGCCATTGGAGTAAACAACTTTGAGCTTAAGCCTCAATTAGTTTCTCTAATGCAACAGAATTGCAAGTTCCATGGACTTCCAATGGAAGATCCTCATTAGTTTTTAGCTGAGTTCTTGCAAATCTGTGACACAGTCAAGACTAATGGGGTAGACCCTGAGGTCTATAGACTGATGCTATTCCCTTTTGCTGTAAAAGACAGAGCTAGAATATGGTTGGACTCTCAACCTAAAGAAAGCCTGGACTCTTGGGAAAAGCTAGTCAATGCCTTCTTGGCAAAGTTCTTTCCACCACAAAGATGGAGTAAGCTTAGAGTGGAAGTCCAAACCTTCAGACAGAAGGATGGAGAATCCCTCTATGAAGCTTGGGAAAGATACAAACAATTAATCATAAAATGTCCTTCTGACATGCTTTCTGAATGGAGCATCATAGGTATTTTCTATGATGGTCTCTCTGAACTATCCAAGATGTCTTTGGATAGCTCTGCTGGAGGATCTCTTCATCTGAAGAAGACGCCTAACAAGATATTGACTCAACAAGTCATTTGATTTCTCAAAGTCTGTCTGGAATGCAAAATGCACCAAGCAGTACTAAGGATGCTTCATCTGAGGAAGAAGCTTATGATCCTGAGAACCCTTCAATGGAAGAGGTGAATTACCTAGGAGAATCCTATGGTAACACCTATAATTCTTCATGGAGAAATCACCCAAATTTCTCATGGAAGAATCAAGAGAGACCTCAACAAGGTTTCAACAACAATAATGGTGGAAGAAACAGGTTTAGCAATAGCAAGCCTTTTCCATCATCTTCTCAGCAACAGACAAAGAACTCTAAGCAGAACCCCTCTGACTTAGCAACCATGGTCTCTGATCTAATCAAAACCACTCAAAGTTTCATGAATGAAACAAGGTCCTCCATCAGAAATTTGGAAGGACAAGTGGGTCAGCTGAGCAAGAAAGTTACTGAACTCCCTCCTAGTACTCTCCCAAGTAATACAGAAGAAAATCCAAAAGGAGAGTGCAAAGCAATAACCATGGCCGAATATGGAGAGGAAAGAGAGGAGGTGGACGCCACTGAGGAAGACCTCAGTGGGCGTGTACCAATCTCCTCTGAGTTCCTCAATGAGGAACAATGGGAATCTGAGGCTCAAAATGAGACCATAGAGATTCCATTGGACTTACTTCTGCCATTCATGAGCTCTGATGAGTATTCTTCCTCTGAAGAGGATGAGTATGTCACTGAAGAGCAAGTTGCTAAATACCTTGGAGCAATCATGAAGCTAAATGACAAGTTATTTGAAAATGAGACTTGGAAAGATGAACCTCCCTTGCTCACCAAAGAACTGGATGACTTGTCTAGGCAGAAATTACCTCAAAAGAGACAAGATCCTGGAAAGTGCATGGATGAATCCATCATCCTTGGCAGACCCTTCCTAGCCACAGTAAAGGCTGTGATTGATGTTGATGGAGGTGAACTGATCATTCAAGTGAATGAAGAATCCTATGTGTTTAAAGGCTCAAGGATATCCCTCTGTCACCATGGAGAGGAAGCTTGAAGAGCTTCCCTCAAATCAGAGACAAATAGAGCCCCCACAGTCAAACTCTAAGTTTGGTGTTGGGAGGCCACAACCAAACTCTAAGTTTGGTGTTGAACCCCCACATTCAAACTCTAAGTTTGGTGTTGGGAGGTTCCAACATTGCTCTGATCATTTGTGAGGCTCCATGAGAGCCCTCTGTCAAGCTACTGACATTAAAGAAGCACTTGTTGGGAGGCAACCCAATGTTTTATAATTAACTATTTCCTTTTGTTATTTTATCTTTTTTGTAGGTTGATGATCATAAGAAGTCACAAAATCAATGAAAAAAGCAAAAACAGAATGAAAAACAGGAAGAAAAACAGCACACCCTGGAGGAAGATGCTGCTGGCGTTCAAACGCCAGTAAGCCTAGCAGATGGGCGTTTAACGCCCAGTCTGGCACCATTCTGGGTGTTTAAACGCCAGAAGGGGGCACCAGACTGGCGTTAAACGCCAGGAAAGGGCAAGAACCTGGCGTTAAACGCCAGAATGGGCCAGCCCGGCGTTTAACGCCAGAATTGGCTCAAAACGTGGATTTTGATGCCATTTGGTGCAGGGATGACTTTTTCTTGACACCTAAGGATCTGTGGACCCCACAGGATCCCCAAACAACCCCACCACTCTCTCTTCTTCTTCACCCATTCACCAATCACCTCAACATCTCTTTCTCTTTACCACTCACATCCATCCTTCATAAAACACCACTTCTTCCCCTCTTTTGGCCGAACCACAAAGCCATCTCCCTCTCCTCCATTTCTTCTTCTTCTACTCTCTTCTTTCTTCTTTTGCTCGAGGACGAGCAAACCTTTTAAGTTTGGTGTGGTAAAAGCATTGCTTTTTGCTTTTCATAACCATTGGCATCCAAAGCCGGTTCAACTGAGAAGGCATGACCTCAAGCCCATCACTAGAAGAAGATGGAGCAAACAAGAGACCCCTCTCATCAAGAAATCCCTGAGATACCTCAAGGGATGCACTTTCCTCCACAAGACTACTGGGAGAAATTAACACCTCCCTAAAAATTAAGTTCCAACATGGGACAACTAAGGGTGGAGCACCAAGAACATGCCATCCTCCTCCATGAAATTGGAGAAGATCAAAGGATCATGAGAGAGGAGCAACAAAGACAAGGAAGAGACATTGAGGAGCTCAAGCACTCCATAGGATCTTCAAGAAGAAGAAAGAGCCGCCATCACTAAGGTGGACCCGTTCTTTAATCTCCTTGTTCTTTATTCTTCTGTTTTTTCGAAAATTATGCTTTATGCTTATCCATGTTTGTGTCTTATGATCATTAGTGTCTATGCCTTAAAACTATGAATATGAATCCATCACCTTTCTTAAATGAAAACTGTTTTTATCACAAAAGAACAGAAGTACAGGATTTCAAATTCATCTTTAAAACTAGCTTAATTAGTTTGATGTGGTGACAATACTTTTTGTTTTCTGAATGTATGCTTGAACAGTGCATATGTCTTTTGAATTTGTGGTTCATGAATGTTAAAATTGTTGGCTCTTGAAAGAATGATGAAAAAGGAGACATGTTACTGAGGATCTGATCAAAAATATTGAAGAAAAAGCAGACAAAAAAAAAAGAAGCAGAAAAACGAAAAAAAAAGGGGAGAAAAGAAAAGAAAAAAAAGAAAAAAGTTGTGATCCAACGCAAAAAGAGTGTTAAGAACCCTGGACACCTCTAATTGGGGACTTTAGCAAAGCTGAGTCACAATCTGAAAAGGTTCACCCAATTATGTGTCTGTGGCATGTATGTATCCGGTGGTAATACTGGAAGACAGAGTGCTTTGGGCCACAGCCAAGACTCAATAAGTAGCTGTGTTCAAGAATCATCATACTTAACTAGGAGAATCAATAACACTATCTGGATTCTGAGTTCCTAAAGAAGCCAATCATTCTGAATTTCAAAGGATAAAGTGAGATGCCAAAACTGTTCGGAGGCAAAAAGCTACTAGTCCCGCTCATCTAATTTGGAGCTTAGTTTCATTGATAATTTGGAGTCTATAGTATATTCTCTTCTTTTTATCTTATTTGATTTTCAGTTGCTTGGGGACAAGCAACAATTTAAGTTTGGTGTTGTGATGAGCGGATAAAATGTACGCTTTTTGGCATTGGTTTTAGTATGTTTTTAGTAGTTTTAGTTGAGTTCTTAGTATATTTTTATTAGTTTTTAGTTAAAATTCACTTTTCTGGACTTTACTATGAGTTTGTGTGTTTTTCTGTGATTTCAGGTATTTTCTGGCTGAAATTGAGGGACCTGAGCAAAAATCTGATTCAGAGACTGAAAAGGACTGTAGATGCTGTTGGATTCTGACCTCCCTGCATTCGAAGTGGATTTTCTGGAGCTACAGAAGCCCAATTGGCGCGCTCTTAACGGCATTGGAAAGTAGACATCCTGGGCTTTCCAGCAATATATAATAGTCCATACTTTGCCCAAGATTTGATGGCCCAAACCGGCGTTCAAAGTCACCTACAGAAATCCCAGCGTTAAACGCCGGAACTGGCACCTAAATGGGAGTTAAACGCCCAAACTGGCACCAAAATGGGAGTTAAACGCCAAGAAGAGTCTCTACACGAAAATTACTTCATTTCTCAGCCCAAGCACACACCAAGTGGGCCCGGAAGTGGATTTTTATGTCATTTACTCACCTTTGTACACCTTAGACTACTAGTTTTCTATATATAGAACCTTTTACTATTGTATTTTCATCTTTGGACATCTAGTTCTTTGATCAGATCTTGGTTCTTCTGGTTCCCTCTCTGGGGCCGAAACCAATGATCACTCTTGTTCTTATGTATTTTCAACGGTGGAGTTTCTACACACCATAGATTAAGGTGTGGATCTCTGCTGTACCTCGAGTATTAATGCAATTACTATTGTTCTTCTATTCAATTCCGCTTGTTCTTTGTCCAAGATATCACTTGTTCTTCAACTTGATGAAGGTGATGATTGACGCCCATCACCATTCTCACCCATGAACAAAGTGACTGACAACCACTCTTGTTCTACAAGCATCTGAGGCTTAGTGAATATCTCTTGGATTCTTTAATCGGAATCTTCGTGGTATAGGCAAGAACTGATGGCAGCATTCAAGAGAATCCGGAAGGTCTAACCTTGTCTGTGGTGTTCTGAGTAGGATTCAATGACTGAATGACTGTGACGTGCTTCAAACTCCTAGCAGGCTAGGGCGTTAGTGACAGACGCAAAAGTATCAATGGATATTATTCCGGCCTGACCGAGAACCGACAGCTGAATTCCGCTATGCCGTGACAGGACATATGCAATCGCTTTCACTGAGAGGATGGGAGGTAGCTGCTGACAACAGTGAAACCCTACACGAGCTTGCCATGGAAAGGAGTAAGAAGGATTGGATGAAGACAGTAGGAAAGCAGAGAGACGGAAGGGAAGGCATCTTCATATGCTTGTCTGAAGCTCTTACACCAATGATATACATAAGTATCTCTATCTTTATCTTTATGCTTTATTCGTTTATCACTATACCCATTTGAGTCTGCCTGACTGAGATTTACAAGATGACCATAGCTTGCTTCATACCAACAATCTCCGTGGGATCGACCCTTACTCACGTAAGGTATTACTTGGACGACCCAGTGCACTTGCTGGTTAGTTGTGTGAAGTTGTAGTGATCACAATTTCGCGCACCAGAGGCAAAGTGGAGCATATGGATGTCTGTTGTTCCCCTCGTTTGCTTCAACATAATTGAATTTTACCATGTCGATCGGGTTAAGCACCAGTTTAATGGCGAGCAGCCAGTGCCAGGGGACCCGGTCAAAGTTGACAAGTTCCTGGCTACCACAGGATGTGGCGAGAATGTCTGGTGGCCTACCAAGTTTCGAGAGTGGTATGATCGGTGGAGGGCTTAATTTGAGAAAGGATACAGGATATCCATTCAGCCGTGCACAGACTATCGGCCGACGCAGGAGTACTGCGATTGGTATCGGTAGGCTTGCTGTGTTAGACACTTGTTAGAACATAATGTGCTTGATGACCCCAGGCTGTTGTACATACTGGAAGACGTGCAGCCTACTACCAGCTAGTTGAGGGACATCATACATCTTCCCTGGGATGTCCCTAACCGTCATCGGTGGGCCAGCAAGGTTTGGCTGGACACTCGGAGGCCTACCAGAAGAGAGAGGGTGCCAGAGAACACGAAGGAGCTGCAGGACCCCGAAGGGACAGGGTTAGGCCTCGCACGAAGCGCTTAGACGTGGAGTCCAAGGAGGAGGCTGAGTATCACCGATAGGAGGAGCATGGGAATATGTCTAGCGGGTTTAATGACTTACTGTCGCCACGACCACCACCATCACCCTCTCCACCATCACCACCACCACATCAGCCACCTGGTTCACGTTCACAGGGACCTCGGGACGATTAGGATAATTTCCCTGCATGTATGGCATGATGTAGGGGCGTCCAGCAGTCGTCACGTGGCATTGGATAGAGAGTAGAGCATGGGTAGAGAGTAGAGCATGGGGCATGTCGATCGGTAGTCATCTGCTCCTATATCTACCTCAGTCTAGGAACCATACATTTCATCGGGAACTAGCTCCTCATACAATACACATGGCCGATCAGATGCACAATATGTGACACCTCCATTGGTAGACTATGTGCTCCTCATGACAGCATCCCAGCCGATGCTGGCACCACCTTTTCCTTCCCCTGGTCAGCAGCAGTATCAGCCTTGTCCATATGTACAGTTGCCTTACCCGGACAGTTACTATCAGCTTGCTCCTGACCCACGCCCTAGCAGACCTCACCGACAGACACTGCCTCTGCCCTATGGCACGGGACATCACCTGCATTACCATGACGATCAACACCAATGACTTTCTTATGTTTAAACTTTACGTTATGTTATTTGTTATTGAAGTTGTAGCTTGACACAATATTTAAGTACGTTAGCATCGTTGTTGTAACTTGTGTCTTCGATATTAGTTTATGTAATTTATGCCATTGTTGTATTTAAATGTGTTTCTGTGCTGCATTTAAAATTTTATAAATCAACAACGAAGGAAAGTGCATCGAATTTCAATTTACTCAAACTGAAAAAACAAATGAAACAAGTTATCACAACATTCAAGTACAAAATTAACAAAGTCAACTAAGTTATCACGCTACGAGCCAGTTGACAACCCCAAACAATTACACCACCAAACTAAATTAAGCCTCGTCTATAGGTTAGTTTGGACAGCCTCTCCGGTATGCCCGGTTTGCCTGCATAGACCACACCTCTTCTCTTGGTGCTCAACCTTATCCATCTTATTACGAAACCTGGTTAAAATAGGTTTTCCAGTGGCCTTCCTACGCATGACTAGATTAGGACGCAACCGTGTCCCGAACCACTCCAGCCAAAGCTTCTCGTTTGGTATCAGTGGGAACTCCGTCTCATACACCATGAACACAGTGGACTGCAAGTACACTGAATGCACGCACGGACTCCATTTGACACTAGCAGCGGCAAAAGCGACAACCACATGATGACATGGGAAATAGAGTGACTGAAAAAGACCACAATCATACATACTTCCCGTCAACCGTAAACGGAACGAGCCTTGCGACCAACCCTCAAAAGGCTCTAACTCCTCAACCACAAATGTTGAAGCCCGTCTGTCGTAGTGAGTAACACACATCTTTGAGATTCCTTCCCAGTTTTGTTCAATAGCAGCTATCAGCTATTGGAAAATTTGATTCCCTGCCGCCAGTTGTGCCTGTGCCTCCCTGCCCTTCCTGACAAACAACTGTTGCAGCTTCTTGTAAGTGCATTGCACGATGGCCGAAACGGGCAAATAACGAGTACCTTTAAGTACTGCATTCATGCACTCGGACAGGTTCGTTGTCATATGCCCTAACCGATGACCGCTGTCGCAGTGTTGTAGCCAGATCTCTTTGTTGATCCTACCAGCCCAAGGCATTCATGTACCAGTCATATCCAACTTCGCTTGGAAAATGGAGTTTTCTCGTACACCATGTCCAGGTCTAGCGTTTGATAGTGACTGTGTACAGCTGATAAGGCCGGAATTGGTTGCGGAACAGGAAGAAAATACTGAACTGATGCCTCAACCGGCGTCTCGAGTATGAACTCCTCCTCCTCATCATCTTCAGAAGAATCACTCTCGCTGCTTTTCGCAACATACTCCTCGTCGGATTTTTCATCATCCACGTCCATGTCTTCCACTGGACTCGCAACGTGCATCGGTCGTAGTGTGAGAGGTGGGTCGTCCTGCATGGAATTCGAGTGGCCAGATCTACCACTACCAACATCTCCGACCTCTGCCGAAAACTTCATAACTTGTTCCGCCATGATTTTTTCTTGGATGTCAAACATGAGCCGCACATGCTCGTCACTATGGAGTCAAAACATGCTTGTCACTATGGAGAACTCCACCCTTCCTATCTCTTTTCTCCCGCTACCACCAACGCTGCTTAATATTAGACTCTTCAGCTCGGACAAAGAACCAACTCTCTGGGTGCGCAACAAAATGGGATTATCACACTCAAATATGAACCTGGTGTCATGGTTTCTCATATGACAATTAGAATACATACTTACAACCACATATTCACCACCACTAGATATTTTGACTTATTTTTCAAAAGAAAACCAAAAGAGAATAAAAAGTGAGATGTTTATGAAAAATACAAAAAGTTGTATATCGTTTTATAACTGTTAAAAATTTGTCATAATGTATCTCATTTACACTGTAAATGTCGTAATTATTTATATATCTCGTTTACAGTGTAAACGAAATAAATACGCCTAACAAAATACGTACAATTTTATTTCGTTTACACTGTAAACGAGATAAATAATAAGGTGTATTTTAGTAAAAATACTATAAAGTATATATTTTAGTAAATAAAATATTTATTTTATTTATTTAAAAAATTTTCTTTTAACTCAATGCTTACATTTGTTTTTTCGAAAAAAAAAAAATAGGTTCCGGATTTTTTAAATCAAAGACAAATAAAAAGTACTCATTGTACAATTAATGCAAGGAAATTCATATTAAATGGCAAAGACAATCCCCTCTCCTTAATTACTTTCAACTGCAAACTCATCATCCCCACCAACGAATCTGGTTAGTATAGAAGGGTTTAATTAATATTTGTTTTTTGACATATATTAAAGTTATCCATAAAAAAATTATACAAAAACTTATAAAATTTAAATTTTTAATACATATATTATATATTTAATAAAAAATTTATAAAATTCTATCAATAATAACTTTAATAAAACTCCCTCTAGAATAAGCATATTTCAACTTTCTTGAATACAATGTGTGAAAATTAAATGTGAATTGACCTGTCCTATTGCGGGGGGAAAGAAACACATTAATGCACATGAAATTATGAATCCTGACAATAAAAATTTACTACATGCTAGATGCTACTAATTAAATTAACTTTAAAAGAAAACTACTCCAAATTGATCTTGTATTGGGAAATGTATTTTTCAGAGGAAAAGGATCTGACCAAGTAGTTATAATCATGGTTTCTCTAATAAGCAAGCTTCTAAATTTACAATGAGTCATGAATCGTTTTAATTATTGATTTATTAATTATTAATTTAATTAATTTAACTATAATTTAATTGAAATAATTATTTTATAATAAATAAAATAAAACGTATCATTGAAATTGAGATATTAAAAGTCAAACTATTTTCTAAAAAATACATTATTATTTTTAAGTGTTTTTCGATAAATATTATCATTCAAAACTTAAAAAAATTATAAAAATAATAATAATTAGACAAAATTAAAACAACCATCATTTACCAACAACAAAAATTAGTTAACAATTTAGTAAAACTACAATCACTCAATAATCAAAAGGACAAGAATAGGAAGAAGAATTATCACACTCTATTATATATTCTTCGTATATAAAACAGTACTATAAAAAATTTCATCTAAACTAAATGTAGGTTTATCCAAAACCCAAAAAAAAAAAATCTTTAAATTAAGAGAATATGTACCACAAAGACCTACACAATGAACAATTAAACAAACAACGCCAACAAAAACAATTAAGAGTTACACGGTAACAACACCAATAATTAAATCACAATAACACAATAAAAATTATACTCCCGCAACAAAATTTTTTAAAGATTATCAAGATTTCAGGCTTTCAACATAATTTTTTTTAACTAAAATTAATAAAATTTTCAAAAAAAAGTTAATGGTACAAACTCAAAAGTCAAATAACTTGATTTTCTATCAAAAAACAAAATTAATCAACCAAAAACAAGCAAAAATAAACAATAAATCAGTACCAATTTATTATCAAGTAATAAATCAGTAACAGAATAATCAACCAAGAACAAAGGCGAACAAGCCAGTAACAATATTACAGGCGAACAACAATTCAATCATCCTAACAATCAACATAGATACAGTGATACAACAATATTAACAACAGTAAGACTCGAATCAAGAATATCATAATTAAATCAATCAATTAATAGAATCAGAGCATATCAGAATCAATATTCAAGATCATTCACAATCCTAAACTACAGTAATGACTAATGATAACAATAATTGAAGAAGAAAAATGAAAAAATCACATATTAATTAACTAGTTAAAAAAATAATTAGCTAATTACAGTTAGAAAAATCTTCTAGAGAGAGTAGAGTAGCAGACAGAACATAGAGGAGGACAAAGAGCACGACGAACAGGTTGACATGGCTGAAGGATTGGAGCACGGTGGAACAGAGCCGGTGCGGCGGACAATAGTTGTGCAATGGAGGAACGACGCAAAACCAATTGCAATAGCGACAATGACTTCGAAGTTCGAACAGTGGCAGAGACGACGGCACGACAGGACAGTGGCTGCACGATGGAGGCACGAGACGAGGTCAGCTGCAGTGGCGACGGTGGCTTTGAAGTTTGAATAGTAGCGGAGACGACCGTAGTGGAGAAAGTAGCTTCCAGCCATTGCGACAGCGGCGATGACAAGGCGGCGGCTAGACGGAGGAGTGAGGGAGGAGCTCGAGATGAGAGGCAGAAGTGAGAAGAAGGAGAAGGAGTGACTGAGTGTGAGTGAAAGTGAGAGAGAGAGAGAGACGAAGACGAGTGGCTAAGGTTCTTTGAACAAACGACGTCGTTTGGGACGAAAATTTAAAAAGTGGTCAAATATCAATTCATTTCGATTGGATAGTTCTCAATCGGTTCGACGTTTCAAATACGGTTTTCGAATTCAGTGGTTATACCTTCTGACCGATCCGTCTTTTTCATTAATTTTTTGTTCGACTAATTTTCAGAAACTTGCTAATAAGTATTCTAAAGATATTTTTATTGAAAATATTATAAGTTGAAAATTTTGATTAAAATATATAAATTGAATGATAAGTTTTTAAATATATATTAAAATAAAAAATATATTTTAACTAATATTCTTAAGAGATATTTTAATTAAATCTTATAATTTTTTTATGATATCTCTCATCTCAACAAATTAAAGATTAATTTTTTGCGAATCAAAATTTCATTTAAGAATTTTGTATAGACTAATAAATTGTTATATGCATAAGGTGATATTCGAACTCCAATATTTCTTTTAATAAATGAGTAACCTAACCACTCAACCAAACTAATAAAAATATTGTATTTATTTCTATTGACCAAATACCCACAATACCATTTCCCAAAATCCCCACTTTCACTTTCATTGCTTTTATACATCTGCTATTCAATTTTGGTAGTTTTATCATTTCATGGGAATTGAATTCTGATAGTGAACTCACATATGCTGTTGAACAGGGAAATGCCAAAAGATTAAAATGGAAGATCTTGGAGCTGAATTTATTTTTTAATAAGAAACAATAATAATAAATATTCCTTTTCCTATGAGGTTTAAGATAGAAAAAGAATCAAGTACTCTTTTCTGAAGCTTTATTTAAAAAGAAGGGGTCCACAAAAAAGACCCCACGGATGAGTGCATGCAATTTCTGAGAAGTTCACTGCTTCCAACCTAACGGTCAAAAATTTTTGTTGGCCATTAATAGATATAAAGCTACCCTCTTTTCAAGTATCTTGAGCACAAGTAAGGTATGTTTCCAATACAAGAAATAATGATAGCTCAACTCACACACCCATTTCAGCATTAAAACCATGCCCCTAAATTTGTCCTAGCACGGTTAAAATTTATTAAAAGTTATAAAATTGAGAGTTAATAGTCAAATTCATTCTTAAAAAATTATCTGTTCTTTAAATTAGTTCTTAAATAATTTTTTTAGTCATATTATTTTAAAAGATAAAAAATAAGTCAAATTGATCTTTATGTTAGTTAGATAATGATGTATTACATTAAGTGTCACATGACATAATGACGTAGTAAGTTAATGCCACATGTCACAAAATAATTGATTGACGTGTCATATCAGTGACACCTAACACACCATGTATCACTTGACATGTAAAAAAAGTTATTTATAATCAAAATAGTCCCTACAAGTCTAGACATAAGTCATTTTCATCCTTAAAATTTTAAAAATTAATCGAATTAGTTCTTATATAAATTTTTTTTATTTTTTTATAATATTAAATTTAAAATATTTTTCGATAGTACTAATTTTAATATTATTTCTTAAACCTTAATAAACAAAATTCTCTTTACATAAAATAATAAAAATAATTAAATTATTATACAAGTTATTTTATTATTTGTATTTTAAAATTTTACATTTTTAAATTATAATTTTTTATAGTAATATTTTTTTATTTAAACGAATTTATCAAATTATTGTTGATTATATATTTAAAAATTTAATATTTTAAACTTCACTAAATAATGTAGTAATTATTTTAAAATTTAAAATTATAATTTTTATTATTTTTTAATTTATATTATAGAACTTAATAATTAAAAAATCAATTTGTGGGATCACTTGTTGAATTTTAATATTTTAATATATTTTTTAAAATAATTAATATATTTATTTAGTGAGATCTAAAAAATTAAAATATTTAAAATAACTACTATATTTATTTAGTAAAATTCAAAATATCAAAATTAATTAAATATAGTAGTTATTTTACAAAATATTTTAACGTGACACGTCATCGTCTAACTATCGAAAGGATCAATTTGACTTACATTTTATCTTTCAAGGACTAATATGACTAAAAAAATATTTGAAAACTAATTTAAAAAATGAATGATCTTTCAAAAACGAACATCAAACTAAATATACCCCAAGTTTTTATTACTTAAGACATTCATTGAGAAATAGAAAATTATTTTGTTAACATATTTGATGTTTTGATAAATAATTTTGGTGGGTAATTTTCTTATCTTCAAATATCTCTATATAGTTGTCCCAAGAGAATAAAAATGTCATAGCCCTAGTAGGATAACGATCAATTTAAATCTACTTTACTAAACTTTTATATATATTATGAAATGAAAAAAGATGACTTATTTATTCTCTAAAACTTTACTTATAATTTTTTTGAACCAATTCTCTAGGAATACTAATTAGTAAAATTATAATAAAAATAATAACATTAAAAAAAGAAAAAAGAAAAAGAAAGTGTTCTTTCAGTTCCACTTTGTCATGCAGAAGATCCTCCTCAATTAATTATGAACCCTTTGTTTTTTCTTTCTCTCCCACACACACTGACTGACAGAGAGAAAGTGAGAGATTGAGGCTTGACATGTTCAAAGATTGGTTTTATATGCTTGTATTGTGGAATAGGTGATGAATGAGATTCCCAAAGAAAATAAAACAAGCAAAGAGAGAAAGAAAGAGAGAGAAAGTAGTGGTATGAGAGAGATTCTCATCATAATGTATGTGATGACTGATTTGTGTTATAAGGAGGGTGGTGGAGTGGATATCACATGTAGAATAACAAAAACTTTAGGTTCAATGGAGAAAAAGAAAGAGCAAAAAATATATATTATAATAATAAAGATACTACTTCCACAAGTCAAGATGCAAAAGATTTGCCCTTAAAAGAGGGGCAAGCACAAACACACATGATCCACCCCCCTAATATCCATTCTCCACTAAATTAAAGTAATTAATCACAAAAATGTAGTTGTTCTATATGACCTATATATATATATATATATATTTAATTTTTCTCCTTCAAACTTTTGCTAACTTTTCTCCACTTCTTTATGATATTCATTTCTTTGGTGGTTAAATTAAAGTAGGGTCAATATGGTTGGAGGTATATATGAATATTGTGAGCAATAATGGAGCAAAGAATGAAAGAGAAGTGTGAGGAGAAAAGAGTTGAGGTGGTGATGGAATCAAAATCAATGTCTTATTATAGCATCTACTTGTCATCTACTCATCTTGGCAAAGACTCTTTCCAATGTCTATACTCTTCTATTCTTAGCTCACCTTTTCAAGTAAATTCACATGGTTAACTTCTTCCCATAATTAAATTTTGTTTACGCCTCAAATTCTTTGTCTAATTAATTAGGTTGATCAATTTTTTGAATGTCCTCACATGTCCCATACTTGGAGCATAGAAAACAAAAAAGAAAAAGAAAAGGGGGTTTGGTCGAACCACATGTAGTATCTTTGTTTTTTATACTTACTGAAATAGTTGATATAATTGAAAATATATATTAAGAAAAATGTAGTATTAAAAATGGAGAGTAAACTCCAACAGAGTCAGTAATTAATTAGTCATTGCCCTTTGGTCGAGGATATTCGAAAGTTAAAATCCATAAATACGTTTTAATTTTCTAAAGAAAAAAACAAAGAAACAAACTGCACATGCAAGGAGATTTTTTATATATAAATTATTTAAATGTATCAAAAATATGTCCTCCGTAATATATTTACGTATTTGCAGCTTTCGTACTGTAGTGGGTTCGACTCCCACAGGAGCGAAGGAGGATTTGTCAAGGCCATCCTTTGCTCGAAGATGTCGTTCATTATTTGACGCGACCTTTCTTTTACAGGATTATTTGCCGGGTTGTTGGCTATATCCGCCAATACCTCAACGAGTCTAGCTTTACTCTTCCAATTGGGTCCAACTACCAGCTCGAAGACCCGACGATATTTACTGTAAGAAGGGGGTCGGTCAAAGAGCGTGTCCATATCGGATTTCAAGTAATCCATGATTATTCGGCGAATAGCCCAATAACCATGGGGTTTATTGTCAGCTTCCATCGTGTCATCCACTGGTGCTTGTATGGGAGCCGGCTGCTCCACCTCATAATCACTGCCAATGGATGGTAACGACGGGACAGACGGAACTGAGCCTGCTGGTAAGGGTGGCGGGTCATAAGGGACCGAAGCGGAATAGCTACCCCATTTGCTACGCCCTTTGATTTCATTATGAGCAATAGATCAGATGGGGATTAATTCGTACGGGAAGTAACACACCTATAGTAATAGTAGCGGACCAGTATTATCTCGCATCGGACATGTTGAGTTGGACGCTTTCCCAGTAGATGCACCTCACTTAATAGATAAGGTGCTTATCGGTCGCTACCACACCGGCAGTCATCTCACTTGTGCGAGCAAGGTTCAAAATACTATTTATTTTGAATCCGTCCTTCTATCAATCAAGAAAAGAACCAAGCTAAAGCTTGCCTACATCCTTCAATTCAAGGCCTTAGGTCAATCAGTCCCTTGCTTCTGTTGACTTCTCATCGAATCTTTCCATTAAAAATCAATTTCTATTTCTCGAGGCATATGAATAAGATAGATAACATTGATGAATCAAAAACATAAGCCTTATTTATATGGGTCCTGTATCCCAATTGTTAAATCAAAAACATAAGGTAGTTTACTTACTTAGTGCTTGCGCTCGAACGATAACATTCCTTTTCTCTCAACATCATCAGGCACCTCTTCCTGCCCTCACTCGAAAACAAATTGAGCTGTAGGCATCAAGGTAAGGTACCGAGAAGTTTTATTATTAATTGAGGATAACAAAAAATTGTTCATTCGGCCCCGACAGGGTCCATTCAAGAAAGGATCATATAGTTTAGGTAAGTTTTTTGTTTGAGTCTCTTGAGGGCAGCAGGAGTTGCTTTACCGCGGAAGAGTGAGTGACTCTTTAGGCTGGCATGGTCTTAGAATGTACGAGAGAAGTGCGGACTAAGAGCTGTTTAGCGGCATAAACCGTTTGGGAAAAAAGTGATTTGAAAATAATACATACCTCTCTTTCTTCTCTTATGAGATTTCTAGTTAAGATCATCATTCATACCTAAAAGAAAGCTCTCTCTTATATACGATACCAAGCAGGCCTTATATGCTATTTGCCTCCTTCCTTTGAAAGGAGCTTCTCGCCATCGGAACAATAGGGCCGTTAAACTCAGCTCTTTTTCCGGCTTTCCCGATTAGATCAGTTTGGACCTGACCTTGGGATTGGCTAGCGATTCAGAGTCTTATTGCTTTCACGTAGTCAATGTAGGTACGTACTTACTCATTTACTCATATAGCTGAGAGCTTTTCGTTTCACTACGTTCAACTCATTCGGTCTATCCTGGATATGGTAAATTACCAAATTTCTTTGATTCTAAGGCTGATAATTGGCTTTCTTTTATAACGCCCGTTCTTGGCTAATTACGTATGACTCGTGAAACGCGACTTTCTTAGCCGTCATAGTGTAAGTCTAGTAAGAACTACTACTTCTTTCTCTGATTCGATAGCCTTTCTAGTCAATAAAGAGTGGGAGTACTCACTCATATAGCCAGCTATGAGTGACTACACGTACCTGGGTTTCACTCCTTAACAGGACAGTGACTTACGTACCTTGTTCTTGATGTCTGAGCAGAGCAAGCGGTTCATACTATTACTTGGAAGCCCGGTGTAACAAAGACAAATCAAGAGGATAATCATTAAATGACTCTCCGACTAGAGAATCAACGCAAAGAGGATCGAAGCCGATTTCCCCAGTTGTCTTAGATGACATCAAGTCCGCCAACTAGCCCCATTCTATTCTATTAAGGAAATGGGTTCAGCTGCTTGCCCTTCGCTCTGTTCCTATAACTCAAAAAAGAGACATCTTTAACTGACATGGATTCTCTACCTACCCACCGGTGTCGGTTTCGGGTACAGGTACCCTTTTGTTGAAGGTCGTTCGAGCTTTTCCTGGGAGTATGGCATGGGTTACTTCAGCGCCGTAGCGCCTGGTACTCGAATATTGGCTCGAGGCATTTTCTCTACCCCTTCTTACCCTGAAAAAGCAGGGGCACCTTGCGTCCTTGAACCGATAACCATCTTTCGGCTAACCTAGCCTCCTCCGTCCCTCGGGACCAACAAGGGGTAGTACAGGAATATTCACCTGTTGTCCATCGACTACGCCTTTCGGCCTGATCTTAGGCCCTGACTCACCCTCCGTGGACGAACCTTGCGGATTTTTTCCATCAAGAGAGTTTTATAAAACTCTTGGACTCACGAATTTGGAGTATCCTACTTTCACGCAATTCACAGGGTTCAACAAGCAATCGATATTTCACGATCAAGGATGTAGTACTCTTTGTAGTAGCGGTCCTTATATATCGTATTAACAATCGAAAGATGGTCGAAAGAAAAGATCTCTATTTGACAGGGCTTCTTCCTATACCTATGAATTCCATTGGACTCAGAAATGATACATTGGAAGACTCAAAAGATTCTGCCAATATCAATAGGTTTATTGTTCCGCTCCTGTATCTTCCAAAAAGAAAAAAGATCTCTAAGAGCTCTTTCCTGGATCCGAAAGAGAGTACTCGGGTGCTCTAAGCTCCGAAGCTGATGTTCGATTGAATTAACCTCAACAACTCGTGAAAGCAGTTTCACTAATGGCCGAAGTCCTTCTTCGCGCACAGCCAGACCTTCTGCTCGATTGTTTGTTGCGGAAGAAGGCTGGAATCTCTCTCTCCCTAGCCCTAGGATAGAATGTGATCTCTTTCTCTCCACTCCTGGTAGTCGAGTGGCTTATAGCTTATGGGACAAAAGAAAGACAGTCGATTTCTCTTCTATCCTTTCTTGACTCTGCTGACATTCCGCCTTCATCTTTCTTAGGGTTGAAAGAAGAAAGAACGATTTCTTATCTACGTAATTTCAGGATTGATTTTCATTGAAGAGTTATCTCTGTCCTTCCGTCCCCCCAATTAGCTAGTTGTCCCGTCCGTCGTCCAATCCATCACTTCGTTTGTGATAGTCCATTAGTAGTCCCTACTGAGCAATCTAGCTGCAATCGAGCTAGCATTGAAATGGAAAGAGTAGAGTGCAAGTAGGACGAGGTCTGCCCTTACACTTCCTGTTAGTAGGAGTGGATTAGTTAGAGTCGGTCCGTTCTCTTGTTTCAGAAGCTAGGGCTAGGGTCAAGCAAGCCTGCCCCCATCCGTTTATTCCATAGCCTATCGAGCCAAGCCAGATCTGCAGCCAGTGACGATAACGAAGTAGTTAGTAGTAGTAGTACGCTTTATTTAGTTAGTGATATTCTATCTCACATCGGAAACGGGCTCTGCCCTTCCTAAGGATCATACCTTGTTCCAGCTCAAAGCCAGAAAGCTAGTTTAGCCAACACAGTAAGGGAGAACATGATCTCAGGTTTTCTTTCTACCCCGAGCTTCTATCTATTCTATCTATAATGTCTTCAACAAGCTAGCCAGTTCCAAGGGAAAAAAGACAAAAAGAAATCGCTTTCACAGTAGAAGCCCTCCTTAAAGGATTCCATAGGCATTAAGGATAAGTAAGATGCCTAGCCTGGATGACTGTCTCGACTCTCTTCCTTCCTGCTGTCTTGGTGAAGACTGTGGTAGTGGTATCGGTTCTTTGCTTGGTTGATTATTTCATAGGAGATCTTGGTCCTTTAAGTTTAGTTCTTGCATTAACCGGTCTGGAATTAGGCGTAGCTATATCACAAGCTCATGTTTCTACGATCCCTGAACCCTACGTGGCTACAGTCAGAAAGTCTGTCTTTGTCAAAGTCCCGTTCGTCTCTAATATCTAAAGAGAAAAAGAGACCTAAGACCTACTCAATGCGGCTAAGAACCTATCTTTTTATCGAAAAGGATTCAAACTCAGCCCTTGACCTTGTTTTTGCCCTGTCTGCTGCGCACCTTTGAAATGGGGTGGCATTTCGCTCCCCTGTCTCCGGACCCTACGGACCTAATGCAGTAGCTATGCTACCTTGAATGAATGGGGCTGCCCCTATCTCTATCTTTTGCATTCCCCTAACACGGCTGAGACAAAGCCAAATCGGACAGTTGCGTCAGAGAATTGTGCATCTTTCGTTGAATTTGCTTTTGCAGTCCTGACTGAAACAAAGAAGTAAGAAGGCAAGTCATCGAATGGGATAAGAGAATTCCGAATACGTATACGTATTTATTTCCTTTCTTCTATTAATTGAAGAAATAATTTGAAAATAAAACAGCAAGTACAAAAATGAGTAATAACCCCCAGTAGAGACTGGTACGATTCAATTCTACATTTTGTTCGTTTGGGTCAGAAGCCTCAACCTGAACCCCCTCTGGAGCTGCCTCTACCGATAGTTCTTCCCTATCTTGACCACCTAACCTACTAAAAGAAAGGGGGTGCAATAGAAGGCGGATGCTTTCTTTATTCTTTATCTACAACAAACCTCGAATTCCCGGATGTGTTCCCCGATTCGCTCGTGGGACTTATAATATCTCTGCTCCTTGCTAATTGGCTTCGACGATCGAGCTCATTCCAAAGTTGATCTTGGCTAACATCCCCTTCGGGTATTTCCAGGGGGGCACGCTCATGCGGAAGCATACAAAAAGGGGTGACTTGGAAAAGTCCCAGTTCTGTACAAGGATAAAGCTAGCTCGTAAAGGGGGAAATATTAAAAACACAGATTTCAACCAAAAAATCATCTGATCTGTTAAAAACTTCTATTGTTATATATAAGTTATATATAGAAGAATGAAAATATTTTTACTACTGAACGATTTCTTATCTACGTAATTTCAGGATTGATTTTCATTGAAGAGTTATCTCTGTCCTTCCGTCCCCCCAATTAGCTAGTTGTCCCGTGCAAAGTTCGCTCATATAGCCGTTTACAGGCATATCTTAGTGCCTACTACGCGGGGGTCCGCCAGTTCTCTTTTTTCAACTATGTGAAACGGTGTAACGAATCGTTACACTCATTCGAAGAGGTACGTAGTGACTAGAGATTCGTTGTTCAACTCATTCGACCAACGTACGTAGTTTACGTAGTAGCTAGAGATTCGTTGAACAGAGTTCAACTCATTCGACCAACGGGTCAACTTATTCAGAGGTACGAAGTGACTCGACCAACGTACGTAGTTTACGTAGTTGCTCGACCGTAAGGGAGAGGAACTAGAGTCACCAACTCGACAGACCCCACTCAATCTTATTCCTTATCTGTTCGCCTATCTGTTACCTAAAGCATTGATGAGGAAAGCTAGTTTTAGTACTTTTTATTTTAGAAAGGTAGAACATCGGATCTGCCAACGAGGAAGTTGTTGTTGATATTCCATTCCTGCATCTATCTTTATTGAGATTCTGGATATGCGAGATTAGGCGTAACTGCTTAAAGAGCCGGAAATACAGCAAGCGGTTCGCCTTGATCCTTGTGATTGCCAGAGAAATCCATCAATGCTACTTGATAAATGTGAACATACATACTCTCGCCTCCTGTACATCTTAAATATAAAAGAGTCAAAACTATAAACAGCACAACTCGAATACTCTAGGATACATGTAATTTAAAATTGGAAAAGTATATGTAAACAATGTAAACAATAAATATATTGGATGTTCATTTTACTAGTGTACAGATGGTTATTTTAATATTAAAATTTAGAGAATTAATTTAGAGATAGAGTGTGTTTTAATTTAATTAGTGATTGTTCATATTGTTCAACAAAATCATTGTCCCCTAACATTTCTCTTTAAAATTTTGTGCATAAGCGGGGTGTACTATGCCCGAAATACAACCATCATAAAATTTTTGATACTATATCTAGAATACATGCAGTTTATAAACATTTTTTTAAATAATATTTATCTATCTTTTATTCTTAGATTTTTCTTAATTTTTAAAAATTTAATAGCATCACTTCATAAAATAAAAATATATTATAAGTGAAATATATATTTAATTATAAAAACAAAAATATAATTTATTTGAATTAGATTAAATAAATTTTAAAAATTAAACCTAAAATGTAATTTAAATCTAATGCAAATTGTTTTTAATTTTGATATATTTTAGAATCAAATTTAAATTAGAACAAATCGAATTAAATTGGAATTTAAGTTTTTAACACCTTAACTAACCAACTAGCTTATTACATTAGTTACCCTTAAAAGAAAGATTTTGAATATGAGATCAATTATCGAATCGTTTATTTATTAGTTTATTGGTTTTATTGGTCCAACTAGTGTTGTAGTTTAACTAGAATAACTATTTTATAATTAAATAATAAATAAAATATAAATAAACATATTAAAATATAATAATAGTATAATATAAATCTTAAAATATCATCTAAATTTAAAGCATTACATCAACAAAAATTTTATAATTTTATCAAAGTACAAATTCAAAAATTATTAGTTAAATAACAAGTATTTTTTGATGAACACTATCATTCATAACTGAAATTGTAAATCATAAAATGTATAAATAATCTTTAATTTTATTTATTATTAACAATTTAGCACTCTTTATATGAATATAGTAATAATTTATGCACAATTTTAAGAAGATTATCAGTACAAAAATTAATTTTATTTTTAAAAATTATTTTATTAAAAATAATTACATTAAATTTTATAAAATTTGGACTTAAATTAATTAAGACTTTAAAATAATTGACTATTTTTATATTTAAACTTTAAAATTTTAATAATTAAAATTAATAAAAATTAAATAATTTTATTTTTAGATTATATGTGTTATATTTTATTTTATTAATATTTAAATATGGGTGAAATTTTCGTAAAAAAAATTAAAACTAAATAAATATTACAAAAATATTTTTTATTAGTAAGAGAATTAAATAATAATAATAATAATAATAATAATAATAATAATAATAATAATAATAATAATAATAATAAGTATTTAAATATTAATTATAATAAAATTATGAAAAATACTGTAATGAAAAGTAGTATATCAACTAAGTAATTCATAAGTAAAATATATAAAAATAAAAGATAGATAAATATGATTTAAACAAATATTTTTTATAAATTGTATGTATTTTTTATAAAAATTTTATTATGATTATATTTTAAATACCGTACCTGATATATGCACAAATTTTTAAATTATATGTATTCCAGGTATAGAATACCTAAATTATACTTTGTATGGGTTTGACTACTCTATACTTAGGATATGTAAAATTTATACAAAAATATATAAATATGCTACATATTATACATTTTTATAAATATTACATTTAAATAATTTAAAAAAAAATCCCACATGCAATGATTAACTTGGTAGTTAATTAACTAGCTACACATAGGAGTGGCAAAGCGAATCGATCCATGCTAGTCCGTTCTATTTTTTTGTGAATTGATATGTTGGTAGATTAGTCTATTTGATTTTTTTTTTGAAAAAAAAATCATTAAAATTAATAAAAAATAATAATTAAAAATCAAATAAAAAAATAGTCAAATTATAATATAATTTTTTATTATCTTTTTTTTTTAATTTTTAACTTCAATAAAATTGTTTAAAATAATATTTGTGAATAGAACTATTTTTATTTTAAAAAATAAGTCACATAATAATTTGAGCATATATATGAAATTGTAAAATAAAATAAATAAAGTTAATAACTAAAAGAAGAATAAAAACATAAAATAAAAAAATTAAAAATTATATAATTATTAATTTTGTAGTAATAATTATTCTTTTATTTAATAAAAAATTTTTTTGGCCCGACGGATTAGTTCATCTTACTCCACCAAAACCTGCAAATTTGACTGTTGTTTGGCAAATTTATTTTATTTAACGAGTTTCAAATCGTAGTCCGATTCACTTTTTTTAGCGAGTTCGACGGATCGTCCGGCAGATTTTTTCCACCTGTATGCGCACATTACAAAAATTGTACATGTACTTACGGTACACACAAAAGTATTATTTTTATAAAAGATAAAATAAAAAATTATATATATAATTTTATTTTTTTCAAAAATATATAAAATATATAATAAAATTTGAAATATATATCTAATATATGAAAAATACTTATAAATATACATATAAATATATAATAATTAATTTAGCGGTTAACTTTTTTTTACAGTAGAATATTTGTAGTTATCAATTGTTATAGATATATAAATTATTTACTACACTAAATTGGCCAAATAACTACACTTAATTTGTGATCCTTATTTTAAGGGTCTCTACTAATTAATATTGTGACACTTATACTCTTAATTTTTAAACTGTCACTGACTCTATATCTCTCTCATTTTTTTTCTTTTTTTTTAATTTTCTATTTTTTCTAAAACTGTATCACTACTGTTTCAGATGAGATGAGAAGAGATGAGAAACAGGGAAAGTCACGAAACAACCTTCACCACGCTACAGTTCGTCGTTCGTCGCCGTGATTCGCGTTGGACGTTCACCGTTCACTGTTTACCGTTTGCTGCTCACCGTTTACTGTTCACTGTCGCGGTTCGCGTTTGCTGTCCCCCGCGTCGTCCTTTCTCTTCCCCTCGAGTGTGAACCCTAATTCCTCATCCAGCGACTTTTTCTTCTCTTCCAACCTCAATACTAAACACTGATTGTGAGTATTTAATTGTTCTTCTACTATAATTTTTACCCCTACAATTTCTTTGTTGTTGCTTAATGTTTGTTGTGCTGAAGTTGTTGCAATTGTTTGATCTTGGTGCTCTATTTTGTTGTAATTTATCGTAATGATATATCCTCATGTTCATATTTGCTATTTTCTTTGAATTCTCTTATTTCTTTTTTCCGCATTCAACATGTTCGATGAAATACTTCAACTAGATTTCTTTGAATGCTCTCTTTATTATTTCTTCTCTTGATTTCTTTGATATTTTTGTGCCTTGATGACATCATGAATTGATTAGTACTCTTCTTGAATGATGCAAATTTGGTTCGATGAAATACAATTAGTTCTTACTTTGTACTTTTTAACAATTTTAAAGTTACACTGTTTTCATATGAACAATTCTTCTCAGGTACTAATGCTATCACATGTGCTTTATTTGCTCTCTTAAGGCTTGGGGATGAGGTAACATTTTTCATCTTTCTTTGACTTATTCATAGTCTTATAGAGTGATCTATTGAATTTGTTCTTGGAGTGCGGTTCAAACTAATATAGCTGTCAGTTATTGGCAGTTGCCGGTGCACCATATGATACCCTAGAGGAAGTAATTGGGAAAAGGGACTCTGGTAGACTAGGTTCCCTCCAAGATTTTGGGGTCAAGTACAGAGAATTTGTGCCACTTGCATGTAGAAGTTTAGTTGTTTTTGGATTGTGCAAAATCAACCTTCATTTTTAAAAGATCCATGGAAAGGCATTCTCCTTTTTGGCCCACCAGTGACAGAAAAGGTTTGTATTAATATTTCTCCTAAATTGTATAGGGATTTCATCCTCAGTATCTACTAAAATTGCAAGCGATTGTTGTTTTTCAGTGAAATAAAATCTTACTCTCAAACTAAACCAAATTCTTTCGACATAAAAATATAGCTTTTTCTGGATATCCATGTTTTATTTAAACTATTGAAAGTTATATAACTTTAATTTGAATGATGCAGACAATGCTTGCAAAGGCTGTTGCAACAGAGTGCCAGACTACATTTTTTAATATTTCAGCATCATCTGTTGTCAGCAAATGGCGAGGCATGTTACTCATAACTCTTCCCCCACCCCCCTCTTTTGTCCAAAGTACTTATTTTTTAGAAGTTACTAAATACATTTTCAGAGCATTCAAATATTTTTCCTTGTTTGGCAATTATGAGGACTGTTAGGAGAATTCCTTAGTAGGATCTAGAATTATTCTTATATTTTAGATTACATTGCTTCATTTAAATGCCTAAATTCCTCCTTTGTTTAGATTAAATTTTCTTTATCTTGTAAGGAAGAGAAAGAGCTTTCAAAGTGCTCCTTGTTCATCTCTATTTAGTTTATAATATAGTGGGCAACTGGGCCTGCACATTTACAGAATTTATTCTAGATTGTAGGTGATTCTGAGAAGTTGATAAAAGTGTTATTTGAGCTTGCAAGACACCATGCCCCCCTCAACCATATTTCTTGATGAAATTGATGCAATCATTAGTCAACGCGGTAAAGCACGCAGTGAACATGAAGCAAGTAGACGACTAAAAACTGAACTACTCATACAGGTGATGCTTTCTTCTTAAACTAAATATAATTTCATAATCACCAGCTTAATGATAATAACATGATTTTTATTGAAAACACTTTATATGTTAGCTGTCCTTGGATAAAATCAACTATGATAGAATTCGAAGTTATCGCATATATTGGACTTGTTTCTTGCCTTCTATATCTGGTCAGCAAAAAGAGAATGTACTGGTTGAGTGTTTACCATCCAAAATATGACTGCTCTATAGAGGTGATTTTAATAGACATATCTGAATCCAATATTAAAAGATTAAAGGTAGAGTTGACTTAAAAACAGAAGTTAAAGACAAGAAAGGTTGAATTTTAATTTTTAAGGTTGAGAAAACGAAAATGTGACAAAAGAATGAGAGTGATTTGACTCTCTAAATCTAGCACTTTGATAAGATGCTTCTATATATATATGCTGTTGGAGTCTACTTGCATCTTTTGTTTGGGATCTCAACCAAAACCTGTTTACTAAACAATGAATGGAAAACTTTTCTAGTGATTTTCAGTTGAGGGTTGGGGATAAATTGTGAGAGTGGTTCTTAGTAGGTATTGAGCTAGAAAATATTGTTATCTTTTTAATCAAACCAGCAATTTTCTGGTTTCAGTCGATTTCTTCAGGGGCCCGATACAGACATGAATGAAGGGCCCGATTTTGAGTTTATGTGTAATCATCTAATTTCATTTATCAGCTCATCAGAAGGAGAGAGCTTTAGGTTCCATCACTGAGGTTGTCCAAACTGTGAAGGATCCAAAATCCTCTAGTAAGCCTATGATTGAAGAAAATGCTACCAAGCATGAAGAGAAAGAGAAGTTTGATTTTGAATTTGTTTTGCCAAAGTCTGTTGAAGCTGGGAATACAAGTAAATTTAGCAAACAAACTCCTCCCAAGAATCCTGAAACTAATGTATCACGCTTGAGTTCTTATGAGGAGAGGAGCAAGGCTTCAAGAAAACCTGCACAAGTTTCTTTAAAGGGGTACTTATTTTCTTTAATTTTTTCTTGAAATTCAGCTCTTTTCTTAATAGTATTTAACTGATCCTAGACTTCCAGATTGCCCAATTGTAAGATGAAGTTTTATATTAACACTTGCTTATGTTCTTCTCTAATAAGATTGTCTTAACAAATAAAGTTTAAGCTACATTATCATGGAAGTCTTAATTCTTCTACATCTTTTATGAGATCAGAAAATATATCAGATATACATGTTCAGTTGTTATGTTAATCAAACTCTTCATACATTGTCTTTTCTTCTCTTTTTTATGACATTGTAGCCAGTATTGTATTTGTAATATTTTATTATCTTAGCTTGAATTGGTTACTGTTATATAGTTCTACATGCATGCATATATTTAACAGATGTCTTTAGTGTGACTAATTTTTTGCGTTTGCTAACATTGCCTCAAGTGATTAATATTGATCCCTGTGCAGATATTTGCATCTGATAGCTTCCTTGAACTTACCGAATATATGTCAGATGGTTTCAACCCAAACATGTCACAACTAGTGGATTTGATTTGAATTAACGGAAGTTTCCAATGTTGGTAGCATTATAATGGTATGACTTGTTTTTACTTCTGTGTTGTGCAGCCACAAGGAGCAGCGGTGAATAACTTTGTCATTCATTCAGCACTCTCAATGGTAGATCAACTTTCTAATCGTACTGCATTCATCAGTAGTTTTTTCTTTCACATTTTTCTGAACATATTTTATATTGCTAATAGGTGGTTTCGGAAAGCATGAAAATTTATCAAGATATTAGTGATGGCACAGTCAATATGCTTGATAAGGTATGTTGTTTTCTTCATTATATTTGGAGCTTGATGTTTAACTACCTATGTATTTAATAGACTATTCTGGCAATTCTTTGAGATGCAACGCAGTGATGCTGTGAAAGCACTTGATATATATCGGAGGGTTGGGCAGCAGGTATCCCTTAGACTTACGGATAACTTTTCTTCTTTCTTTTTTTCCCTTAAAATTGTATATCATGACAGTCATATTCATATTTTAACATTCTTTATATGAACTCAGGCTGAGAGACTATCAGAGTTTTATGAAATATGTCGTAATCTTGATATGGGATATAGAGAGAAGTTTATTAAAGTTGAGCAGGGATGGTTGATAGCAACCCAAGTGGGGTGGGATTATATAAATATATTTGACCAACCAAGTTCCCATGTTTATTAAATGTAGGCTAATGATAAAACTGCGTCTCCAAAAGAAGTTTTGGCTATCGAATACAAAAAGGCACCGAAAACGCAGGAGGAAAGTCTACCTACACCCCCTGCAGCTCCATCTTCTGAGCCTGTGAAAGAGGAAGAACCTTCGACACATCTAGCGCCAGTACAACCACCACCTGATTGTCTGCTGAAATTTGTAACAAATGTCTGATGCATCACTTAGTCAAGGTCTCGGTTGCTTTCTTAACATTGATGATATCAATGAGGTAAGTTGCTTTTGCCACCAGCACCAATTACTAACTGTAATGTTATACATGTTATTTTTTTTAACACTCCATCTTTTTTATTTATTTTTAAAAACTGCAATGTTATACATGTCTTTATGTGTATATATGTATAAGAAAATATAATTATCTTTGTGATAAAATATAGACGTATGCTATCTATGTTTCACCTGACGTCATGCATTTTTCTAAATAAGGCTTTTGTTTTCATTGCTGAAGGTATAATTATAGCTCTATTGAGTCACAGATTAGAGTTTTGGGTGATTACGCTTTCATGCTGCGTGATTATGAACTTGCTTTGTCAAAATGAACCGGCAAGTGAGCCGAAACAATGCACATCAAGGCAGAACAAGTTAAAAGGTAGCTTAGATTTTGTTTTCAATTATTGTTCTAATTAATAATGATGATAGATATCTATCACTAGAATATTGTTCATTGATGCATGATTTGTCTTATTTGGGTCTTCAGGGGATCACAAAAAATTGTTGAAGAGGACAAGAGAGAGTTTCTTGTGTTGAAGAGTTGCTTGTGAAACAATTACTGAAGTTGAATACTATTGAGGTTGAAGGTGAAGCGAATTTGCAGAGGAAAGTTGAGGATTAAGTCACAAGTACAATTGTTAGTTTTACATGTTTAAATTAATTTAGGATTTTTTGAATTTACATTTTATAGATTATGACTATGTAAAATTTGTCGAATTCAACTTTTGAAATACATTATTGCTATTTTTGTAAAACTTGTGGGATTGAGTTTAAATTTGTTGAAATATAATATCTTTTATTATTTTGTTGGTAGACACATATAAATTATTATTTAAATAGAAATATTTTTTGCAATATTTAATAAAAGAAAGCTTTGATATTGGAGAGATTATGATAGTTTAAAACAGTCACTAAATATAGAAAAAATGTCACATAAATAAGTAATTTAGTGACGGTTTTAAATCGAAAAACTATCACTAAAAATATTATGACAGTTTAAATAGTAACAAAATATGTTTAAAAACAGTCATAAGAACTAGTAACTTAGTGACGGTTTCAAATAGTCATAAAATATAAAAAAACGGTTACAAAATTTAGTAATTTAACGACAGTTTTAAAACGTCGCGAAATATAGTATGAAAAAATACCTTTACAAGTGTTATAAATTAGTGACGGTTTTATACTTTAAAAATCGTCAAACAATTTAGCGACACTCCTTACCAACAGTGGTCCAAAACCATCACTATGTCAGTTGGCGACACTCAAATCTGCGACGCTTTTTTTAACCGTCGCAAAACCATTTAGTGACAGTTAAAACCGTCACTAAACATTAAAAAAAGGTCGCCAAAATACTATTTTGTTGTAGTGATTTTTGAGTATTTAAGATTTTGTGAACATGGTAACTCTCTTAATTTCAATCACTGATTTCTCAATACTTAGAGTTCAAATATGAGATTACTGATTATCAGAGAAGACAATTTATTTTTTACCTTTGTAATCCAATGAGTTATTGTATTTAAATTTTGTAATGTTTCAAATAATAATGGAAATAGATGGCCCTCCCTTATGCAATAATAATAATTTCCTTTTGTTACCCTGCCAAGATCCTGAAGCAATAATTCATGTTACTTCATAATCACGTCCCATTCAATTTCCATCATTCATAATAAAACCAAATTCATGTCCCCAACTTTTTGCCAACACCCATTTCTAATCTGACATTAATGCCAAATTTGAAGTCACATTATGCATACGGGAATATCGAGGACAATTTTTTTTATTTTTATTTTTTTTAAAAGGCCAATTTGCCATACATTAATAAATCTAGCCTTGGTTTTTCTGTCTGTACGGCTTGCCCGTTTCATGCATCGATTTTATTATTACTTTATGGTTAGTTAATATGTACTTTTAAAGATATATAATAAATTTATTATTAGTAAAAATTTTTAAATATTTTGATTAAATAAATATAATATAAATACATTAAAAATTTAAATTTTTTATATTTTTAATAAAAAATTGTTTTGTAATTTTAATATATATTTTTAAGATATATAATAGATAAATTCTTATTTTAAACTTTTAATTACATTAATATAAAATTAAATTAGTCCGTCTCAGCCTTGTGACTGCAAATTAATCATATTTTATGTCACGTTATTATCGGAAAAGATGGAAATTAAATAAAACCTTGTCAATTATATTGATCCGTAGATTGCGAATCCATGTATATATGTACAAATTAAAACTAATAAAAATCCAACTAGGAGAATCATTCGTTGGCAATGTGTCATTTAATTTTATCTTTTCCTTTGTAGTTTTTCAATTTTGTTCTTGGATCAATTAACATTAATTGGGAGTTAATTTTATTTTTTGTAACACACTTCTCTTAGTTGGCGCTTGCATACGAAAATTACGTATTTATCATTTTGTCTCCTTAAAGCAAGTTAGCATGCCCAATACATCAAATGTAGAAATATTAAAGGAGTTTGATTTTGATATATTGATAGTGTAAATATTTTTATAAAGTTATCTAAATTTACATGATTAATGTAAAAAAAAAAATATTTTATATACAACTATTTTGTATTATCAATGTATTAGAATTAAATTTATATTAAAATATTAAATGTTTTAGGTTAACTGTGAAGTAAATAGAATATAATTGCAGCCCCTACTTGTCCTCGTGCCACCGATAATACACAATAATCATGATTATTATATCAAAATCAACTTTTTAGGAAAGCTACATCAAAGTCATTAACATTCATTATGTGTCTCTCGTTGTGATGATAATAGTGTCCAAGTAATGAGAAAAGACCAACCAATCAATCCAATTAATTAATGAGGCGTTTAATGGATTTTTTTAAATAAATAAAATAAATATTATTATAAGAGTTTACAAATCAAGTTGAGTTGGTCTAGTGGTTAGTTCACTAGTCTGTTTAAGCAAGTGTCGGGAGTTCAAAAAAAGGTAATGCTAAAAAAAAGGTAAAAAAGGTAATGTTAAGTAGACAAAAAAAAGTAATGCTAAGTAGACAAAAAAAAACAGTTAGAATTTGTCTTATTTAGCATTCATTAATTATTGCAACAATTAATAAATAAAATATATACTAATTTTAAAAACACAAGGTAAAAATTACACAAAGTCAAATAAAATAATAATATTATTCTATAAAAAAATATATATCGATAATAATGAAAAAAAAATTTATATCAACAATGAATAATAAAAATTCATGTAAAAAATTATAAAAATATACTTCAATAAACATAAAAAAATTTTAAAAATTTTAAAAAATACAAAAATATAAAAATAAACTTGCAAAGATCTTATCCATTGTTATTAAAATTGAATCGGATCGATCGCTTCGATAAAAAAATCGGTCAAATCCTAAAAAACCGGTCAGAATCGGTCAAATTCGATAAAGTCAGTCCGACCGCACCGTATGAAGTTTAAAATTTCTCAAAATGTATAAATTGGGGTTCGAACCCTTGTCATTTACAATAAAAATATCTTTCTATGCCACTAAGCTAATTTAACTCTCATTAGTGTGCATGCAAATTATAATATATATAGATATATTTTATCAAATAGTTTACTTAAAAATTAAATTAATTATATTTTTATTTAATAATAATTATAAACTCACTTATTTTTTTATAATGATATAATATCTATT
Source organism: Arachis stenosperma (assembly GCF_014773155.1). Classification (NCBI taxonomy): domain Eukaryota; kingdom Viridiplantae; phylum Streptophyta; class Magnoliopsida; order Fabales; family Fabaceae; genus Arachis; species Arachis stenosperma. The sequence goes on along the minus strand of NC_080383.1, from coordinate 42,533,980 downwards.
AATATAATTTTTGAGACAATTACTTGTAGTATATAATAGATATAAACTAATAAATAAATTATTAAAATTTAAAAATAATAGTTATTTTAATATAAAAATAAAATAAAAATATTTATAATAGAATAAAATTAACAAAATATTTATTATTTCTGTTCTATATTGTTTTAAATTAGCTAAATATTTTTAAAATATTAGTAAAAATATGTATTTTTTTAAAAAAGTTTTATTACATTACTTTTTCAAATTGTTCAATCCTAAAATTTCAAAAAGATCTACTGCAACCTTACTAAATCATACCGGTATTATAAATCTCATCGTTTTGAATATGACCGTTCATTGTTTCAAGTTTTTAACGTTATTTAATTTAAAACTTAAAAAGTATTCCATTCGTATGGCTGTGTTTGTTTATAGAGATAGGACATGATATGATACTGAGACAGAGACAATAGGATGGAGACACTAAAAATTATTCTTTGTGTATTGTGTTTGGATACGATGTACAAGACACTAATGTAATGTCCAGTATTATGTTTGGATACACATAGACAAGACTAAAATATTATAGTAAATGACTAAAATAGCCATGTAATTCCAAATTTTCTGCATCAAATACAAACTAATTTAATAGAGAATGAGAGGAACTTGAAAAAAATGTTTGAAGAGGCAAAAAATTTTGATAAAAAATATATAATAATATTTATATTAAAATAAAATTTATAAATATAATTATTTATTTTCAAATTTAATATTATATGTAGCAATACATATGGTTAAAATTAACAAAAAAATAAATCTGAGTTTGATTAATAAAAAATTTTGTTTAAGTTAATAAGCCAAACTAATTTTAAATAAAAAATCAGTTTTAAAAAAGAATTCATTTTTACATGAAAATAATAGTTTTTGCACATAAAAATCTATTTTTATTTAGAAAACCAATGTTTTTTTTAATCTAAAAACTGATTTTTCTTTAAATTATATAAAATCAATTACAACTTATAAATTATTTTTTAGCATTTTAAAAGATCAATTTTACCTTTGATAATATTTTCAAAAGTTTTAAGATTAATTATTTTTATTACAAATCAAATAATATAATACAAGGTTAAAATGGTATTGAAGTAAGAACGATAAGAAGGAAGGAATTATGAAGTCTAATAAAAAATTCTACAAAAAGGAGAGAATACCTGAAAGAAAGAGAAAGAAAGAACGCAGAGATAAAGAAAGACCAGGAAGAAGATAGTACCTCTCTGAATATAACGCAATAAGAAAAATAAGAAGGGGTAATAGTGGAATAATAAAAAATATCTATAGACACAAAAGAAAATAAAATTTATAAAAAAAGTCTGTGCCCATCCTTCTAAATCCCGTGTCTATCACTGTCCTTCGTAAAAGAGTGGGCACAATAGATATTAAAAAATTTTTTACTCTTTATTCTTTTTTTTATAAAAAGACACAAATAACTTTTTATCTTAAAAATTATTAATTCAACTAAACAAGATAAAATAAATAAAGAACTAATCGGTAAATAATAAAATTATTAATAATGAAAAATTATAA